>NC_090778.1:9253125-9627500 GCF_040054535.1 Antennarius striatus | reverse complement strand
TTTTAACTTCTTTTCGAGATTTACATAATATCTACACTTTTACTTTGCCAATGTGTTGAGCTTTAATGCACACTCAATGTCTGTTGATGTATGTTTGACTGTTTTCCAGAGAGTTTAGAGGGGGCCTCAAATGGAGGGCATAGATGATTACCTATTTGACTTGGAAACAACTTCACACAGCCTGCTTTTGTAATGGAAGCGATGGTAGAAACCATATGTGCTGTGGTGTATTGCATCCGTGGGGATCTACCCGAATTACACACCCTGCAGAATATGTGATCCAGATCCAGAACTTACTCACTGAAGAGTTTGTAGGCAATGAACCAGGTCATCACAGTCACTAACCTACATTAGCCAGTGCTTGACTGTTCAGTCTGCAGTGTGACTGTAACACGAAAAGTAGCTTTCATGTTCTTAATCCCATACATGCTCCAAGATGTTTTAAGAATGAGTAAACACAGATCGGTTTAAATATTGCTCCTGAGATATATTATTTGGCATTGCTTCAAAATATCTAAAAAACTAGAGTGTCACTCAAGTAAGCAAATAGCACAGGTTCCATAGTTTTTACATTATCAGGGAGAATGCTGAAAAGCATCCCAACACACACTATCGAGGAACGTAGAAAAAAAAAGAAACTCCTGAATTGGCTACCCCCCCCCAAAAAAAAAAAAAAAATTAAAATAAAAAGCAGAAGGATTAATTTGCAACATTATTATTGTATATTACTGTTGCATTTCACCCTAATCAGAAAGTTCATCAAACAGTTCATCAGCAAACAGGTTTAATATTTTATTACATTACTGACTTTTGTATTAGCATTCTCAGTGGGAAAATTTCTTAAGTGTCTTAATTTCCCTTCGGGGATCAAACCAGTATATAAAATTAAAATTAAAAAATTAAAAATTTTTTGCAAAAGCAATTTAGGTTAAAAGAAGTTTACCTCCTCTTCAGACAAGTGTTTCGGTGTTCTATTTGGATATATCAGTGGATTTGTGAGATGTTTGTGCAGCGGTATTATATAGTCACCATAATCTCTTTGAGCACCATTTAGCATACCCTCTCATCACAGCCCTCCAAATGTTCTGCTGATAGACTGCAGCCCCCTTCCTGCTGAAAAATCCAAATCTAAGTTTAATTTTAAAATAAGCATATTTTTACAAAAATAAATAAAGAGGACTTTGATTGTTTCCACACATTCAGTTGGGCATCATGACTTAAAATGTTTACTATACTGGAAAAAAAAGTGCCATTGGAAGAAATACTCACAACATTCTCTCTCTCTCTCTCTCTCTCTCTCTCTCTCTCTCTCTCTCTCTCTCTCTCTCTCTCTCTCTCTCTCTCTCTCTCTCTCTCCCTCTCCTCTCCCTCCCTCTCTCTCTCCCTCTCTCTCTCTCTGTATATACATTCATGTATATATACATGCATATGTATATATACATACATATGTATATATATACATATGTATATATGTATATATATATATATATATATATATATATATACACATACATACATATATACATGTATACACATACACACATATAGTAATCCCTCGCTTGTTCACGCTTCAAGATGCACAGGTTCACTACATCGCAGATTTTTAGTAGGTAGTCACGTGATACCGTACGCGCATGTTATTGGCTGACAGCATCAGAAAGTGTGCTGCGTTCCGAGACTCATGGAAAGAACACAAAATAACTTTAAACAGTTTATAAGAGTGTGGGAAAAGGTTATACAGATAGAAGGTGGTTTCATATCAGTATGGGGAGGGTTCATGAACATTAAAATTACTGTTAATAATGAAAATAAAAGTTCATCGCTATATTTCATTTTTCACGGATGGTACTGGAACACATTAACCATGAGAAACACGTGCGCGCGCACACACTCACACACACACACACACACACACACACACACACACACACACACACACACACACACACACACACTGCTCAGACAGATGTGGATATAAGAAGGACGACATGCTGCAGATGATGTGTCAACAGGAAAGAAAAGGCCACATAAAGTCTGAAATAAGAGCAAAGAGTTAACTTGAGTGTGTGTTACGTTTTAAAGGCTGCACACATTAGGCCAAATCCTCTTGCCATGACCCTTATCCAAGACCTGTAGACATTTTAAACCCTATTGTTTTCGTCACTGTGCCATAGTTTTACAGAGACATCTCAACATAATGCTGAATAAAAGAATTCAGAAGCTTTTGTGTGCAATTTTAATAGCAGGCCTTATTGTGTGTGCATGCAATAAGGAGGAAAATAATCAAAAGACATTTCTATTCCTTTCATTTATAATTGCAGGGTGTGCCACTAAACAGATGTCTTGGCACTGGACACAAAAATGCAAAACTTAACTGTTCAAAAGCCCTTCTTCCCCTCCAGTGTGGTTTAATGTTATATCTGTACTCTCCTAAAGCATGCTCAAAGACTGGCCAGGCCACAAAAAATGGTGCAAAGAAAATTTTAACTTTCTTCAACGCAATGCAGCATTGCAAAAAAAGTATTTTCCTCCTATTGATTTCTTATAATTGTTGAAAGATCTTTTTTTTGTCGCTGACCTCAGGTGAAAGCCTCTCAAAAAATCTAATGTGCTCAGTTTAAGTTTGTTAATGACATACAACAAAAAAGTAATCTATTGTAAAATTTCTACAGGTTTTATTTTTATTTTGACTGTCTTCTTGAAATTCAAAACAGCATTGAAACAGTGCACATAAATGTTTATGGTCTTGCATATGTAAAACAAAGAGCACATTTGTTCATGCACTATGTAGGAGGGTTTTGTTGTTCATTTGTTTGTCATTTTTGTCATTTTATATCCTTGAGAACCACAGGAATTTTCCCAATTTGGAATTCTGGGAAGTTCAAGTATGCAGAAGACAGAATGCCAAACAGCACATGGGGGATATATGACCTGAAGCCCACATTCAACATTAATGCAACATCACAAAGTATATAGCATGTTTGGCTAAATTGCTACATTTTGGGTGATGCATGGTAAATACAGATTGTAGGATATGGAAATGTTTGGTTGTTGTTTAGATGTAAGTTTAGCAAAAAAGACGAGGAAATGGGAATGTAAGGTCGTTGTTTAGACGACAGTTTAGTGAAAAAGAAGATTTGTGCATTTGTTTATCCCATGTGCTCTCCATCTGCATTCATAAACACTTTGCATGGGTGTTTGTGCAAGAAACGGAATAAATAAATTCTGAAACAGGTGTCCCCCTATTGGGCTTTCTAAACACCCAATGGTGGAGAGTTACGCCCAGTGAGGTTAGCCATGAAGACAGAACAACTGTGACCAGATACCAAAGGGGAAGCAGCTCGGTCAGTCAGTAAGTAAGACAGGGCAGCTAGCTCAACCCTTGGTTGTACTGGCCTCTTCACTGTTCTTTTTGGAGAACTCACCAGTAAACCCATCACCACAAAATACGTGGCTTGAACCCACACACTTCAAATTACAGGGTACTCAGAAACAGAAAATTCTACCCTGCTTTTCACAATTGGTGTTTTAGGAATTCTATTAAAACAGCCTTCTTTTGGCCCATAATGGAGCTGTGCTGTTTTGCAACTGCAACTGCATTACATTGGCTAATATAATGAATTGGGTTTTGTTTGTAAAGTATTCATTGTCCTTGTAAACAATGCACAATAACAGCATAATGTAGAGTAGACCTGACTGCATGAAGAAATTATAGTTAGACAGGAAATGCATCAGTATGATTTCTGGTGTGGATACAAATGTATTTATGGAGACATTTGCAGTCATGCAAGAAAACATGACACCACAATCAGTTTTTTTCCCCAAGCTAAGCATTTGTGCACAGTTCAAAATGCTGGAATTGAATACCTTTTGGAAAACCATTTTTTCTAGACTTGTTTACTTGGTATTATCTTAACAACGAAACAGCATTGTCCATAACTCACTGTAAAAAACAATACAATCACTCTAGCGTGTAAAAAATAATAGAATCACTCTAACGTTTGCAACCTGTTGAAGAAGAGAGTTAAACGTTTTAAATACTGGGCAGGTGCAGAAATTTTTTGGTCCTACAAATGCAGTTGATAAAGGTCTTCCCAGATGGAGAATAAGTTGTCAGCCTGACAGGTGGCATCACTTAACAGGGCTTGGTGCAGAGCCCTGTCACAGAAAAAATGGGTAAAACTTTTGCTCCCTGCAAAAAAACCAACAAATCCTGGCCCCGAATTCAGGGACAAATTACTAGTTGAGAATATCAGGGGGGGTCTGGCAGATGTGGTCAAAACACAAACACCATTTCAGCTACACATTTCAGACACTAAAGTGACCAAGGAAGGCATATCTTTTGCCTCGCCTTCATTCCTAGTCATTGTCAACATTCCACTGGTGTACAAATAACAGTGGGCAGAAGACATGTTTAAACTAAAATATCAGAAAGAGTTGCTTTTCTACTGGTGAAAATCTATCTACTGAAAAGAAAAACTCAATTTTGTTGGCACCTTAATCCTCTGCGTCACATTTCTTCCCCATAATGTGCAAATCTGAGGGCCGATGTATTGCAGCAGCTGCCCACATGCGTGGGCTCTGTGAAAATGTCTCTGAAATATATTTGTGTTAAAATGACATTTCCATTTGAAATTATTAGTAAACTATTATGAAGTTTGCAAGCTCTAAAATGGGACATGTCTGAAAAACATAAAATCAACAACAATAGCAACAATGTTGTCAATCACTACGGTACTTCACGAGAACTTCACCATTATCTGTATTAGAAAATAAGCATACATGAAGCTAGAGAATCTAGTCAGATGGACATTCAGTGAGCCTTGTTTACAACAAATTTTTATTACTTAGTCTATGTTCTACATCTTTAATCATCTAGTCTCTTTTCTCTTTTTCTATTGCAATGGGCATTTTGAATTTTGTTAAAGGGTTCCTATTATGAAAATCACACTTTTTCAGGTCTCTACATATACATAGCGGTCCTCCCTAGCCCGACCAACTCTTACAATCTGGTACACAAATGCTTCTTGCATCAATAGATATTTTGAGTATACGGAATTCAGACTGAATCAAAACGATCATATTTTGTTAGAATTGCCATTTCTTACGTCACAAATGGCACTCATTGAACAGAGTGATTGACGATATTGATTGGCTGACATGCCCGAGGGCGTGGCAATTCCCGAGGGGGGAGTTCCTTCGGGCTATGGTAGCATTGTGCGTTAATGTTCTACCTCAGAGCTACACACTGAAAGTTCCTCATAAACTGCTGAACTCAGCATTTGGCTAACTAGTTAAGTCCACTTCAGTTGTGTGTGTGTGTGTGTGTGTGTGTGTGTGTGTGTGTGTGTGTGTGTGTGTGTGTGTGTGTGTGTGTGCATGTGTGTGCATGTGTGTGTATCGTGATCAGGCTACAGTATAAATGTGTGATAACGACCTGACTACCTACCGAAAGTTCCTCACAAGCTGCTGAAGTCAGCTAACATTTGTCTAACTAGTTAGCGCTGCTTCAGTTAAGTGTGTGTGTGTCTCTCCCTGTGTGTGTGTGTGTGTGTGTGTGTGTGTGTGTGTGTGTATGTTTGTGTGTGTGTCCACCCGAGGCTTTCCCCAGTATCACAGCAAACACATAACCTATTGCACATTAATTACTAATTCAAAACAATTGTCTGTTTTTTGGTGAATGAAAGCAGCTTTAGCTCTTCTAAGTGATCGAAGAGCTACGTGTATCCACACATACAAACACAAGCACACACATACACCCACGAGAATACAAGAGAACAACTTGGTCATACCGGTAAAATCCCATATTTCATTTAGTTTGCGTTAGCTTAGCTCCTGTGTTATCCACAATTTGTCATTGTCCATGACGATTTTCGGACAGCACAGCCTTATCTAACCGGCCGGTCTGATCATGTTTAAACAATGAGCCACGAGTCTTTGTTCAGCAAAGACTGGGGAACATGAGAAAGCAGGTCCACCCTTAGCGCCGAAAAATCAAGCGTTATATCATGAAAAACAAGAGTGGAAAACACAAGAAGAATTAGAGCAAAATGCGTTGCAGCAAAGTACAGAAAGTTAAAAAAGTTCCAGACTCTGCTGATCGATCAACCTGGAATGCAGGCGCGTTGAAGTGGCTCAAGTAAACAAATGCACTTGAACGCGAGGGGGAGGGAGATGTTGATTGAGGCAGCTCAGACGGGGGAGGGGGTGGAGATAGGGAGCTGAGAGCTACACCCCATTAAAACAGAGCTTTTGGGGGCGGAAGAGAATTTATCAATATTGAATCAATGATATTCAGGACCACGGATAACTTTGGGTTAAGACATTTCAAATACAGTGTTGTTGGACATCTGGCAGCTGAATGACATCAATTAAAAAAGCATAATATGGGACCTTTAACAAGATGAGGATTACTTATCTTTGAAAAACAAAAAAATTTAAGAAACACTAATGTGCTTACAGACGCAAAGATCTGCTTTTGCAGGTGCATGGAAATGGTAACAGATTGTTTGACTTGTAGAGCAAGCATATATCAAAATTTGACAGCCTAAGCATTTGTGAGCATGTGTGCCTGTGAGCGTGTATGCGTGTGTATGTGTGAGCGTGTGTGGTAATATCCGAAATCAGTCTTGAGGCTTTCATATCTTTGTTTTTCAGTGGGAAACTGCTCAAAGTCGAAGCTTCTGTGTTTTCTTGGGGGAGCAAAGGCAGGACCGCAAGGTAACTGTAGCTGATTTTACTTCTCATTCTTTTGTGAAAAAGGGGCATGGAAACAGCGTTACCATCTGTGGTAGATGCCATATCATTTGTGACAACTGATTCAACACCATGGAGGAACAAGATTGTTTTTACTGAAACTGATATGCTACAAGATCAACACAATAAAGTTAACACCGTCAATCATCACAATACTGGGGTGTATGGAAAAATATTTTTTTTCAAAGCTCTAGTTCTTAGATATCTCCATAAGGCACGTTGAGTGGAGGAGCAGATAAATGAACTAGAATTTAAACCATGGTACTATTGAACTATACATTGAACATGTTTTTAATAACTTTACTTAGTATTTTTTGTTTAAATTTTAACTTGCCAGGAGTTTAAACAAGTAGTATGCAACTCAGAAATGTATTTTTTCTTTAAATAACCTTAAGCAGTTTAGCAGAGGTTCAGTAATAATCTGCAAGCTCCCAATGTAATAGAGCAACTTGGTGATAAAGTATTACTACAAACTGCCATAGATTACTGCTTTTAACTTGAGTGAAAAAGTCATTGTAAATATTTTGTACTAAAAATGCAATAAGTAATGTCAGTGTATTTTATTAATTTATTTATCGTTTTTTGCTTTTCACATAAACTAATTGTAAATGATCATTTTCCTGGAGGTGTGTCACCTGTATATTTTAAATCTATGCAAATAGCTTTGCATATTCTTTGCACAATACAGGACCCTAGCGTCAAAAATGAATACATACTTTTCAGTATATATCGCAAAATCTATTTTGAATTTGTACTCAGTGTGAGACTTTGTCACAGCTCTCGTACACACAGATGACACACACCCCCTCATGCCAAACTCAACATGACAAACACATTGCAAATAATCTGTTTGGAAACAGAAACAAAACATCATGGTAGGTAGTTGTCACTGTCACCTTGGTGAAAAATCCTTATGAATGTCATTCAAAATTTTATACTGTTACCCATGGTATAGCTATGTAAAAATTGCACAGTGCCCATCATTCTAAAGTGGGCACAACCAAGCCTGCCACACACAATTTTATTTTTGTGTGCACTCCCTTCCTGTTTTTTGAGGCGGATGCTTTAAAAGATTTTTGAGTGGAAGTAAATACATGGCACATCTGCAGCTCAACAGACACACATAGTGCACCAACTTCATAAAGTTGCAATTTTAGGCACAAACGCTGAAAACAGTAACTGAATGATGACGATGATGCAGCAGTACAGAATGCATAACATTGAAATAATCAACTGGAATCCGAGGATCCACAATAAGAGGATTTGAGTTTTATTGTTACGACAACAGCACTGGATTTAAATCAATGTTTAATAATGATAAATAGATAACAATTGCAAAAAAAACATCTTTAGCTGTAGATGATACAAATAACATATTGTCATACAAGAATCTGAGAGTTACTGTAGTGAGTCTTACCCTCAAATCACCAAATTATTAGCACTGTGTGGAGTGATGACCACACTGGAAACACGAATCTCAAAAAATACTGTATGACATAAGAGTGATTATGAATCAGTTTGGGAAAATGAAATCCTCTTTTCACAACACATATTCTCTCTATGGCCATAAACCCCACTTCCTCTTGTTATCTCTTTTTATGTTTCAGTCTAAACTGTCAATCCTTTGACAAAAAACACACTTCAAAGTAGTTGGGTGGGGCACAATTTCCTCCTAAAATATTTGGAGATTAGTCTGATCTTAGCAACTCTACCAAATCGTAATTTGTGGACATAAAACAATTGCCTTCCTGTTTAAAGTGAGTAAGTCATGCACTATTTTAAAATGCCATCTGAGATATTTCAGCAGTCAAGTCTCTAGGATTCGTGTTTGACATCGTGTTTAACATTTGTGGTTATGTCTGTTGCAGGTGGCCCCTCTTTAACCATTTGAAGTGAAAATGCACTTTTGTAATTATCACCTCCTGCTTCCACTGCACATTAATCCAGGTAGTGCAACCAAGGATTCGCTCCAAACAGAGGGGAAGTCCCTGCCTGCCGACGTCACATGCTCTTCAAATATATGCACACAATTGAAAGTGCACCCGTACAAGACAGCAGAAACACAACTTCACTTACATACACACATATTGATTTCTGTCCATGAAATAATAAGAACCACCTTTTCTTGACACAAACTGCATGTGACATTGTGGAGTTCCACTGTATTAGGTCTGTTAACATTCAAGAACACAACAGCGTCAAGCCAAGAACCTTTGGCATGTTTTAGGCAGCATGGTGGTCTCGTGGTTACACCCACCATCTTGTAACTAACAAGGTCTCAAGCATCAGTGATCCCTCCATGGCCCATATGTTAATCAAATTAAACTCAATCCAAATGATTCAATTACGGTAACAGGTCCTACATACTGCAAGTGTAACAGGTCCTACATATCTTTTTCATGCCAAATCCTATGCCTCAAACCTTGGACAGGGCATTTATAATTCAAATACAACTTTCAACATTTCAGCACTTTTGTTCTTCACCTTCACTTCATTTGAGATTGATTGTCAGTCAAACCAGTAAAGAATAAACCCTGCAGAGCACCAAATGACTGTCAGGGTTAGTAACTAATTGTTAAGTAGAGCAGACTAATCAACAGAAGAGATATCTCTCTCATTGATGTAGAGTAAAACAATGATTTATATGTATTGGCTGGACAGAGACTCGGCTGTAATGAATAATGAATGGTTATGTTGGTCATTGAATAGCTATTTAACAATATACCACACTATATGAGCTGAGACTGCAGGCAGGAAGGAAGTATGCAGATGACACTGTACGAGAGGCTAATGGCTTAACATTGGCTTTTGGTTAGAAGCAAAATATTTAATTGATAATCATCCTGTGAGTAGAAAGGCATTGGCTGGGTCAGGGGCATTTTCGAATAAAGTGATGTAGGTAGGTTGAAACTGGACAAAAATTCAGCTGATTGGTTCAGGTTGGGTAGGAACTACACAAATATATGAAACAATCGAATGCTTAATTGAATGAATGTGAGATATCCAGAATTGTAGCCTCTAAATGCTAACTAGTGGTAGACATTAGACAGTTAATCTAATTTTAATAAAGTGAAATCAAAGCAAACTATCAGTCTATTCACCACAATTCTTACTAGACTAAAATAAAATAACTCATGCTTTCTGTTGTAGTTGGAAAAGTGTAGAAAACCAACATCTGAGGTAAATTCAATAAAAGCTTGTTTCCTTGATCATGGATAAATGACTGTTATGTGATTCTGGAAGAATGCACGTAACACATGAGAAGTATCCAAACTTTGTCTTCTGACCCTCTTTTTAAAAGTTCAAGATAATTTTTTTTCTGTTTTTGAGAACCACAACAAATTATTTTAACCACTATGCTCATTAAAAATGTGCCTAGTTCACCATCGAAGAAAGCTTTTGCAGCTGTGTGGAGAATTGCATTCACTGAGACAATGACACAGCAGCTCTGATAGGCCCTGCTCAAGTTGTAATGAGTTGTTCCATGATTGTTGTTTACCCGACTTAAAATAACTTATTAAACAGGTGCAGGGTTATCACAGTCTCGTATTTGTGGACAAATTCCCAGGCAGACAAAGCTGCAGGTGTAAGACTCTGAAAAGGGAAAGTGTACATAGCACAATCTGTTCTTAAGACAGACAAATGACTGCTGGGGGATGGGCCGGGCAGAGCTTAAGCAAAATGTTTGTACTCAATTCAATTACTTTAGTTCCTGGAGTCAGTGTTGGGCATATTTGTTAAAGGCTGATTCCTACAGAGCATTATTATCTCGACTATAAGTGCAATGTAAGGTGATTCACCTTGTAGGAACATTTGCGGTTAGGTTCAGCAATGGTACACACACACAGCTAAATTGCAAAACTTCAGAGAATTTGCATACCAAACTTTTAATTAAGTTTGATTTAGATTTTAACTATTTGAAGAAGCAAATGAACCTCTTTATAAAGTTTGCAGACGACACGACTGTGGTGGGTCTCATCAACAACAATGATGAGACAGCCTACAGAAATGAGGTGAGCCTCCTGGCTATGTGGTGCAAGGACAACAATCTCCATCTGAATGTGGAGAAGACGAAGGAGATTGTTGTGGACTTCAGGAGAACACGCACCCAGCATGCTCCACTAACAATTGACGGTGCAGCAGTGGAAAGGGTCAGCAGCACCAAATTCCTGGGTGTGCACATCACCGAGGACCTGTCCTGGGGCTGCAACACCGCATCACTGGCCAAAAAACTGAGGAGAGCAATAGCCCCACCCCCTATCATGCTCACCTTCTACAGAGGCACCATCGAGAGCATCCTGATCAGCCGTGTGGTACGGCGCCTGCACCGTTTCCTGCCGCAAGGCCCTGCAGCGCATCGTGAGAGCAGCTGAAAAGATCACTAATGTCTCTCTCCCTTCCCTCACAGACATTTATAACACCCGCCTCACCTGCAAAGCCATCAGCATTGCAGGTGATCCCACCCACTCCTCTCACAGTCTTTTCAGCCTGCTGCCATCATGTAGGAGACTACAGAGTCTGTGGGCCAAAACCAGCAGGCTCAAGGACAGTTTATTTCACCAGGCTGTCAGGAGGCTCAACTCCCTCCCTGCTCTGCCCCCTGCCACAACCCTGAACTCTACTCTCACTCTGCCCTGGCCTCCCCCCAGCACCTGACAACCTCTCTCCCCCCCCCCCTCAACTCAGGGACTGCGCACACGTCACTTCCCCTACGGGATTAAAGAGTGTATAGAGATGTTTACCATCCCTTGTGTTTCGTCTCATACCTTGTGTTGTACTGCCTGTTATCCTGCCTGTGTTGTCCTGCCTGTGTTGTACAGCCTGCGTTGTACTGTCTGCGTTGCACTGCCTGTTGTACCGTCTGTGTTGTACTGCCTGTTGTACTGCCTTTTTACCGTGGGTCAGAGAGGACTGCAATTTCATCTGTGCTGTATGTCGTGCATATATGGTACACTTGACACTAAAACTGACTTTGACTTTTGACTTTTGAAACAACATTATGACCAAACTTGGTACAGATGTTAACATGATCCTATAATTCTACATTCTGTCAGAGTAATGAAAAATACTCAGCCTCCCAATTATATCTGAATATCTATGTTCTCTAATGTGGTACGATTTTATTGGATGCAAAATACAGATAATAATGTAAGTGATCAAACACTAACAAATGAAAGCCCTGCAAGAAATTGATATTCTGCTTGGTAATTACAGGTTGAGCAGACTGAAATAAACACAGCGGGAGAAGGTTATGATTAGTCTTTGAAGATCCAGATAGGCTTCAGGATAAAGAAAACTATGTTTAAGAAACTGCATGTGGTAGTATAAGGGATATACCTATGGAGAGCTGTGTTTCTTCAAAGCTTAGACCTCTCTACAATTTTAATGCAACTTTAAAAGGGGTTGGCAAATGAATTATATATATATATATATATATATATATATATATATATATATATATATATATATATATAATATAAATATAAATAAATATATATATAATATATATATAAATAAATATATATATAAATATATAAAATTCAAATGAATTTTATATATATATATATATATATATATATATATATATATATATATATATATATATATATATATATATATATATATATAAAATTCATTTGCCAACCCGCTTCATCTGCTTGCGCAGGTCATGGGGAGCTGGAGCCTATCCCAGCTGGCATAGGGCATGAGGTGGGGCAAACTCCGGGCGCGACGTCAGCGCACCGTTGAGTCACACAGAAGACATACAAACACGCACACACACTCACTGCTAAGGGGAATTTCGAATGGTCAATTAACCTAAAGCGTATGTTTTTTGAGGGTGGGACGAAGCCGGAGTGCCCGGAGAGAACCCACGCAGACACGGGGAAAATGAACAAACTCCGTACAGAGCGGGACTTGAACTCACAATCGCCTTGTTGTGCGGCCACCGTGCCACCCCCATATTTTTTTTTTCTTTGAGTATTTTGTAACAGCATGGAGCATGGAACCAGTAAAACAGTGTTTTACTGGTTCTAAATGTTGAAGTATGCACAGACATTTAAAGCTGAAATGCAAACCACCAACCATCACTATCTATCTTTTGAAATACAGAACAACGGTCTTCCAAATCTCAGCTTTTAATTTATAAATTGTTGCCTGTCCTTTTAAAACTGGTGCAGTGTCCAATGTACATGTTCTTCTTTAGAATAGACTGTTTGCATGGTCTATAATATTGCGAGTTGCAGTTTGCTAAGACACACTTAACTTCACAAGTTGTGCTTTCACGATCCATTTACAATGCAGCACTTGTGATGTACTTACACAATCATGTAGTCATGTAGGTGCAAAAGGTGATGCAAACATTTTATCAGTTAATAAGTTACCACTGCCATCAGAATCAACTGTCAAACAGGATTTATGGTGCTGTGCCGTCATTTTGCTGTCTTAACAAAGCTCACATTTTCAATTCAAATCCTCTTGCTGTATTGCTGTGATAAGACATATCCGAATAGCAGAGCTTATACGGAGAACACTGTTGTTTGTCTAAAATATGTTTAAATTACTCTCACACTGTAGATAATCAAGATGGGAATTTTTTATATGAAGGTGGTTTTTGATCGGGCGCAATGCACCCTAAGGCTCTTATCCAATTTTAGGCTTTATCATTCTGAAGTTCTTCTATTATCTTTTCTTGCTGTTTCTGCAGGTAGCACTGTCTTATAAGCAAAATTAATGTGTGAAATATAACAGCATCATGTTAGCGGTCTATCAATAATTATAAGCCATATCAGAACAGCAAAAATCATCAAAGATAAACATGCTTTGGCTGTCAAGCCACAATGCCCCCAAGCATCAGTTTCAGCTAATCTGAAAGTATGCTGAGAGTCCTTATGTGAGGAACAATATTGTGTGTGGTGGGAAGAGGAGGAAATCTCACACATACCAAGCAGGCAGCACAAAATTACCTAGAGTGTGTCTTAAAGAGTGGGAGGGACCCAAAATAAATCTTGAAAGACATTACTATCATGCTCCTTGACTGACCCAAGTTTAGCCATGCACAAAACTAGAGGTTAATTCTTTTGACCCAAGACAAACTCCTTCTATGTTATTAGGCATTTCTGCCATTGACAGAAGCTTTCAAAGCCTGTTTGTTATTGACCAAACATGTCAACGAAAGCAGCAAGAATGCCAACCATCTCAATGAAGCATCAGCCTTCACACTGGTGGTTGAGACAAGTGAATTGTTCACATAACTGTGACAAACAACTATCAATTTCTGACTTTCCCAGTTTGGGATCAATAAAGTATCTATCTATCTGAGGCAAAAGATCTATTTATTTTCAGCTAGATCAGGAGTAACACAAAAACAACCATAATGTTATATCTAAATATCTAAATCTGTCAAGTCATTTATGTGTAATTGGTTAAACAATTAGGTCCCAAGTCCAATTCCTTTCTATGTGGAGTTTGTAAGTTCTCCCCGTGTCTGTGTAGGTTCTCTCCGGGTCCTCCGACTTCTTCCCACATCCAAAAACATCCCATGTAGGTGAACTGAATACTTTAAATTGAACATAGGTGTAAATGTGTGTGTGTTTGTTTGTCTTTCATGTGGCCCTGTGATGACCTGACATCTTGTCTGGGGAAAACCCCACCTATCGCAAGTAGCCAGTTGGGATAAGCCCCTGCAGACCAATTACCTGTACGATGGATAAGTGACTGTAAAAAATGGATGAATGGATGGATGGATAGATGGATGGATGGATGTATAGATGGATGGATGGATGGATGGATGGATAGTAAAAGACAGTGAAAAAAAATCCTGGAACTATGTCATTATTCATTTCCACTCAAAAAATTTAACGGACTTCCCTCGAACGACCCTCCCACCAATTGTCATAAAAAAGTAATCCTTGTGTAATCCTGCCAAAAGACAAACAAGCAAATGGTAATTCTTGAAAAAAGTTACAAAAAGCCAGTAATGAAAAAAATAGGAAAATACACCTAAATATGCCCCATTATTCAGATTGCCACCAAACTTTAAAAAGCCCTTTTTCGCCACATGCCCATCTCCTCAACCAAGCTCAATGAAAAGCAACCACATAGTTTTTGTTCTTCCTGCTAACTACCTGACAAACAAAACAACGGCAAAACATGATTTTACTTAATTTAATGAAAATATCATCAGGATACCGCATAATTTGACAAACTTGCATTAATATAATTCAGTTTATCTGCAGTCGGCCATTAAATACTACCCAGTAAAGACTGGGCTCCTACCACTGGATTCTGAGATCTTCTGGTGGAGCTGGTCTTCAATACCTTGCGTAAGGGAAACTAGAGTGATTACAATTGCCCTTGAGCATCACTTTCCCAAACCGATTTTTTTTTTGTGCTTTTTGCATTATTTAATACTGCCGATCTCCTGGTCACGAGCACACAGTTATCCTATAGACTTCTGCTGTACTTATTCCTTCCCCACTTCATATGCAAGGGTCGGTGTTTATTTTGAGAAGCATTTATTAGTTGAGTTTACTCTGAGAGAGGGTTAAAACGTTACATGCCTGGATGAACACACTCTTAACAGAGGCTTGTGTTCCAGTAAAGAAATTTCCGTAACATTGACAGGCTCTTAGAACTTAAACCAATCATTGTTTAGAAATTCAGATGACTTGTTTATCTTATGAATGGTAAACATCGAGGTGAAAGCTGTAAATCTAAACAGTCAATGCACATGAAACCTTACAGCTGAGGCTTTAGAACAAGGATGCAAATGATCACAAATGTGGTTCCACTTAAGTTTAAGTTTTAAAGCATAACCATATTTCTGAACAAGGAAGGTACTTTCATCCAATCTGTTACACAAACTTTCAACATAGAGTAATTCCATTTTTTTAATTAATTAACTTTATTGTAGCTCCCTCGAAATGTGACACAACCATCATAGGTTCTGTGCGTGTGCGTCACACACGCACACGCGCACGCGCGCACACACACACACACACACACACACACACAGAGTGTTATTTTGTGTATTGCTGTTTGGTGACAGGCAGGTAGTTTTTGCTGTCATTTGTTAGGAATTATCTTACAATTAAATTAATTAGTCTAATGATATTTCGGGGTAACTTAGCAATTAAAGATGAAAAATGTTCAAGATTTGCATGAGAAATTACAACAAACAGCAGTCATGAATGAGGCTCTGTGAGTACAGTGAGCTGTTTAACACTAACATTCAGTGATAATGGGGTCAAGTGGCACAGAGCTCTTTACCACTCACACCTGTGTAACTTAAAAGATAGGTGTACTGCAGTGACAAACAACACTGTGACAAAAAACAGAGCACTTCACCTCCTTGTAATTTGAAAGTTATTTTACAAACCATTATCGTACATTTCTCTTTGCCGGCTCTTTCTTTAGTATCAGTTTATGATCCGTCAGTTGGCCCTTAGGGGGGAGGAAAAGACTGAAATTGCTCTGTGTGGGTTAAGTGGCAGGTTCAATGTGTCATGGGAAAGAAAACATCCCCCCTGTGGCTGGCCCGTTTAAGGTATCCTTTCAAAAGGTTATCGTCTCTTTTTAATGCCAACATCACAGGCTGGTCTGGCCCTGAGCTAGCCACAAACAGGAAGTCTCTGCTAATCCTGGTCTTTCCCAGTGACGCAGAGGAATTCTCAATATTCCCATTGTCTTGCTGGATGCACTTCCTCTAAGTCTTCAATCATATTGTTTGGCTCTGATTCTTTTCAGGAACTATGAACTGGGACAACTCTTCAAACATGTTTATTTTAAATGGTGATGATTCACAATGTGAAGCTGAAAAAAATTACGCATTTATCTAATTTGTCACTAGTGCTCCATTTTGGGCTAAAAATGTTTATTGCTGTGGTGGTTTTGCACTCCAACAAAGATTACCTCGTAACCAAATAGCTGTGGGCAGCCCTGTGTTGCATATTCATTGGATTTTTATTTACTGTCTGAGACAGGCTCATTTTTCAGCTGTTCAACCATTGTGGGTTTCACTGCTCAGGATATGTCACCACTTCTTTTGTGTATTCCAAACAAATCTCTTCTGCTATCACTACAGCAAAAATTCCAGTACATAGGAGGTTTTGTTTCGGAACGACAAATGTTCTAGGCAGCATCTGGAAGCTTTAGGCCTTAGGATCTACACTATTTTAAACATATCAGTCTTATCATTGATGGAAATTGAACTGCATGATAACTTCAGAAGAAGAGTAGTGTCACTGCCTGTTGTGCTCTGACTGCTGATGTACAGAGTATAGCCCAGTCTGTCATGAGTATGGTCCAGTCCAGTTTAGCTCCTATCAGCATTATTCCAAAGCACTCAGGCATGACATCTGCCAAGAGGCCTGTTGCAGGGTCTGGCCTCATCACCAGGAACACATCCAAGTCAAATATTGTTGCCCTCACACATTGTAGGGCAGCAGCATGTCAGAGCTCCTCTTTAACCAGGAGGTGATGTTTGTGACAGCACTTGGAAAACTAATGGCACTGTTTCCACACACGAGGAAAAAAACTGGATGGTACGACGTACTACACACAATCATGCATTTGGAATCCGTAGTGAATGAGGGAAGGTCAGGGCTCTTGTTTTTTTTTTTCTTTCGCGACATCACAACTTGACCAGTGTATTATCCACTACAGGGATACATGCAACACCAGGCTTCAAAAAAGTGGGATCAAAGTGGATGACATAATCCAGCAGAGGCTTCAGAGGAATAAGATAAATGTACAGAGCAGACTCTTTATCAAAGGCTTGCCTGTTTTAAAATCCTGATTAAAGCTTGCAGAGCTCCCCTCCCCCCTTCCCAGTGGAAATAGGTGTTCAAACATGATTCTGTTTTAGTTGGCCTACAGCTCTGCTGAAAAGCTCCCCCTTTGGGCTTGCTATAAGACTCCTGCAATTGCGGGTTGTCACACTGCAGCACAAGGAATTCACAGTGTTTTTGCTGTGTTTTTTTTAAACCATGAAATGCACTTCAGTTTAGGTTTGCAAAAGCAAAAGAATAAAAGAAACTATGATTTTGTTTGATCTCCGCTTTCTGTGGGTCTAAAATAGCTGAGGGGGTTGGGGTGGCTGAGGGTGATTGTGTTTTAAGATAACTAACAATGTCCAAAACAACAAGAGACACTCACATATCTGGTTGTACAAACATGTTTATCCTTTTCATCCCTTTTCCAGGTTTTTCTCCTGCCTGACCATTTTCTGCTACGACAAGATGAGTAGATTTTGTTGTTTCTGACATAGGGGATGAGATAAATTGGGTAGGGGTGGGGGTGTGGGGTGTCCAAATTGTGATATCAGCTGAACCAGATGGTGACTGGAAACCCGTAGCTGATAATAAGCTGAGCTAAAAGTACTGTTAGAGTATACCATTGAAAAGGACTGAGAGGACAGGATGGAAATTAAATACCAGTCCTCAGCTAAACGCTAGGCAATTCTAGCTGTGGTTTGGAAGTTTATCTACCGTACCAGCCACTTTGGTAGGTAACTAAAGAAAATAGTTAAAGCAACAGGTGAGCTCTGGCCAGCTACTGTGGTAGCTGTGGTCAAATGTTAGTTTTGGATACAGGTGTGATTTGGATTGGCGGAAGAAAATTCCGTGCACTAACCTCCTGTAATAAACTTTATTTAACCAGCAGTTTCTGTGCTGGAAAGAAATTTCAAATGCACTGGCATGTGTGTGGGGGTGTGTGTGTGTCTCTGACTGATATAATATATATACTGTATATATATATATATATATATATATATATATATATATATATATATAGCTGTACCTCTACTTACGAACGTCTCTTCATACGAATATTCTGAAGTTACGAAACACGTCAGCAGGAAAATATTGCCTCTTGTTACGAAAGAAATTTCAAGATACAAAAGGTAAAAATACAGTATGAGCTGCTACTCGGAGCTCCCAAAGTTTTCTGGATGAACATTCTTATAGCTGCTCTGCCATTGGCTATTACCTAGCATTTTCCTGGCATCCCATTGGCTAAGAGGGACCTCTATGTGTAGCTAGATAGGTGTTTCTGCAGCGTCCTCATCATTTGGCCTTCGACCCTTGCGGTGTTCTGATAGTTTTACGTAAAATAGTTTTTTTGTCCGTACAAACAAAGCAAGAGATAATAGAAAAGCATGAAAAAGGGATGCGTTTGGTTGATCTCACCAAAGAATATGGCCGTAATGTATCTACAATCGCCACGTTATTAAAACAAAAGGAAGCCACAAAACACCGGGAGTTTAAGGCATCTCGTCGGTGGTTCGAGAAGTTCAAAGGGAGACTGGAATTCACTGTTGTTCAGCATGGTGAGGCAAGTAGCGCATGAACCAAAGAGGGCAAAAGACAACGAGGACAGCAGTTAAAAAGGTAAATGGCCATTATTTTTATTCTTTATTCTTTGTTTTTTACATTATGCACAACTCGAATTTATTGTGTAATAATCTAATTGTAACATGTATTTGTTACATGTTTTCATGCATTTTTATGCTTTATAAACATTCATGTCTGAATTTTGGGGGGCATGGAACGGATTAGGGCATTTGCATGGAAAACGTGTCTCTACTTACAAAAGTAGAGGTACCAATGTGTGTGTGTGTGTGTGTGTGTGTGTGTGTGTGTGTGTGTGTGTGTGTGTGTGTGTGTGTGATGTATATATATATACATATATATATATACATATATATATATATAAACATATATACACACACACACACACACACACACACACACACACACACACACACACACACACACACACACACACACACACACACACACACACACACACACACACACACACTCATTTCTCTCACAAATCACAAATCTGTCTATATGTGTGATAGTGAGCACTACTGCTTTGCTGAGATAATCCATCCCACCTCACAGGTATGCCACATCAAGATGCTGATCTGACATCCTGATTAGTGCACAGGTGTACCTTATACTGCCCACAATAAAAGGCCACCCTGAAATATGCAGGGTTTTTTTGCTTTATTGGGGGTCTGGGGACTCAGAACCAGTCAGTATCTGGTGTGACCACCATTTGCCTCATGCAGTGCAACACATCTTCTTTGCATAGAGTTTATCAGATTGTCAATTGTGGCCTGTGGAATGTTGGTCCACTCCTCTTCAATGGCTGTGCAAAGTTGCTGGATATTAGTGGGAACTGGTACATGCTGTCATATACGCCAGTCAAGCACATCCCAAACATGCTCAATGGGTGACATGTCCGGTGAGTATGCTGGCAATGCAAGAACTGGGACAATTTCTGCTTCCAAGAATTGTGTACAGATCTTTGCAACGTGGGGCCGTGCATTATCTTGCTGAAACATGAGGTGATGTTCATGGATGTATGGCACAACAATGGGCCTCACGGTATATCTGTGCATTCAAAATGCCATCAATAAAATGCACCTGTGTTCTTCGTCCATAACAGATGCCTGCCCATACCATAACCCCACCACCACCATGGGCCAGTCGATCCACAACATTGACATCAGCAAAGCGCTCACCCACACGACGCCACACACGCTGTCTGCCATCTGCTTTGAACAATGTAAACCGAGATTCATCCGTAAAGAAAACACCTCTCCAACGTGCCAGACACCATCAAATGTGGGCATTTGCCCACTCAAGTCTGTTACGGCGACGATCTGGAGTCAGGTTAAAACCCCGATGAGGAATACGAGCATGCAGTTGAGCTTCCCTGAGACGGTTTCTGACAGTTTGTGCAGAAATTGTTTGGTTATGCAAACCAATTGTTTCAGCAGCTGTCTGAGTGGCTGGTCTCAGATGATCTTCGAGGTGAACCTGCTGGATGTGGAGGTACTGGGCTGGTGTGGTTACACGTGGTCTGCAGTTGTGAGGCTGGTTGGATGTACTGCCATATTCTCTGAAATGCCTTTGGAGGTGGCTTATGGTGGAGAAATGAACATTCAATGCACGAGCAACAGATCTGGTTGACATTTCTGCTGTCAGCATGCCAATTGCATGCTCCCTCAATGCTTGTGGCCCCTGTGGCATTTTGCTGTGAGACAAAACTGCACGTTTCAGAGTTCCCTCTTATTGTGGGCAGTATAAGGTACACCTGTGCACTAATCATGATGTCAGATCAGCACCTTGATGTGGCACACCGGTGAGGTGGGATGGATTATCTCAGAAAAGCACAAGTGCTCACTATCACACATATAGACGGATTTGTGAACGATGTTTGAGAGAAATGGTAATATTTTGTATCTGGAATGAATTACAGATCTTTAAGTCCATCTCATGAAAAATGGGACCAAAACAAGTGTGGCATTTATATTTTTGTTGAGAACACACACACACACACACACACACACACACACACACACACACACACACACACACACACACACACACACACACACACACACACACACACACATAAATACATATATATAATTTTTTAAAAACTTTTTTTTAAATACTGATGCTTATGTCCTACTTCTTCCTCTAGTTGCTTCAAACAATCTGATTTTGCTGTAGCTGGAAAATGTAGCACTTCCTGTGTGAAGAGTTATCCCAGCAGGGATGTTTCTAATGTTTAGTAGAACATGTAAACAAAATGTTAACACATCTGGAGATGTGTAATTGACAAAGCCTACAATATAACAGAGTGCAAAGCACAACAACCTGCCTTTCCTTAGTGTAGCACAGACACAGGTTGTCAGTTATCACAATATCACTCTCGACTGGCACAGCCAAATATGAGACCCAATCCCAAACTTGTCCCTTTCTCTCTCCGTCAGATACCAAATGTCTGTTTTCAACATATCACACATGAGAAAGCAAACAGTTTGCATGATCAGAAAGACAGAGAGACAAATAGATCAGAAATGAACAAACCAGACAACTGGTGTCCTCCTACATTACTGATTTCACTAAAGACTGGAATGGAAAATATAATGATTTAAAAACAAGAGCACCAAACACCAAAGTCACACTTTAATATGTAATTTTACAGCTCTACAATATTTAACTCTGTTTCATTCTAGTGGGTACAGTACTTGGATGAAATATATAACTAGGTCACCCAAGTGAAAACATGCCACAAGATTGATTATATGTTATTGGCTTATTAGCAGGTAGCTCTAAACCCAAATCCTCTGAATTTGATAACAGACTCAAACCATCTGTATTTTATTTGGCAAGAAGCACATACACGTGTTCATATGCATTACAATTACATAAAAATATGCTGGGAATTTGGCCTTTCTAAATTTTAGAAGCTTGAAAGTAAAACCATGAACTCAAATCTTTGGCATTTCAGCAGGACTGTATGAAGGAAACAGGGAGATATAGACATTGACTTGATGAAAAACTGCCTATCAACAGCAGCTGGTCTCTCGGGATACTAATCAAAAACACAAACTCCTGGACTTGCTCTTAGATAGCAGTGCGGGACGAAACTGAGCCAAAGACAAGTTGAGGAGGTAGAGGGGCTGAAACCTGGATGCCTCCGAAAGAGATGCCGTCCAGTATTTACTCAGGTGGAATAATACACAGCCAAAGCAGTCTGGTGTGTAATGATAAAACAAAGATTCTGAAGAATGTACTCCATATGTTGTTAAGAGCGAACAAGCATTTGTGGAATTCCCAAATTAGGTATCAATGTTTTGACCTTAAATGGATTCCTCGTGAGGCTACCTACAGTAGATAGCCAAAATGATTACTTCATGAAGCCCCTGCGACGCTCTGTAGATGTGTCCTAGGTGTAACCCGCCTCTCACCATAGCATGCTGGGATAGGCTCCAGTGTCTTTCGGGATTCGTAAGATGGAGGCAGGTGAAGCGAGATGATTAAGTTTGTGTTGTCTTCAAGAAAATGGAGGGATAGATGGAGGATGGATTTTTTCATGAACTTGGTAGTGCTTTGAGAGTATACCATATCTATACCATATCATAATAAGATGTGAAGGAATCTAAATGTCTGCCCTTGAGAGAAAGGAAGTAACCTCAGATGAGTCTCAAAAGTTGAATCCAGGCTGTGAGTAAGTCTTGACCTCCTTTCCCAAGATAAACTCGCAAAACAAATAAAATAAATATTGCCCACTATTGTGGAAGAATGTTCACAAAGCTGACATATAAAAGAAATGTAAAAAGGGGCAGTGATGTATTTGATTAACTGCACTTACTACATCAATTGTGAAAGCAAGTCTTTGTTATTTTAGAATGTGGGACTGCAAATAAAATCTCTATTACTGTTAGTTGAAGGCATTTCAGATAATGTAGCAGATTTAGGATATGAGCTGCGAAACAAACTATTGACTTTGAGTCTAAAAAACACCGCCTGCATATGGCAGGTGCACATTGCTCCAGGGACAAACCAAAAACATTTAAGATAGTATTTAACACAGATGTTCAGTCCTCCCTAACATTAACAAGCACAAGCACCCCGTGTCTTCCTAATACATTGATGGGAGTTGGAGCAAAAACATTCAAAGATTCATGAGACCATGAAAAGTACAAAAGGAATGCAAAAGATAATATGGCTTTAAATAATGATGGATAACAGGAATATATTATTTAAACCTTTCAGTATTAAATATCTATGAAAGGGAGAGGCCTGTGACCTTGACATGTCAAAGGAAAATATTCAGAACTAACTGAACTCTGCCAAAGCATTCTAACAAGGGATTGCATATTACAGGTCATATTAAAATGAGTGAACCTGAGTGGACATAAGCCTTGCCTACTCTGGCCAAAACAGTTAAGTATCGAACATTTGGGAATTGTGTTCTTGTAACAGGCATATGTATGAGTAAAGAGCAACAAATTAAAAATCAAAGCGTGGATACAGAATACTCCTTTTCTCTACAAGCACTGTATCAAAATCCCCTTCTAGTTTTACAATTTATGAAGCACCTGTAATATAACTTGCATGATGCCTTTAAAAGGCCTTCAAAAAATCAGAAAGAATGATACCAGGTTGTCTCTGGACCAATGGCATTCACATTAATTGTAGTCAATTCAGCTTTCTATGTTGTAGCTTAAGGTAAATTAATGTAACATGGCCATTGACCAGTGAGATCATTGGCCTTTGATTTATATGGATTTAAATTGGATTTATATAGTACCTAATCATAAGAGAAGTCATCTCATAGCACTTTACATACACAGCTGGTCTAAACCAGTCTCTCAAGCCTATTGACAGGAACCAAAATAATTCTCCAGGAGCAAACAGTAGTGAGGAAAAACTACCTTTTAACAGGCAGAAGCCTCAAGCAGACCCCAGCTCCTTGATGTTTGTCTGCCTTAACCAGTTGGAGTTACAGAGAGGAAGACACACTCTTAGTGTGTTTTCTTTTAAGAGCTATCTTTAATAATTTCTCTTCTATCACAATATCATCCTCTTCCTCCTCCTTCTCTAGCTGAGACTCTACCATCCTGGCAGCTGTCTCTCTGTCCCCGTTCAGCCTTCACCAAATCACTCTGACCATCCTTTGTGCTGTTATCCGTGTCCTGCGTGCTATTCTCTGGCTCCGGGTTGATGGCCGGCAACTGTTTAACCTTGTCACCCGTGACCTGCGATTCCGTGGGAGGTGGAGTTGGAAACTCACAAGGCTGCGATTGTGAAATCAGGACCACAGTACTGGAAGACACCAGAGGGATTGCAGTCTCCAGCTGTTTAACCTTTGCACTGTCACCTGTATCCTTCGTGTTATTCCTTGGCCCCAGGTTGGCTGCCGGCGACCCAGCGGGGAAAAGGTCAGAAACCCACAAGGCCTCAGAGTCCGGGCCGCAGCGGCGGATGCTGCCACAGCCTCGTAAGTAGTTGCAACCACTGGTTCAGCGAACAGTTACGCATGAGATGTCCCTCCCATCCACAACTTGAAACATTTCATGCCCTTACTGGTGACATAAACCGTGTAATCATAGTAATCAATTGTAAACGTGAGTGTGAAATTCTGCTCTTCATTGATCCGATTAGGGATCATCGTAACTTGTCTCCAGAAGGCATAACAGAAGGTGGAGGACAGGGATGAAGGTAATCTTAATCACCACCCCGCTCTCAACTACCAGGTGTACCTTTTCAGTTTTGTCAAGAAAAATGACTGCCCCTTTTTTCATTCTGGAGCCTGTCTTTACGGTGTGGTAACCGACCTGCTCTCCCAACGCTAAACACACCTCCCCCACCGAGGGAGTTGGCGAGGGGGTTAACTTGATCCCATGCTGCTGTGTGAGTTCATCAGTGCCGCTTTTTCCTCCAAGGTTGCCCATCTCGGGGCCACCATAGTGCCTCCTAATCTCCGCAAATGTTCTACGAACTACCGAACATAACGGCAAAGTAACCATCACTAACTAAAAGTGAAGATGCACATATACAAAAAAGCAAAAAAGACAAGAGTGAATATGCATGTAGACATCACACTCCCATCTATTTCTCTCATAAACTCCCAAAACGTAACCAGAGAGAGAGAGTGCGAGAGCAAGGGAAATAAGGATTGGGAAAGGGGAGAAGGGGGGAATATAGGGGTACACATATGGATGCATGCTACAACTGTTAGTACACATAACAGAGAACTCTACAATCTAGCTAGCTATATCATAAACACTATCACAGCTGCATAGATCAATGCATGATGATGACAAAGGGAGAATGGACCCCAGCCGAAGAACAGATGAAGAATGATATTAGAGGCAGTACAGGAGCAGGTCCGCAATAGATGGACCTGCTAAGCACTGCTGAGATGGTGATACTACAAAAAATACAGATTGCAAGCACTTAAGAGAGCTTCAAGCAGTGCTGCCAATCATATTGGCGAAGCAACCTGATTGTTGTATTCGAGAAAGGGCAACTACAACAGTTGTAACCATTTTACTACTGCATCTGTATCAACTATAAGTTCATCAAGACAAAAAAGATGTCCAGGTGATCAATAGACATCATTAGTATTTGTGCAAAGGCAATCATTTGGTGGCAGCATGAGTGAGTCACTGATAGATCAAACTTAACATAACAGTTCTTCTTCAGAGAGTAAGTTTGAAGTCTGCTCTCTCTAATCTTGTCTCCAAAACATCTCACCTCTGATGAACTAATTTCTGATCCTATCCAACCTGGTCAGTCCTAGAGAGAACCTCAACATCTTAATATCCACCACGACCAGCTTATCTTATTTTCGGTGGCATTGTCTCTAATCCAAGTTCAGCCTCTACTACTCCTTCCCACAAATTCAATGTGTGAACCATAACCTTTATCCCTCTATAGTTCCCACAACTCTGCACCCTTGTTCTTAAAAATGGGCAGGAGCAAACTCTTTCTTCATTCCTAAAACATCTATCACCCACTACAATTCTGTGGAACAACCTGGGAGGTAGAGCAGATGTCTTATGACTAGACCTCGCCCAGACATCGGCGGTTTGAATCCCGCTTCTGCCAGACATCATCAGAGTGTGATGTCTGGCAGAACTGTGGGAGGTGTTGGTCAGGTTGGCTGCACTTCCTGTTGCGGTAAGTGTCTTCCGTCATTACCTGTTGTGTTTGTTTGAGTACGGCGTCTTGGTTCGCTTTCGTCACACAATCACTGTTAATATCTTGTCATTTTAGAATTGTAGAGTAAGCTAGTTGTTTCTCTCCATCTCAAAACTTGATAGCGAAAGCTCTCACATATTTCAGCTAACCTTTTACAAACTGTTTTATTAAAGTAATCTTCCGTACTTCAGAGCTAGCTTAGTTTATCTTTGTTGCTAACTATGGCTACGCTTCCCTCTGTCCACTCTCCTCCCTCTCCTTCTCTCTGCTGCTCAGTCTGTCGGATGTATAGTTTTCCCCCCGCTTCCTTCAGCGAAAGGGGCATCTGCACAAAGTGTAGTGCTTTTTCTCGGACGGAAGCAAGACTTAGTCAATTGGAGACACTGGTTCGCTCCTTAACTGAAAATACAGCTGTGCCACCTAGTCAGGTAGCTTTAGCCAGAGCGGACCCACAAGCTCACGCTAGCCACTCCCCAGCTCAGGTTAGCCGTCCTCCAGCAGCCCCCGAGCAGGAGCAGTGGGTGACTGTTCGTAGGAAATATAGTGGCAGGCGAAAGCCTCGGGTTCACCAACAATCCCCGCAACCACAGCTTTTCCCCGCTCAGCGACACACCCGCTGAGGAACCTACTCTGGTGATTGGCAGCTCTGTGGTGCGGCACGTTAAACTACAGACACCAGCGACCATAGTCAAGTGTATCCCGGGTGCCAGATCGGGCGACATGGAGTCATTATTTAAACTGCTGGCTAAAGATAAACGTACATATAGTAAGATAGTAATCCATGTCGGCGGTAATGACACCCGGTTACGCCAATCGGAGGTCACAAAAATTCATATTCAGTCGATGTGCAGCTACACAAAAACAATGTCGGACTCCGTAGTGTTCTCTGGTCCCCTTCCCAATCTGACCAGTGATGACATGTTTAGCCGCATATCTTCACTCAACCACTGGCTGTCTAGGTGGTGTCCTGCTAATGACATTCAGTTTGTTGATAATTGGCAGACTTTTTGGGGAAAACCCGGTCTCATTAGGAGAGATGGCATACATCCCACTTGGAATGGCGCTGCTCTCCTGTCAAAAAATCTGACCACTTTTATTTCTGCCTCAAAACCATGACCCAGAGTTGAGACCAGGATGCAGAGTCGCAGTCTTAAACAAGTCTCTGCACTCCTAGAACGGTCACCCACTGTACCTTCACCCACTGTAATGTTACCCACTACACTTTCACCTACTTTATTGTCACCCACTGTACACACCATTGAGACTGTGTCTGTCCCTCAACAATTTAAAGATAATTCATGAAAATTCAAGTCATTTCAAGTCCAGAGGAAAGCAACTGGACATCCAAATTTAATAAAAATCAAAACCAGGACTTCAACAGCTCCGGAGTACAAAACAATAAAATGTGGTCTCCTAAATATTAGATCTCTGTCTTCAAAAGCTGTTTTAATCAATGACATTATATCAGATTATCAAATAGATTTATTCTGTTTAACGGAAACCTGGCTAAGTGAGGATGAGTATTTTTCCCTAAATGAAGCTACTCCTCCTAGTCACCTAAATTATCAGATCCCTCGAGTCTCAGGCAGAGGTGGTGGAGTTGCATCAATTTTTAATTCCTCGCTAGAATTGAGCCCTAAACCAAAAATTATCTTCAATTCATTTGAAAGTCTTAGTCTGAGCCTATCAAACCCAATCCAGAAACTACTTCAGCCCCTATTATTTGTCATCATCTATCGTCCTCTGGTCCATACAGTGACTTTCTATCCAAATTTGCCGATTTCTTAACTAGTTTAATTCTTAAAACTGATAAGGTCATAATTGTTGGTGATTTCAATATTCACGTGGACGACAGTAATGATAGCCTCAGTAGGGCATTTATGTCATTACTAGACTCCATAGGCTTTAGTCAGTGTGTACAGGAACCTACCCACCAGTTCGAGCATACTCTTGACTTAGTCTTGATTTATGGGATTGAAATTGAGGAGTTGGTCATCTTTCCTCATAATCCTATCCTTTCTGACCACTGCCTGATAACTTTTGACATTCGGCTATTGTGTAATTCTCTTCCTGCAAAAAACGTTTGTACTACAAACTTATCAGATCATACTTTTTCTAAATTCAGGGAAGAAATCCCAAGTATGCTTAATCTAATCCCACTACTGAACTACACAGCGGGTCATTTACTGAACTCAGTTAATGCTAGTCCATCTCAAATTGATGAGTTTGTTGATGTTACTTCAGACTCTCTGCGAAAAACCTTAGATTTAATTGCTCCACTAAAAAATAAGACTATAAAACAGGGGATGCGAGCTCCCTGGTTTAATTCTCATACCCACCAAGTAAAGCAAGAATCCCGACAACTTGAGAGGAAATGGCGTTCTACTAAATTAGAAGAATACCGCACCGCGTGGCATGATGGTTTACATAAATACAGGAAGGCACTTCGCTCCGCTAGAGCAGCCTATTATTCATCATTAATCGAGGACAATAGAAACAATCACAGATTCTTGTTCAGTACTGTATCCAGACTGACAAAGAACCACAGTGCATTTGTGCCTAGTATTCCATCAAGTCTCCATAGCAATGATTTTATGAATTCCTTCAATAATAAGATCCTGCTCATCAGACACAAAATTAATGATGTCCTATCTTCAAACTCTGGTCCTTCTTTAGGTCCCTTAGATCCGGAAAACACACAGCTGACTCCTGAACCCTTTGGTTCTATGGATGTCTTGTCTTGAATACAGATCAGTCAGCTGATTAAAATAATCTCCTCAGCTAAACCATCCTCCTGTCTGTTAGATCTAATTCCAACTAAAATCATCAAAGAAGCCCTACCTTTACTTGGCAACCACTTCCTTAATATAATTAAGATATAATTAACATCTCTACTGGATATGTACCACGGTCCTTTAAAGTAGCTGTAATTAAGCCACTGCTCAAAAAACATAACCTGGACCCTACTGTTCTAAATAATTATCGACCCATCTCAAATCTCCCGTTTTTATCTAAGATCTTGGAGAAAATAGTCGCTAATCAGTTATGTGATTTCCTTAAATCCAACAGTTAATTCGAGAATTTCCAGTCAGGTTTCAGGGAACATCATAGTACAGAAACAGTACTTGTCAAGGTTAGCAACGACCTTCTAACCACGTCAGACAGAGGACTTGTTTCTATACTGGTTCTCTTGGACCTTAGTGCGGCGTTTGACACAATTGACCACAATATTCTTCTGGCACGACTGGACCAAACAATTGGTATTAAGGGATCAGCACTGATGTGGTTTAAGTCCTATTTAACTGACCGTTCCCAGTTTGTTCACATTAATAACAACTCCTCTCAATCAACTACAGTTAGTTATGGAGTTCCTCAAGGCTCGGTTCTTGGTCCAATACTGTTTATCTTGTAAATGCTTCCTCTGGGTAATTTGATAAGGAAACACTCCATCAACTTCCATTGTTATGCCGATGATACGCAATTATATCTCTCGATTAAACCTGACGAAGTCAGCCAGTTGTGCAAATTACAGGCGTGTATCAAAGGGATTAAAGATTGGATGACGAATAACTTTTTGCATCTCAATTCTGATAAAACTGAGGTTGTTGTGCTTGGCCAAAAAACTGTAAGGGATGTAGTGCCAAGTGATGTAATAACCTTGGATGGCATCACGTTTGAGGCCAAAACCACTGCGAGGAACCTAGGTGTCATCTTTGATCAGGATCTCTTGTTTAACACACACATTAAGCAGGTTTCTAGAACGGCCTTTTTCCATCTCCGAAACATTGCTAAAATCAGGCATATTTTAAAACAGAGTGATGCAGAGAAATTAATCCACGCTTTCATCACTTCCAGACTAGATTACTGTAACGCACTTTTTCAGGCTGCCCCAAAAAATCGCTGAAGACTCTTCAACTAATGCAGAATGCTGTCGCCCGTGTTCTGACCAGGACCAGTGCCAGGGACCATATTTCTCCTGTGCTGGCTTCTCTGCACTGGCTTCCTGTGAAAGCTAGGATAGATTTTAAAATACTCCTCCTCACTTACAAAGCCCTTTGTGGCCAGGCACCGACCTATCTGAAGGAACTTTTAGTTCCTTATAATCCATCTAGAGCATTAAGCTCTCAACATACTGGCCTACTGGTGGTTCCTAGAATTTATAAAAGTAGGACGGGGGATAGAGCCTTTTGCTATCAAGCCCCTCTATTGTGGAACCACCTCCCTACCTCAGGTCGGGGGGCAGACACCCTCTCACTATTTAAGACTAGACTTAAAACTTTTCTTTTTCATAAATTTTACAATTAATGGCAACTTAGGTTACTACGTTTATTTTCATATAGACCTACACTGCTGGAGACTCAACATCCAGACTCACTGAGTTCCTCTCTCCTCCCCCTTCTCTCCAACCATCTCTGTTACTCCTCCTCTTCTCCGATCTCACTCTCCAAGTCTCCAATCACACCCTACTAACTAAACTTCTTCCATGGAGTCTCTGTGCTCTATGTCCTCCCAGGTTTTTCTCAGGTTCACCCCTCATCCGCCCATCTGCTATGGACCTGCTCTTCCCATCCCACCAGTACCACCCCTAACGTAATTATCGGCTGGGGTCCAGCTTCCTTTTTCCCCCGCGCCACCATACTGTTCCACCCCTCATCCACCCATCCGCTGTGGACCTACACCTCCCAAACAACAGTATCGCCCCTCACCTAACCATCGACTGGGGTCCTGCTGCCTCTCTTCCTTGGTGTCATCTTACTGTTCCACCCCTCATCCGCCCAGCAGCCGTGGACCTTCCTCTGTGGATCTGCACCTCCGAGCCCACCAATATCACCCCCATCTCTCCATGTGCTGTGGACCTTCTCCTCCAAGCCCACCAGTACCACCCCTCAACTATCCATCGGCTGGGGTCCTGCTTCCTTTCTTCCTCCATGCCGCCATACAGTCATCCACGCAGCTGTAATTGTGCCTTGACTTCAGCAACCTTAACCATATTGATACTGTCTCTATCTGGCCTATCTGTCACTCTCTCTCTGTCTCTCTCTCTCTGATGCTGTTCTTATCTTCCTTTGATTTTTTGTCCACCCAACCGGTCGAGGCGGATGGCCGCCCAAAAGAGTCTGGGTCCTGCCCGGAGTTTCTTGATATCAAGTAGATGATTTAATAAGATTCTCCTTATCCCCCCTGGGAAATCTAGATGATGGATATATTGATGTTGATCCTTCAAAACTTAAATATGTCCCTAAAAGTGCTTTTTTTAAAAAATATACTGAATGCATTGAGTTAAAAAAAAAAATCCTGAGACATTAGACTGTATCCATTTTCATTTGCTCTGAAAACGGTCCAGGCACCACATATTTGGGGCGATGCCTCTGGACAATAGCAGCTGTTCAGAGGAGGGAGGGGTATAGAAGAAATCATTACAGTAGGGCTCATCCAGGATTTCAGTGGCAAAACACTGAGACGATTAATGCTGCTTGACTATCTGAAGTTTGATTTCATGGTTAAACAAAACTTCCTCCTGCGCTAAAACATGTTCCAAATGGCCCTCAGGATGTTTTCATCAGAGATGCCTTTTGTGAATTCAACTCCAACTAATTGTGCTTTCATTCAGGAAAGTACTACAAGTCTAAACTTGTCTCAGCTACAACATTGAGCCTAAACCTTGCCTAAATAATACAAATATATAGATATAATTTAGATTCATATCAATATAGAGTGTGTTTCTATCCTCTCATCACCATTATTAGGTGCTCTAAAAGGGTTAAAGTGGTTAAATCTTTCTTTTCCTCATTCCTTTCAAATCCCTCAGTAGCAAATACGGTACATTGAGAGACTGGGCACAGCTGTCATGTTGGCTGTCAGGACTAACATAACACATTTGGTGCTTAAGCTATCCATTTTCTTTTTATAGACAAGGACAATTGCCATTAAATCCACGTCTTTTGATTGACCCAAAGAAATATTTCATAGTTAAATGTTATGAGTTTTCTCAAGACCTGCAATTGTGAGAAAGTGCAGCCCAAGGATTACAATTTAAATTCAAGAAAAGTGGTTCATTATTCAAGAGCCAAAACACCAGCTCAAACAACAGGTTTTGAGTAATTTAAGACATACAAGTTTTCTGTGAATGTATCACGTAAAATTAGATTTTAGAGCTAAAGATGACTATATACTCTGATCAAGAGTCTTTCAAATATAACAATGGTAGCTACTTCAGACAAAAAGTCCTTTTTCCCCAATTGATAGATGGTTGCAAACTGTTGGGCCCTATCCCCACCTCTCCACAACCCTGTAACACCATTCAAGTCAAGGTCATATGATAGCCCTGCAGGACTCTTTCCTTTCCAAAATCTGTCCACCTTGGTCCTGCTGCTTTGAAATCAAACTTGCCATTGTTGTTTTTACTGCCCATGACAAGGACAAAGGGACCGGGCAATGAGGGACACACACACAGCTTGTAATGCAATAGGGCTGGGAATTCCTCTTTAATTTCAATGCAATACTTGATCTTTGGGCTGCATGACTGACCACCTTATTATCTATACTGACAGGAGCTTATCAATACAGAACTTGCTGGGTCCACAGACCAAAGACAAACACATCCTTTATGCAGGATGTCCCCTCTGGGCATGAGACATGCAGTGCAGGCCAACTAGCTAAATTCCACAACTCAAAGGGTGAGAGACTGAAAATTGTCTAAAAAAAACCTCAATCAAGCTGGTTTAACAAAAATTGTAAAATATAGAAAAAAAACATTTCTAAGGAGTTTTCCTTTTAAATTTTATGTAGTGATCTAACATTATGCCATGATGAATGATGCAACTCATTAATATACTTCTTTCGCATGCAACAGTTGAGTATCAATTAAAACCACTATGCGTGTCCCTACATATTCTCATGGAATTATGAACTGATTTATATGCATAAATTCTGAGATATATTTAGCAGCTTTGCAAATTAAAAAGATATTGATGATATGATATTCTTTCTCAGTCTTGAAATAAATAAAATCCATAATTTTTGTTTGATTTTGAGACATCTTTGTCATGTCAGAAAATGTTGCCTTTGTAAAAGCCTGAAGATCTCCATTGCTACAGTGTTTCACCACATGCAAATAACATATTCTATGTTCAAGGCATATTTCATAACCATATTATAAGATAAATAAAAGCTGTGTGTCACTTGGAGCCATCCAGTAAAGTTCTGATATACTGTCATGTCAGTTGATGTACTAAAAGCTTTAATATACTGTATTTTCTGCTGCATCTTTAATGAATATTTTGAGAAATAAAACTAATACACACACGATAAATTTGACAATTTAGTCCAGTTCAATTTGTGAATCCTTTAAGATGATTGTTTGATACTCCTTGGAAAAGATATGATTTTATCACCATAATTTGACAGACTGAACATGACTCCGCTGAATTTATTCATCACTATTGACACATGTTTCTTCACATCTATGAATCTTTGTTGTTTGGGAAAGAGCAGTGAGCTAAATAACTCACTGCTCTTTCCCAAGGCACTCAACCAGGTGTATGATAAGAATGAAGTTCCCCCCTGTCACTCTTAGTGACCGATTTACGGATTCAATCAGAAATGTCTTTATTATCTTATGAAGGTTGGTGAATATTTAGTTTCAGATATTATTCTCTTATTGAGTTATTTCAAAAAGCAATTTCATCTAAACATTGGGATTCAGCTACATTTGATTAAGGTGATACATATATAATCCGAGTTCATTTTACCTCAATAAAGTAGTGCATCCCTGGGATGCACTTCCAACAAAAATGTGTGCATCCCAACATGACGTTTATGCATTCCAAAGGTAATAACAGAATTTGCGGTAGAAATCGTATACGCAAGGATTGAGTTTTGCCAATAGTACAATATAAAAACTAAACAAACTGTTAATTTTAACAATTTTATTAATAACAATGTCATAATTGTTTCAGTAAAAAGGAAAAACAGGAAAAGTAAATATTATTTTTATCAAAATGTTACAGCCTGGTGGCCATTCTTAAAAAAGTTTTAGAAATAAAGAAAGAAGTAATACAGATTCTTTCCTTTTGCTTTTCACTTAATAGTTTTCTTTGCCTTTAATTCATATATTCTCCTGTGGACACTGCACCAAGCTGACAGCTGAATTTTTTGTAAGTTGCATTTCATCGTGGGTGCTGACATTTAGTCGTGCCTCATCAATGAAAAAAAATTGCGTCCTTTGCATGCAAATGTACAAATGATTTTTGCTGGTTTTCGCTCAGCTTCTTCTGCATCATCTTCCATTCTGTCCACAGTAATATCTGTCTCTTTCTTTTCCTTTACCTTGTTTTTTAATTCAGGAAAGCACTCATTGTTACTCAAGTTTTCTCCAACTTTTGCATCTTCTTCGGAAGCATGGTGATGATGTGAGACTAACTCGATGCTCTCTCACTGCAGAGAGTAAAACGAGCAGACGTCGTGATACTGTTTGGTTGATTTTATTCATTCTTTCATTCATTGTCACAACCGCTTCATCCATCAATCCCAGCTGGCTCAAGGCGTGAGGCGGGGGAAACTCCGGGCGCGACGCCATAGCACCACGGAGCTATACAGAGACGCAGACAAACACACACTCACACACTCATACCTACGGTCAATGTGGGACCGGCCAATTAACCTGAAGTGCATGTTTTTAGAGGTGGAAGGAAGCCAGAGAACCTGGAGAGAACCCACATAGACATGGAAAGAACATGCAAACTCCACACAGAGCGCGACGCAAACTCGGAACCACCTTACTGTGTGGCGACAGCGCTACCCGCTGCACAACCGGGCCAACCCTAGTTGATTTTAATAAGGCGGAATCAAGCAGATGACTCTCATGACAAGAAACTCGCATGAGATCAAAACACAATGGCAATTTCGAAATTTAAGTGGAGAAATTAATAAATTGTGAATATTTTTGTTGAATGGAAGTACATTTTTTCCCAATATTATACTGTGGAAAAAGGTAGCATAGATTTTTTTTATTGTAAGTATATAAAGATAATGCCCCAGGGACGCACACTGTCTGATGATCGTGCGTCCTTGTCAAAAAATGTGCTTTAAAGACGCAAGAATGCATGCAAACAAAATACTTTGTATGACTGTATCTTCACATAGTGAATGCAATTTTTCAGTTGTTCAATCTCACATTTACACCTGCATAAAGTAGGATAGAAATAAAGATAGTTAAGCTTGAACTGTTGACTTTAGTGTATTTTTGTAGGTAAACTGAACAGAAGATTTTGCCCTCAGAATGCAGGAAAACAACCCCATTTTCTAAAACATTTCCCGGGGGGAGGCACCCCGGACCCCCCTGTCGTGGGGTTTCACCCCCACACACCCCCACGACGAGCATGGTTTTACACCCCCCAACAATTGAAAACATGCATTCACTATGTGAAGATATGTAGAGGTAGTTGGTGGTAGAGAAAAATATTACTCAATGTGCACCTGTAAGTTTTACTTGCTATTATAGGAAGCCACTGTCTTGGACACAGAATGTGGCTTTTTGTGGCTTACTCATCCCTTTTACACTGAGCCACAGGGGCTTAGTCATACTACCTCCTAGTGCAAGCCCAGTTTGGCCATTGTTATGTATCTCTAACTGCCTGTTTGCATTCTTCTTTATGAAGAATGCAATATCAATGTAACTGTACTTTGAATAATAAGCACTGGCATCATAAGCACTGCTACATTTAAATTATAACTACCTACCAATCTGACTTGTGAGATCCGTCAATAATGATCATTCTGGAGGATGGTGAGCAGTTTTTGGTGGACTTCAGTGGAAGTAAGGATGGAATTACAGTATTTTCCTGAAAACCCTATGACATCATTACAACATAGGACATTTCTTATATTTTCTCATGAGCTTCTTCTTCTTTTCCTTTCGGCTTTTCCCTTTAGGGATCGCCACAGCGAATCAGTTGCCTCCATCGAACCCTGTCTTCTGCATCCCCTTCTCTACCACCAACTACCTCTTTCACTACATCCATAAACCTCCTCTTCAATCTTCCTCTAGGCCTCCTGCCTGGCAGTTCAAAACTCAGCATCCTTCTACCAATATATTCACTATCTCTCCTTTGGACATGTCCAAACCATCTCAGTCTGGCCTCTCTGACTTTATCTCCAAAACCTCTAACATGTGCTATCCCTCTGATGTACTCATTCCTGATCCTTCCTTCCTGGTCACTCCCAGAGAGAACCTCAGCATCTTCACCTCTGCTACCTGGAGCTCTGTCTCCTGTCTTTTCCTCAGTGACACTGTCTCTAGACCAAACAACATTGCTGGTCTCTCCAGTTTTGTACACCTTTCCTTTCATTTTAGCTGAAACTCTTCTATCACACATCACACATGACACTTTCCTCCACCCATACTATCCTGCCTGTACACGTTTCTTCACTTCTTTTCTGCACTCTCCATTGCTCTGGACTGTTGACCATAAGTCAGTGGTTCTTAACCTTTTTGGAGGTGCAGAACCCTGTCGGTTTCATATGCTCACTAACCGAACCCTTCTTTAGTAAAAATAAATAAATAAATATATATATATATATAATTTTTTAAATTTTAAGACACAAGTATATGTTTTACTGGTGTATTTAATGAATTGTGCATTAATGTCACCTTTTTCAAAGAACATAACCAAGACAGTGCATGAACTCACATGAAATGACCTACCTGCAAATCAGTGTGACTTCTGCTGTTATTGAGAGACCAGTTCAGATATGCGTGGCTTCACCTTGGCAAGTGCTACTCTTATGTCATTTTAACAGCAAAGTCTGTTTCTGTTGTTTTCCATGCAGCTTAAGGAAATGTTCCTTTATATTTGCCAGTGCAAGAATAGAGTTGCTCAACTTGACATTCAAATCATGCAGAACGCTGACTCCCATCATGTTCTGTTATACAGTACATGTAAATTCACTTTGCACATATTCGTCCGACTGCTTTCTTTTTTTGCTCAACATAGTTACTATGAATTAAAATATTAAGAAAGCAATCCGATGACGTACCATCATGACAGGCATAAATCGACTACTGAGTGCGCAAAATCCCCTGTAGCACAGGTAGGCTAATTGATGTAGCGTGATCACCTGCAGCCAGTGAAGGCTAAGGGGGGCGTGTCATCACGAATTGACACAATGTGTCAAACGTACACGTTGATTCGTGTATGTTCGGCAGAAACACCCGACACATTGTGTCAGGTGTTTTGTCTTGACCTCCGTCTCCGCCGAACCCCTGAGACCGACTCACCAAACCCCTAGGGTTCGATCGAAACCAGGTTAAGAACCACTGTCCGAAGTACTTAAAATCCTCCACCTTCTTGATCTCTTCTCCCTGTAACCCCACTCTTCCACTTGGGTCCCTCTCATTCACACACATGTACTCATTAACACACATGTCTTACTGCGGCTAACCTTCATTCCTCTCCTTTCCAGAACAAACCTCCACCTCTCTAGCTTCTCCCCCACCTGTTCCCTTCTCTCCTTGCAGATCACAATGTCATCTACAAACATCATGGTCCATGGGGATTCCTGTCTAACCTCGTCTGTCAGCCTATCCATCACCATGGCAAACAAGAAGGGGCTCAGAGCTGATCCCTGATGCAGTCCCACGTCCACCTTGAACTCGTCTGTCACACCTACAGCACTCCTCACCACTGTCCTACAGTCCTAATACATGTCCTGCACCGCTCGAACATACTTCTCTGCCACTCCAGACTTTCTCATACAATACCACAGTTCCTCTCTGGACACCCTGTCATAAGCTTTCTCCAGATCTACAAAAACACAATGCAGCTCCCTCTGGCCTTCTCTGTACTTCTCTATCAACATCCTCAAAGCAAATGCTGCATCTGTAGTACTCTTTTTTGTCATGAAACCATACTGCTGCTCACAAATGCTCACTTCTGTCCTTCGTCTAGCTTCCACTACTCTTTCCCATAACTTCCTTGTATGGCTCATCAGCTTTATTTGTCTGTAGTGGCCACAACTCCCTTGTTCTTATAAATGGGCACCAGCACACTTCTCCTCCATTCCTCAGGTATCTTCTCACTGTCTAAGATCCTGTTGAACAACCGAGTCAGAAACTCTACTGTCACCTCTCCTAGACACTTCCAAACCTCTAAAGGTATATCATCAGGACCGAGTGCCTTTCCACTCTTCATCCTCTTCAATGCCCTCCTCACTTCATCCTGACTCATCTTTGCTACTTCCTGGTCCACAACAATCACCTCTTCTAGTCTTTGTTCTCTCATTATCCTCGTTCAACTCTTCAAAGTACTCTCTCCATCTTCCCATCACATTACTGGCCCCTGTCAATAGACTCCCATCCCTATTCTTAATCACCCTAACCTGCTGCACGTCCTTCCCATCTCTGTCTCTCTGTCTTGCCAACCTGTATAGATCAGTCTTTCCCTCCTTACTGTCCAACCTAGCATACAAGTCACCATAAGCCCCTTGTTTGGCCTTTGCCACATCTACTCTCACCTTATGCTGCATCTCCCTTCACTCCTGTCTACTCTTCTCAGTCCTCTCAATGTCCCACTTCTTCTTAGCTAACATCTTTCTCTGTATACACTCCTGTACCTCCTCATTCCACCACCAAGTCTCCTTATCTATTTTTATCTACTTTCCTTCCAGATGACACACCAAGTACTCTCCTACCTGTCTCCCTGATCAAATTATCTGTAGTTGTCCAGTCATCTGGAAGCACCTCCTGACCACCCAGAGCCTGTCTTAACTCCTCCCTAATAGTCATGCAACGCTCTTCCTTTATCAGCTTCCACCATTTCGTCCTGTAATCTGCCTTTACAATCTTCATCTTCCTCACCACCAGAGTCATCCTACACACCACCATCCTATGCTGTTTGGCTACACTCCCACCTACCACTACTTTGCAGTCACTGATCTCCTTCAGATTACACCGTCTACACAAGATGTAGTCTACCTGTGTGCTCCTACCTCCACTCTGATTGGTCACCCTATGTTCCCGCCTCTGCTGGAAGAAATTATTCACCATAGCCAAACCTGCCCATCACCTCCTCATCACCTCTGTTTCCTGCGCCAATATGTCCATTGAAGTCTGCAATGACAACTCTCTCACTTCTAGTTTTGCTCTGCATCAGTTCATCCAAGTCCAACCAGAATTTCTCCTTCTCCTCCAGCTCACATCCTACCTGTGGAGCGTACCCCCTAACAACAATGAACATCACGCCTTCTATTTCTAGCTTCAGACTCATCACTCTATCGGACACTTTTTACCTCCAGGACATTTCTAACAAAGTCCTCCTTCAAGATAACTCCTACTCAATTTATCTTCCTATCTACAACATGATAGAACAACTTGAACCCTGCTCCTAAACTTCTAGCCTTGCTACCTTTCCACCTGGTCTCCTGGACACACAGTAGGTCTACCTTCCTTCTCTGCATCATGTCAACCAACTCTCTACCTTTTGCTGTCACAGTTCCAACATTGAATGTCCCTACTGTCAGTCCTATACTCTTGGCGTTCCTCTTCTCTCTCTTCCTACGAACACACTTTCCTCCTCTCCTTTCGACCAACAGTAGTTCAATTTCCACCAGCACCCTGTAGGTCAACAGCACCGATGGCGGTCGTTGTTAACCCGGGCCTCGACCGATTCGGTATGGAAGTCATAGGTTTGATTCGCATGTTTGATTTGGCAAACGTTTTACGCCGGATGCCCTTCCTGCCGCAACCCTCTGTATTTATCCGGGCTTGGGACTGGCACAATAAGACACTGGTTTGTGTCCTCTTGTGGCTACATTTTATTTTCTCATGAGCTGATACAGTAAAAAAAAAATACAACTTAGCATATATAATTCTGATTCATTACTTATTTATTAGTCTATGGTGTTAATATAAACTTTGTGTCTTGTCTTTAGTCTTGACAACCGTAATTCTAGTGCTATAAAATAACTGCGAATAACTACTTTTACAGGTGCCAATTCTTTAGTTTAACATTATTTTTTCATACGTTGAAATTTCACATTTTCATTTCATTTAATTTCATTTAATTTCATTTCACACAGGACCTCCTAACAACCATCTGAAAAAACAGATCAGGGTGGCTGGCGATAGCCCACCTTCAGTTTCAATTGTTTAGCTCTCAACAATGGAACCCCTCAGGCATCAGGTGCGACTTGGATTTGATTTAAAAAAAAATTCTTAACCAGTGCAAATAAAGCCCAAGCTGCCCAAGTGCGGCTTTTTTTTGTGTGCGTCTTTTGCCATTGACGCAGCTTTTGCAACATGGAAGTAAAGCACAAGGAACGCAAAGTGAAAAGGGGAATGGAATAGAATTATCTTTCTTTCTTTTTAACCTAAACGCTAGTGGTAATGTAAAATATAGTTGGAGAACTGTATCAGACTGAATATATTTAAATCACACTTAAATCACACAAGGCTTCAGTCCCCACTATTTCTTTGTTCATATCATATTGAGAAATAAATTGGGGGGGGGGGGTAAGGACCACTCACAATTGGAAGATGAGCTCTCTTCATCAAGAGTCATTCGATCAATCTTTTGTAATGTCTTGGGCTGGACAGAATATAGTGACAAGTGTATTAACTGACAGGTGTAATTTCAACCTGACTTGAAAGGCTGAGCCTGACATGAAAAGAGGACAAAAGAGTGACCCGTCTGATGAATGAGACGGAAAATGACAATGAAAATGTCATCCATTTGTATTTTCTTTTCCTGGCCCATTGTGCACCAAAAAATGGATGATTTTCAATGTCCTAACTGTCCTTCATAACAATGACGAGGCGTTTAATGATAAATTAAGTAGGTGACACACAAGACATGTTGCGTTTACAAGATAGAGGAAAAAAAGTCTGTCAGATACAAGCAAATCATGCAATCTGTGTTTGATCTTGATTTTTAATGTATTAAAAAAATCAGAGAGAAGAGACCACGAAAAATATTTTTGTTTGTTGTTTGTTGCTCATTGTTTTGTTTTGTTTGCTTTTTTACAAAGAATTGTGGAACATGCAAGAAACTGATAAGCTCTCTTAGAGTTCAGTAAAAACCTGTAGATATGAGGACTGGAATGTGTTAGTGAGACTGATCCTAAGGTTCGAGGAACATGGCAGATAGGAGCTACAGTCATGCATTTCTAAAGGTCCAGTGTTATACAGAGTGAAAGATACTTCACAACAGTGGGTGGTCTTATTTTTGAACCTTATCAAAGATTAACCGGGGTAATTTGACCTTTTTTAGAAAGGATTTTACCTAAGAGAAAGCAGAGGAAGAAAATCCAAACCGTATCCAACTTCAAGTGCCAGAACTGTTAACAATTTTTAACAGATGTCAAAAAGTACACCATTTGTAGCATGTAGCATAAATGAATGCAAACAATACTTTTAAAAGTACAATATTAAAAATATACAAATGTAGTAAAATATGAATTTATATACATGTATGAAACAAGGTACAACACACATTTATTGTCCACACATGTGAAAATGTTGTCTGGAATACATCTGTGTAATCTAAATAAACCAATGGGGTCAAGCTATGTCAAACTGTATATAGATTACCTGTTACTCAAACAGTTTCAAAGACCAGAGGTATTAAGTGCACAAATGTGGGTTCAATTTTAAACAGAGCAGGCTCAAAGGAAAATAAACATCTTCCTGATCAGATTTTTTGGCAAAGGAAGCTCTTAAGAGATGAAAACTAAGAGGTGGGAATGTATAATGTCAGCAAAACAATGTTGGTAACACAGCACATAATATTTTGCTTGTTTTTTGTTGGCTCTGCTTTCTGTATATGAAGAGTTATTTTAAATGACTAAGATTTCCACAAGAAGTTTCTTTGAAAAAAAAAAAGGCTTCAGAATATTTGAAGCTATGAAGAGCTGAAAGAAATACTTTTGCGTGATAGTATTTACACAGTGACCCACCAGTGGTAATACTTCTGGTTTTACTGCCTCGACTCCCTTCCTTGCACTTCACGTGATCTCATAATTGCAAAGCGCACAGGGAAGGTAAATGGTCGTCAAGAATAACCTTTTGTCCTCCAGCATCATAGTAAGTCATTTGAAGTCTATCAAGTCCTAAATGCCCTGCCAGAAAATGTTACATGTGTTAAGCACAATGTTTCAAAATGCACATATTTCATTCATCTTACTATGTAGTTACACAGACATTTGTTTAAACAATGTTAGGAAAAATAGCCAGCCTCATGGTCAGCTGTTTACCTCTCAACCTGGTGCATCTATGTTTAATTAAGCACACAGGCTTTGTTCATGCATCAAGAGCTCTTTATCACGACACTATGATCAAATGCTCAAACCATCTCATTATAGGAGCATCGGTCTTACTCCAAGGCAGATGTTTGAACCCTTTCTCAGTTCATCGTATGAACAGCACACTGCTTTTATTCACAGTCTGATTGACTAAGCTACTTCCATACATGTGGATTGGAGTGCTGAGACACTGATCAATAGATCGCTAAGCTCAAAGGCAATGCTCTAACACAGATATGTAGGACAATTCAGTACCTTCATTACTGTCAGTGCTGCGCCACCACTCCTTTTAATGTTCTCCATCTTACCCTAGAGATGATTGAGCAACTTCTCTTGGGCCAGCAAACCACTGGAGGCATTTTCTGACCATTTTTGGGCAAAGCACTGCATACTTGAGGAGTTATGAACTTTCTTTCCAACTGCTTCACACAGTATTGTAAGCTGCCCAAATGTGTGAAATTGTGGCCATGGCCTGATGAAGCCAACCAGACACTCTGTCTACTTGTTAGCTGCACCTGGAGATTGTGGCGTGGCCTTTTCGAAGCTTGAGTACAGCTGCCCATTAGTTGCGAATACGGACACAGCTCTACAGATGAATTAAGACCAGACATCCACAACAATGGCATAAGACTTCTCCCTGTTCACACAGTAATAATCCAACGGCTAAACCCCATCTTTCAGGCAACATCAAAGAGTAGACGGTCCAAAGGTATCCAGATTGCTCAGTGTTACAGTCAGTTGTCATAAATCTGTCATGTTACTACTGTAAAATATTTAGATAAACTCAATAATGTCTGTCAAAAAGATGTAGAAGGCAGAGCTTATTTATCAGCAACAGGTATCTGATTGGCAACTGTAGCACATGCTGAATGTAGATGTCTGGTGCTTGTTTCAGAAAATGTTTCCTGTCCTGACAGGAAAGATACATTTTAACAATAGATTAACCATAGATCTGGTCCTTACGCCTGAGAGTTTACACTTTTACATCTGTAGTTGCTAAGTTGCATGAGCGAAATGTTCGTTATGTACTTGATTGTAAGGCAAGCGTATATACAGCATGTCCATGTATGTGTGGTGGTGTGGTATTGCATACATCTGAAGACATTCAGAATACTTTTGTTTTTGCTTCCATCCATCCATCCATCCATCCATCCATCCGTTTTTTTACTGCATTTATTTGCTGTTGCAGGTCACAGGGAGCTGGAGCCTATCCCAGCTTGCATAGGGTATGAGGCGGGGGAAACTGACCGTGACGCCTGTGTACTGCGGAGCCATACAGAGACACAGACAACCACACATGCACACACTCATACCTACGGTCAATTTGGGACAGGCCGATTAACCTGAAGTGCCTGTTTTTGGAGGTGTGAGAAAGCCAGAGAACCTGGAGAGAACCCATGCAGACACGGGGAGAAGATGTAAACTCTGCACATAGTGGGACTTGAACCCGGATCCGCCTTGCTGTGCGGCGACAACGCTACCCACTGTGCCACCATGCCGCCCTGTTTTTGCTCCCATTTTTTACAATTTGAAGTAAAGAATTTTCACACAGATCATTTACTTATTACTGTACTGACGTTACTGAACACTAATTGATCCATCCACTCAATGAGCATGGCATACCAAGATGATGATGGAACATTATTTTTGACCAGATATACAGTACATAGTCACAATAAAAAATACGAAGACTTGAGATATGCAGTTTCATCTTGAAAAGTGAAATTTATTGTACATTGTAACTCACATGACTTGGTACACAGATGTGAATTGTCAATCTACTGGACGTTGAGAGAAAGTGAATCATAGCAGCAATGTGTGACCTACCTGGTCAGAAACATGGGGCTGTGTATTATTGGACGGCAACATTAGCTGATGGCAGCAAATGATGGCAGCAAATGAATGGAATGACAACAAGCTTTAGGATTCCATGTCTGTGATTTGAATAAATGATTACTAAAGTTCACCTGTGATTCTTGTTTACAGTTTGTTTCCACTCAATCCATGACCCCACCACCACCCCAGAAAGCTCTCTTTTCAACACTACTATCAACTCTCTTTTCTCCACACGATGCCACATACACTCTCTGCATTCTGCTTAGTGCAAAGTGGGAATTGTGTTTGAATACAAGTCCTTAGTGCTTTGTTATTGAAGGTGTGCTCCCCACCCCAAGAAATTTAAAAAGATAATTTACAATGTCAAAGACATGCAGATGAGCTCAACATCAAGCAACAAAGTTGAAGCTTGGAAAACAGAGTTTTATGGATTGGAGAGGGTAAGAAGTTGGAACTTTTGGAATTTGGATACAGGCTGGGGGTATTTCGTGTCAAATTGACAGTACAGATTTTGTTCCCCTTCGAATGGAATTGCAGAAATATTTGAGGGGAATCCCATTACGTAGCAAATGAAGTGCTGTAATAATGTACTCACGGTCACTTTCCCACTGCGGTTGGCCTCTTCTCGCTCTGCCAGGGCTTTCAGGAAGTTATCTTTGAGTTCTTTTCCTGCACTTGCCAGTGTTCTGGAAAAGACAACAACTCAAACTGTTAGAAATGTTGCTCTTAACTTGAAAAAAGGTCACATGATGCCTTAAAGGTTCATTATGGAAGCTTTTCAAACCTGAACACATTTTAACTCCATGCTTAAGTATTATTCCTTGATATTGTTTTTGACATGGAATTGATCAAATGATCATTAATCGGTACACATGATATGATCATAGTGTAATTAAACACATCAGTAATCTGTAATATTCAAATATTAAAACTGTAGAATTCATTAATATATTAATATGTACTGTTTAACTTAAAGTAAGGTGTTCATTTAGTCTGTCATGGGGTTGACACATTGCAGTGTGAAATATGTCAATACACAGCGTTCCCAAGCTCCAAAGGCCATCCTAAATATGATATTCTAAATACCATTTCTTGACACATTATCATTATAGTTTTTAATCTGAAATAAATCTTATAAATCCGAAATGTTTAGTGTCATTTCTTTGTTAGTGTTTAGTGTCATTTCTTTGCTAATTTTAGTATGCAGAAATTAGTCATGTGACTAATATTCTCATATTAGTCATACAAGTATATAATAACTTTTATGACACTGTGGCAGCTTTCTACACTTTGGCTGGCCTGTTTCCATGGAAACATAGTTTTGGCACGCAGAAATGTATCCACCCCTGAAACAACACTGGCACTAATATTTGAACAGTTAACACTGCAGTATGAGCAACAGAACTCTGGCATGCATCCAGAAGTGAACTTGCAAAACATTCATCAGATCCACACCAAGTTAACATCTTAAAGGCAGTAAACAGGTCATTGGTAACTCTCACATGTGGTTACAAATGCAGATGAAGAAAGAATGTGAGAAAAATAATGAAATTACAGTTTCTGTACTGTAGTGTTTCTGTCTGAAATGATAATTTTGCTAATTTTACAATAAAACATAACCATTTAAAATATGTACTTGACATTTCAGGTTAGTATTTTAAACAGAATTTAGAGCTGAAGTATGTAAATTCATTTTTAACCAATTTAATCACTTCAAACTCGATTCAAGTCATGCTTGTGGTTTTTTTGTTTTTTATTTATTTCTTTTTTGTTTGAAAAAACTGAAGCACTTGTGTGTTTGCAGTTATGTTGCCCGATCGCTACAGGTGTATAACCAGCTGAGCCACTTGCTTAAGATAGCTACTGGCATACTAGTACATTGAGATATGATCTCGTAAGTCAAACTACTTGCAACTTGAAAGGAATTTTCCTTATTTAAAATAACTCAAAAAAACTTTGGTTCCAGCCTTGTTAAAAAAAAAAAAAAGCAAAATCCTCTAAACTATGAAAAGAAACTTATTTTTATCAACCATTAGACGTCCATACTCTTCCTGTCCATAAAATATTATATATAAGTTACGTAAACAATGATAAAGTATGAAAAGAAATGCAAAAATCACAAGCACATACGGAGCTATGTCTTTACTCTGCAAACAACACATGAGAAAGAAGGTGATGCAGTCTCAGCTGATGTTGTATCCATCCACCAACTAGCGATGGTGTCCCAAAGCACGACTTATAAGTCGGACTGAGTGATGGCTGATATCTCAAAAAACTTGCATGTTGAGTTGCTTTTGTCAAGGTACTACTCTAGTTATTAAGCACATTACACAAGAACACACCAATTAACAAATAACAGAAAAAATGATAGATATAAACTATAGTCATTTGATAATAATTTTGTTACATTTCGTTTTTCTGTTTGAGGACCAATATGAAGACTGAAACACTTGCTGAAGTATTGAATTTCAGAATGGTTGACAAAACATTAACTTTTCACTGTGCAAATGAGACAATGTTTTTGCTAGAGTTGGTTTGCTTGTTGTCTTTATGTTAACATAATTACTCAAAAATGGACTTGGATGAAATATTGGGATTAAGGAATGGTTCATTAGATTTTCATTATAGCCTAATCTTTTTTAAATCCTCTTCCATTGTATCTTCATAGATAATGCTTTCAGTATTTGGGGAAAAAAAATCAGATTTACTGCACATCAAGGTCTGATCAAAGTAACGTTTAATGCTTGATTTGAAATGATCACAGAAAAATCATTGCTGTGAAAAAAAAGAAAAAGGTTACAGACTCATAACTGCATCCAAAGCACAACTAGTGCTTTGGCTGCTTTCGATGCACCTGCTTGGTGCACAGTATTGAAAGTCAATACTTCTGTAGAGAAGTGTGAGAGGAAGTAATAATCCCACACTTCCCTCCAGGCACCTGTGAGTTTAAACCAACAATCCAGTAGTTATAAAACTATGGGATCTCTCTATATTACTGAACAATATGCCAAACTGCTAAATACAATTCTGCCATCCAAAGAATAGACATGTTCACTTCTATTTTATTTTAATAGGTCCTTAAATCCACTTTCCATTCTCAAAGCACTTTAAAAAGCCACAACAAGCACAGACAAATGCCAAAGCCAATTTCAGCTCTTAGCCTAACTTAACATTAAAGTAAAAGAGAACAGGATCTGAATGTTTAAATTGACTAGAATCTGGAAAGGGATTGTAATTTATACTGGTCGTTTGGACCGTACCCCATAATGAAAGTCTTTGAGGAATCACACGGTGGTAAAAGTGCACAGACAGCACATATTTGGAGGCTGGAACCTCACTCCATCTTCTGAGTGAGTGAAGGATTGCTGCTGGGTCATGAAGGCCGAGGCCCCAAAGTAAACACAGGTGTTGAGGAGGCAAGTGACTGGGGTTACCCCATCCAGTAGCTAAAGCAACACACAGAGTCACGGAGAGTGAATAATACTTCGGCAAAACATATGGACCACTGCAAGTTTGAGCTTCCCGTCAATTAACAAATTTCTTATCAAGCCTCATTTAGGAGGGATAACACGAACTTCACTTTTAAATGACTGTTATTAGTACTAATGACTAGGTATTAAGCTAACTGATTTAGCCATATGTTTCAAGCTTCTTGTTTTTGGATTGTGGTCAAGGCAGGTGGGCCCAGGAATTTAAAAAAAAAATAGAGGTGGGTGAGATGGGGTGTGTATAATCATCACATGGTTTGTTGGAAAAAGAATGTGTGTCTAAGAACATCTGTTCTGATCTGTGATTAGATTTTTATGACAGTTTAGAAAAAAAAGGACAAATTCTTTTTAATAACAGTTAATATATCTACATCTTGGATACTTGCTAACTACAGAAATGCATGAATGAGCTGCTTTTTTCTTTTTTCATGCAGTGCTTGAGTTGTAAACAAATCCTAGAGGAGGAGGTGAGTGTAGGGAGGTATACCAACCATGTGCCCTCAAAACTAGAAGAGCAAAGAAGGTCAAGTTTACGGATATCTGTATTAAACTTAAATTTAAGTCAAAAGCATTGCCATAAATGAATAACCCCTTAAGAATAAAGTGTATTATATGCAAAGTTACTGTGAGGGAAAGTAACGACTGTCATGAACTCAACATTGTTTCCTGCTGGTCTCATAATGACTGAATTCAAGTTCAATGTGTCATTTGTTTTTTAAAAATTCCTGTTCACTGTGTCGTAGCAAAATTTATGTAATGCTTTGTCCACATCAGTTGGGGGTGAACAGCTGTTACTGCAAAGCAACTACCCTCCAAGTGTGTTTACACATGTATAAACATAGCATGATAGTGACATGTACGCAGCCACAACCCTGCTGGGGCCACTTTCCCCTATCTAACCTCATGAAACAAATTCTTGTGTTTTCATATTTCTAATCACATTCTTTTACAAAAAATTAAGACAAAAGACTGTTTATTTTTCAGTTTCTTAATTAAACAAGCCACCAGCTGTAGAATTAAAACATATTTTCCCACATTTGGATTGCCCGTAAGTGTGAGGGTGTTTGTCTGCATCTCTGTGTGGCTCTGCGGCGCACTGGCGTCATACCCAGAGCGTCCCCTGCCTCACACCCAAGCCAGCTAGGATAGGCTCCAGCTCCCCGTGACCTGTCACAGCGGATGAAGCGGTTAAGAAAATGGATGGATGGATTGATGAATGGATACTTACTGTAGTAATCATTCAGGTTAGGAGAGGATCAAACCATCCGAAAAAGAGTTTGCTATACTGAAGCTGTCACTGTCATCTGTATCAGGCTGTTTGCTATAGCTAATGATCTCACCATATAATTAATGGAATATTAATGGAGTAATAGATGGTTTTGTTCCTCAAATCTTAATTTCATCACAGGTGTCAGATGTGATTTTTTGAAACACATTGTCTGACTTGGTCTGTTTCTGTGTGTCACTGTTAGTGGGTTATTCAGAAGGATACTGATCAAATGTTTGAAGAGGGCAGGCATGACCAATGCTTGACAAGTAGTTCATGATGACATCCCCATAAGAACTATGATCATGAAATTTACTAGTATTTTATAAACTATCAAGCTAATCATACCAATGTGATTTTGAAAGCAAAGTGGAAGTTTCCTTGGTCGAGGAGTCCTTCTCTGCAGGTCAAACTTCCATGGGTCTGTTGATTTTAAATGCATTGACATAATGGTGAGCTGCCTCACTTTGTCTTTTACTCTCAAGACAAATGAGCAGATTTAAGATTTCATGAATCTCTAGTCTTTGACAGCAAGGCAGATTGGAACTTTCAATCATACAGTGATTTCTTTAAGAAACAAGACATAATGTACCAGAATATTTTTCCTCAGAGTGCTTGGGAAAATGAATATATGGAAAATATTATTTTGGGCTGATGGATGTCAAGGGAAATTCTGCACAGCATGATAATTTACTTTATTTTGGGGTTTTTCTAAAATCCTCTGTCACCTGTGATTACAATGAGCTGAAGGTATCAGTTACACATATGCTACGCATGATATTCTACCTGAGCTTTCTCTGTGTATTGTGGCCATTTTGGCTTTTGGGAGTTCAGAGGTTGCACATTGTGCTCTGCCTTCCTGAGCAGTGCATGTATGCCAGTGGATGAAAAGAATAATCAGGTCAGTAAGAATAATGAAAGAATGTGCTCTCAAACAGTGTGGTTTGTAGGTAATCGCTTATGAAATCATTTCAATGTTTTCCCACTCATTTCAACTGTTGATTAATGATGAATATCTTAGCAACAAAACACTTGCATTTGTGTTCTTTATTCCTGGTCATAGTCTGTCATTTGGAAGTACTAATAACGGTACAGCTTGGCATCCTGATGGGACACCTCATATTTGCGATAAAAGCTTGTTCTCCCCTTTGTCAGGGGCCCTGAGATATAGTGCACTGGATGTCTAAGAAGGCAAAGTTAGAGAGTTGGAGTTAGAGAGTATAACTTTATTTATCCCTTAAGGAGGTTACATCAGGAAATTAATTTCTCTGTCGCACACAGCACAGAGAGTACACAAAACACAGAAAAAGCACACAGAAAGCACCAGCAGCTTTCTTAATAGATATATTAATAAATAAACCATCAAGAATATACAAATAGATAATCATACATAGCCATAGAAATAAAAAAATAAACAGGCCTAGTTAAGCATGGTTCTAGTGAAATGTCTATAGTGTTTGCATTGTTTTTGTTTGTGTCATCCCTCAGCTCTCGCTTGGACTTTCTTCTTCTTCATCTCCCCCAGAGAGGAGTTGAGCAGTTTAACGGCTCGGGGGATGAACAAGTTCTCTAGTCTGTTTGTCCTGTATGTTGGGAGGCGCAGCCTCTGGCTGGTCAGGCTTCTCAGGCTTCTCTGGTTGTTGGTAAAGGTGTGCAGAGGGTGGCTGACATTGTCCATGATGTCCAGCAGTTTCTCCAAGGTTCTCTTCTCTGCCACCTTTGCCAGAGGGTCCAGTTTCATCCCAACCACTGAGCTGGCCCACCTGATCAGCTTCTCCATCCTGGAGAGATCCACCTTAATCACACTCCCTCCCCAACACACCACAGTGTAAGACAAGACGCTGGTGACCACAGACTGATAGAACATCCACAGGATGTTACTGCAGATGTTGAATGCCCTCAGCCTCCTCAGAAAGTACATCCTGCCATGTACTTTCTTGTACAGCTGCCTCGTGTTACTGGTCCAGTCCAGCTTGTTGTCTAGCCACAGTTTATAGGTCTGCACAATCTCCACCTCCTCCTTTCCTATCAGGATAGGTCTAGGTTGGGGTCTGTCCCTCCTGAAGTCAATGACCAGCTCTTTAGTTGTTGAGGTGTTGAGCTTCAGGCTGTTGCTGTGACACCAGTCAACAAAGTCCTTCACCAAGCATGTATACTACTCCTTCTCATTGTCTCTGATACATTCCACGATAGCTGTGTCATAGAAGTGTAGTAGAAGTCTGCCGTGTACAGGGAGAAGAGGATTGGGGGCAAGACGGTCCCCTGTGGAGCACCGATGCAGCTGACCACAGTATCAGACGTGGCGTCCTTTAGCCTGACGAACTGTGGTCTGTCGATGAGGTAGTCTTGGATCCAAGCAACCAGGCTGCGGTCCACTCGCATTTGTAGGAGTTTGTCCTGTAGTATACAAGGCTGGATGGTGTTAAAGGCACTTGAAAAATCCAGAAAAAGGATCCTCACAGTGCCACTTTCCTTGTCCAGATGCGAGTGGGCTCGGTGTAGCATGTGGAGGATGGCATCCTCCACGCCAACCTTTTTCTCTGTAGGCAAACTGTAAAGAGTCTTCAGCATGTTTCACCTGTGGCTTCTACTCCATATGATCAATCATCAAAGACAGGCAAGAGTCTGTTACAGAGGTAAAAATGCAAGTCACTGCTACTGAAGGTCAGACCATAATTAGCTTAAGAAAAGGAAATTACTTCAGGAGTAGTTGGATCTAAAGATGGCATGGTGGCTAAAATCAATGCTAAATCCAATTAATTCATTAGGGGACATATTGTTTGTGCCTAACTGTGCTCCTGATATGTAGAAGAATTGAAGAGAAACTGGATGGAGATTGAGGAAACACATATTACTTAAGTAATTCATTGCTTCGCATTTGCAAATATTATATAAATTACTGAAAAATATTAATCATCTTATCAGACTCTAGATGTGAAAATTCTTAAATTCATTGCATCTGGGCTTTGAGAAGCATTTTTCTTCAATTGTTGGACTATTTGCGTACTTCAAAAAACAGGCAAACCTGAAGTATAATAATAAATAGAATTCCAACAATCAATGAAGTTGATACGATTGAATATTAAATGTATTGTCTTTGTACTGTTATTTCTGGAAGTAAATATGAGAAATATTTTTCTCATTGTCCACGGTGCACCGGCCACGAGCCCGGAGTGTACCCTGCCTTACGCCCCTAGTCCACTGGGATAGGCTCGGGCAAACCCACGACAACTGAAGAAGCTGGTGCTGAAGATGAATGAATTTTCTCATGCACACACACACACACACACACGCACGCACGCACACACACACGCACGCACGCACGCACGCACGCACGCACGCACGCACACACACACACACACACACACACCACACACACACACACACACACACACACACACACACCAGAACAAACAAACCAATGAAAGATCATTCAAACCAAAGTAATGACACTATAACTATAACATGTAGGGTGAGATATTCTCAAAATGATCAAGTGTTACATCATAAATCTAAATCATAAGCTAAATCTTGTATGTCAAGCTGTATTGTATATTTGTATATACTACCAATGAAGGGTTTGGTTAAGGACAGTGAAATCTTAAAAAATGAAGCAGAACTTCTATTAACACCTTATATAAATGTGGGCAGGAAAACATACATATTACTGCAGTCAGAATGTTATCACATCCATCAAACCATATTCAAACCAAGTTTGGCTGAAAGTTCCAAAAAAGCTAGTCAGTTAGACTGTGAATGTTTATACAGAATATTTTGGCATATTATATGAACCCAGGGAGCGAGGGAAGTTGTTTCATTAATCAAATCATTAACATGAAAAATGGGCTGACTTATAAAATGTTGAAACATCCAAATCTAATGACAGCTTGTTATTTATCGTGTTGCACTAGCTGGTCCTGGACTGGTGTGTATTTTGGTGTGTGTGCAGCGTGATGGTGGGATGTGGTGGCAAGCTTAAGCCTGGCAGGATACGTGTCTCCCTACAGAGTTTGCAGGGGAGAGCTCAAAACTTACACACCCATCCAAAATCACAACGTGCAAAGAAGGCAATTGGCTTGACAGGACATGTAATAGAAACTGCACAACCTCGTCGCCCAAGGGCGCTTACCAGAGTAGCACTCATGGAGAGTGTCGGTGGTTTGGCTGGCTAAAAATGAACCTGGGATCAGCTTTGTGAGGCTTCTCATGTCATTCACCTCCACACACTTGTGTTTGCTAAGCATCTGGAGATTGGATCCGCAGTGAAAAAAATCACTGTGCGTGTTCATTGCATCGGTTTAACTTGGCACAGAAAGAGATAGCTCACTTTTAATACAGAGTGGAGAAAGAGAGAGAGAGGAGAAAATTCTTCAGGAAAGAGTGTAAAAAACGCTGCAGCACAATGGACAATGGCCATGGCTGTGGTTTGGACTGTGGGGAGATCGCAGGGAGCCTGATAGAAACCTCACAGGTCTGTCATGAGCACGCAAGGTCAGGACAAATGCTGACATGGACTTCTGGCCCAGAGCAGCAAAGAAACATAGGACTTACATCTGCTCTGCTTTCCTGCCCAGCTCTTATCAATTGCCTTTTTTTTTTCTCCTAATATTATTTGAGTGTATTATTTCTGAGTAAAAAACAGTGGATTTCTACTGTGGGTATTCTTTTCTTTTACGTGTTGTATGATGAGAAATGCAAGTGGCTTTGAATAGACATTTATGTCTTTAAGTTCTGATGTGACAATACCTCCACCAGCAAACTGAAATTTGGTATTTGATGTGGTCATATCAAATTAGATAAGATCAGTCAAGTCAGATGCAATTATCAAATCAATCCAGGTTCAGACCTCTTTGTTCTCAGCAATTTTTGCTCTAATGAATTCACTTCAAGACAAAACTGAAGCGGATTAGAATTAACTGGAGTATCGATTTAAAATCAGACCCAGGAAGTCAACCAGCATTCAAATCCCAGTCATGTTCTGTGGCAACGGTTTTCTGGCTACCCATTGAGCTTGACTTTAGCCAGATTGCCAACAAAAAACTTATCATTAATTTAAGTATCCTCTTTCACTGATTTCCACTTGTATCTCAGTCAGAGCACCGGGTCTTTTGTTTGGTCTTTTCATAATGTGTTAGTAAAGACCCCCCTTTCACAACCAAACTGTCAAGGGGAGCAGGTTGTCCTCAGAAATGAGACAGGGTAACAACAGAGCAACATCTGATTAGCATTCAAGGCACTATCTCCACTCCCTTGGTATTTTATTACCACAGGTGCAGGGGTATTCATTGATCAGATGCATGCTACAGGCAAGGTTAGCCCTTAATTGAAAACAGCTATATTTATACACCTGCAGGCACTAAAGGTTTCCAAGAGAGCACGGGGAGGTTGAAAAGAAGAAAAAGGAAGGAGAAAAAACACAAAGCAGTGACAGAATAGTGAAAAAAGACATGCCTGGGAGACATAGGTTAAGGCCTACAGAGAAGGCATTCCCAAAACAGCATGGCTACCCAGTGCATAAGAGGATAAGTATGCAGGTGCAAAGATCTTTAGAGAGTAGAGAGAGAGAGTAGGACTTTATTCATCTTTAGGGAAGTTGAAACAAAGGTTGTCAGTTTTTTTTTTCTTTGCTAGCATAAAAGCTTCTTCTTCTTCCCCTTTCAGCTTTTCCCTTCAGGGGTTGCCACAGCGAATCAGTTGCCTCCATCTAACCCTGTCTTTTGCATCCTCTTCTCTCACACCAACTACCTTCATGTCCTCTTTCACTACATCTACAAACCTCCTCTTTGGTCGCCCTCTTGGCCTCCTGCCTGGCAGTTCAAAACTCAGCATCCTTCTACCAATATATTCACTATCTCTCCTCTGGACATGTCCAAACCATCTCAGTCTGGCCTCTCTGACTTTATCTCCAAAACCTCTAACATGTGCTGTCCCTCTGATGTACTCATTCCTGATCCTATCCATCCTGGTTACTCCCAAAGAGAACCTCAGCATCTTCATCTCTGCTACCTCCAGCTCTGTCTCCTGTCTTTTCCTCAGTGACACTGTCTCTAGACCAAACAACATCTCTGGTCTCACCACAGTTTTGTACACTGTTCCTTTCATTTTAGCTGAAACTCTTCTATCACACATCACACCTTTACTAGCATAAGAGCAACAACATTTATTTTGTTTACTGGACCGCCACCAGATTTAATTATTCACAACTGGGTTAGGATTGTGTTTGTTCATTTTGCAGGTGGTACATTGCATCCTGGGGCTTGTGTTTTCCCAATGTGTCCATAACAAGAAGTTCAAGAGGGCAGTTTAGTAGACGTCGAATCAGAAAACCGCAGGGGAAAGAGAAATCTGCATTCACATGGAGAGGGGTACGCAGCTCAAGCTTGTCACTTTTGATGGAAAAAATCTGCAAAATGTAAAAATTCCAAATGTGGGAAAGCAATAAAAGCTGTTAATTAGTTCAAAATTCGAAAGTAAAAAAAGTATGTCTGCTTACTCGCCTACAGGTTATTGGCATTGAAGCCATAATCTAAATAGCAGGTGAAATGTAGTAAAGTTTTTTTACTCAGACTTCACTCTCAAGCCACATAAAAGTGTGAGAATATCTTAATCACAATGTACGAGATGGTTTAAGGACAAAATACAATACTATAAATGTATACATGACTTTATTATGAGCCATCATGTGCCTAGAACTGGATCTCATTCAATATTAAGTGTTTCTTTTTGAAATAATATAAACTTGCTGGTTAATTACCTTGGACAGCATTCAAAAACCACTTACTGTGGTCTGGCCAGCTCAGAACAACAGACTGTACAACTGCTATGAATGATATCTCTCCCAGAAACATCCAATTACCAACAGAGCATTTCATCTGTCTATTAAAGATGAAAAACAACGTACTTTCTAAATGATACTGGCAAAATTACATAGCTGTCTTGTCCAGTTGGTTCTATTTTGTAATTTGTTTTGTATTCCAAACAAATAGCTCACTTCACTTCAATTTCTTTTCAGTTTTTTGGAATTTTAAACAAAAAGCCTTTAAATGACCAAGGTTGATGGTCAAAAGAGAGCTAATAATCACCGGAAGGCATCATACATGTAGAAATCAATTATTTTATGATTATAATTACTATTTAAAACTACAGTGTAGTATTTTCATTAATTACATGTAAATAACATCACACAATGCTGATTAAGATTATCACCAACAAAATTGGTGTACTGACACACTCGTACCATGAGTCTCTGGAGTTATACGGGTATAAACTTTGCTTGAGTGGTTATTCTCGATGATACTCTGATGTGCTTTTATGTTGTTTTGACTCCTGGTCGCAACTGGAGTTCAATGGAAATCCAAAATGAGTAACTGCTGTCGTCCACGTAAAAAAGCAACATACAAAATTGTAAAACCACCTTTCAAACTTAGATGGGGTGAGTATTTGATAATCAAGAGATAGATTTTCCATGGAGTACTGACTTCAAAATCACCCCAGAGTCTCTGTTGCTCAATAATCCCTGCAAACACATTGTGTATCACAGCCTTTCATACAGTCTCTAAGCAAATGCACATCTTGCAAATGCAAAGACTATCTGCACACCTAAATTTCTGGTTCATCATTTCCCAAGGTCCTGTTGGGACAAGATGAAAGCTTTGTGGACTAATATCGCTGTAACTGCAGGTGTGCAGGCTCCCATTTCACCAGTGTCACTGATGTTCACAAACCTACAGAGGAAGGGGGGAGACACCAGGACATTTGTACGTTTGGATACGCATCTGAAGATTTAATTAAATCCAACAACTCACAGGTAAATGTTTGGATACCAAACATTGTGAGTGTGTGTGTGTGTGTGTGTGTGTGTGTGTGTGTGTGTGTGTGTGTGTGTGTGTGTGTGTGTGTGTGTGTGTGTGTGTGTGTGTGTGTGTGTGTGTGTGTGTGTGTGTTGGTGTGTGTGTGTGTGTGTGTGTGTGTGTGTGTGTGTGTGTGTGTAGCCGTACTTGGAGTCTGTTCTGGCTTGTCATCAAAGGAGCTACCACAACCACAAGGCTTAATCTAGAATGAGAACAGTATCTGTGTGATGACTTTCCTCACAAAGGGAAGTTTATAGAGGACTCAAGTTTGTAGTTTTGTCGTACAACTTGTTTATGTTAACTACTTTTGTTTGAATTTATGGGCAGCCCCTTCTCAAATAACAGTTTCGCTCCTCTGTAGGACAAGGACTTGATAAATGACTCTCATTTAGCCTGTCTTTTCTAAAATGCAATCATAAAGGATTATGAGCCGCTCAAACCACACCACCACACCGGATACAACAATAAAAGATTCCAGTTTTATGATCCGTCACGCTTCGATTAGCAGAACAGAACTTCTGCCAAAAATGCATTTAAAATTTCCTCTAGATAGAGCTGCTCCCGCTCACTGCAGGAAGTCAGAAACCTGATCTGGAAAACACACTCAGAGCTGGTTCAGTGTGTTGGTTAGGGTCATATGAATGGTGATGGTCAGATATAGACTGTCGTGGGACCTGAGCAGCAAAAAAGTCAATGATTAGTTGATCAGTCAATCAACGGAAATGAAACAGAAACTATTTTGATATATAGTTAATCTTGTCAGTATTTTTTCAAGCAAAAGTGACAGATACTCTGGCTTTAATTAAATGTTCATGTTTTTATGTAGTGCAGGCTTTGGTCTGTTGGGTGCACTAACAGAAAAATATAGTTCATCACTGAGCTTCTATAAACTTTACAAGGTGTTGTCATTATTTTGAACCTCACATAAAGATTAAAATGAATCATAACTTGTTTTTTCAGTAATGAATGCCATGAGTGTTTTGCCAGCATGAAATATACAGATGGTAGGTGTAAGACTTCCCAGCTAAGGTGTCTGTCCGCATTCAGTTCAACCTCTGACTGAACTCGGCTCCAGAGTTTTGCACACTGGTGTAATAATTTTGCCCCAGTAAACCTTAGACCAACTTGGATTTACATCCAATTGCATCTTTTCTTTCACTTTCTATGTAGCCTAAAGTTTCAGATCTCATTCACCTTCACTGTAATAAAAATACTACACGCCAAAAGAAAGAATTTTTTGAAAAAAAGGCCATACATAACTCTTAAACCTGGTTCTACTCTGATATCAAAGAATTGCAGCAGTATTCAGCAAAACACTGCATTAGTCAATCGAACACATTCCAATACAGTATCCTGTTTGATGCATCACAAGAAACAGAAGGCGATTCACCGCAGTCACCCAGATTCTAAAAGCCACTGACCATATTGACACTTCAAACAGCTCAATTTGATTGCCAGTGTCCTCAAACTCTTCCATTGGGATAGAGGGTGCTATGAATTTATCTCCCGTTGTAGTCATGCAGAGGTGAGCATGGCAGACTGGAGAAAATTGAACTCACATTAGCTGAGATCTGTTGTAAGAAGTGTTGCTCTTTGCAGTCTCTGCAGCCTGCGCAGCTGCTTTCTTCTCAAATTCTTCCCTGCTCAGGACTGTGCCCTTGTGGCCGTGCTCCACCAGCTTACGGGCCAACTCCCTGTTCTGCAAAAGAAAAGAGAGGAAGAGGAGTCAGTCAAGGAGAGAGGACAGGGCCTGCAGGCAGAGCTGAGGATTGTCAGATGTTGTCAGTCTTTTGGCTTGGTAATTTGATTTATTTTTTCACTGCTCCCTTAGTGTAAGTAGTGGTTTTACTATTATCAAATGCCAGAAAGTAGCGTAAAAAATCAGTTGGCCTGAGCTCACTCTGATGCTTAATAGTCCAGAAGGGTGAGACATTTGATATACTATGATGCACAATAACAAGCACCAGCATGTCTTGATACTGTAGTATTCAGTACAGAAATATTAGGCATTTTTGCCTGTCAAAACAATTACTTTTGTGTTGATTAACTTCCTCTCTGTTTTGAATGAAGTGTATATTCAGTTTTTTCCAACATCTTGTATTGTGATCCAAGTGAAAATTACACTTAACTACTGACAACTGACATTTGAACGATCATCAGGCAGTTGTTTAAGGATTTTATTCAATCCTCTGGCATTTGAGACACTTGCTCCCCCCAAATATGGAAGAGACAGCCGACGCTGCAATACCGCAAGTTTCAGATATAGTTTCATATTGTGGGTTTACTGTGATCTGATGCCTACACTCAGGCCGATTCATTTTCTTAGAATGTATGTTTGTCTGTGCAGGAAAACATGTGTTAGGGCTTCCACAATGAATGTTAGCGACAATATTCCAATCACCATTCACAGCCTCGTCTTCAGTAAAGCCAAGCCATAAAGTCATCATCTAAAAACAAAATCGTTCTGTCAGATTCTGTGGTATGTCAGATCAAAGCTTAGGCCACATGTCTTCCTACCCAAAATCCCAGCAGTTGAGCCTGTGTCCTGCACCCCAGAGGAAAAGTTATATTTTCCTCCAACTTTGATGTGGGTCACCAGAAGCATTTACCATTCCTAAAATTGGCCTGAAAATCGTTGTCTTCATTTTCAAGGCTCATTGAATAAGTCTACTTGAATGAGCTGCTTCTTACTGTCAAGGCATCGAGTCTCGGACTAATAACCTCCTGGCAAAGAGTCATACTAACTTTGTAATAAAATCCCTCAGTGTTTAGCAGGTTAAGTCATAGTTTGTGACAAGTCTCAAATAACATCACCCTGGAGAAATAGGTTTATAATTAGCTGATTGTCAGAACATGAGCCTTATCGGCATGACTGCGCAGGTTAGATGACCTGTGTTGTGTCACAGCTCAGAGCTGAGTGAGTTGGATCCTGATTGACTGCAGCTGATTATCAGCTCAGATATGAGATGTTCTCTTCCTCGTGTGGACACAGGTGTTCAAACAAAGTTGCCAACGCAGCTGCTGCGTCTATCATTGGCAAGTGTGCCACCTACAGGGCCAAAGCAGAACTGAATCTCTCTAATGGGCTATAGCATATTCCTCCAAGTCTGTATTTGGATTTGTGTTCCAATTGATACATAGATCATCATTTTTGTGTTCTGAAGGACACAATGCTGTTGAATGTTTTTGGACATAAGTTTGAAAACCCTGGATAGGATGGAGAACGTATTGTCAAAAGTTAGATGTATGCAATACATGCATATGCGCATGTATTGTACTGTGAGTGAAAAAAAAATTTCCCCTCTGGGGATCAATAAAGTTAATTTAATATTTATAGCTTAAATTCACTTTATTCATCCCCAGAGGACAACTTCTGGGGATCAATAAAGTGAATTTAATCTATAAAGATTAAATTTGTGTCATGCCACATACACAAGTTTACAATTATATTCTTAGACAACTCTCTGTGCAAAAGGACTCACGACGTTTTCACACCAAGAACTTTATGTGTAAGATCATATCAATATTTTTTTTCGTGGAGCAAATTTAAAAAGATTGGAATTTTGATACGTAGAGCGTACTGAAAACCCATATACCTAAACCTATGTGTGACTGCCACCTAGCGTACAACTACAGATATGACACCAACAAAACCTCTTGGAAAAGCAGGATTTAACTCTAAAGTCTTCTGTGAAGAGAGAATCACCGAGACAGTTTACTTCAAAAACATACCATACTCAATTCGATATTCGATATTAAGAACGCACTAATTCATTTATAGTGAGGCATATACCGAATTACTTGCTTTATTTCTTTGCCGAGGGTCTAATAGTGGTCGCCATGCGTACGTTGTAAAACGTCACGGGACGTAAACAGTGGAACCAGGGTTACAAAGGAAGCAAAGCTCACAGAACAAACATAAAGTCCTCCGTTAAGACCAGAGTCACTCACCTTCAAATAAAACACCTCCATTGGTGTGACTTTGGAGTCCAGATAATCTTCGTACGTTTTAAACTGTGCCTCAGAATGGTGGAAACTAGCAGCCGTGCTGTACTCCATCTTCACGCGGCTCGAGTTGTAGGACGCTGCTATGGCAACCGCCCACCTGCTTGGCTGCACGACACAGGAAGCGGAAGTCACGCGCTCAAGTACAATTTGAAGTCTTATTTAAATCAAAAGCATAATTAGATCGGTAATGAAATATTTGGGAATCATATTATACGACTGTGAAGATGAGAAGAGGGAAACTGGTTGACTGTCAGCACAATAGAAATCAGTGTTTTTTTTCCCAATATTCATGCATTTTAATAGGAAACAATAAAATGAAATACATAAATATAAATACAGGGTTTTTTTATTGACTGGTTTGTGGATAAACTAGGTTATGCAAAGTCTAGTTTGTTCGGAATTCATTGTGCGCTTTAAGCTATGTTACACAGGGCTATACAAAACTAGACGTTTCTGTGAAATGGCTTTTAGGTAAGATTTGGCAGAAGATAAATGTCACAAGACTTTGTTCTATTATAATTACCTTCTCACCTAGATTTTATGATATGAATAAGGTCAAGGATGGTCAAGGAGAGTACAGTAGGGATTCAAAACAGAGTACAAGTGTTGATTAGAGAATCCAATTGCACTAGCACTAAACCAATACGAGATGATTACAATTGTCTCATCTACAAAAAAGTACTAAGAAGAGTACTAAACCAGGGACTAAAATGTACTAAACCAGGTAAAGGTGTGAAGATGAAGTGTGTTAGTAGTTCTGAAATGACAGCAACACCCCTAAAAGAGATCACAGTAAAATCTGTCAGAGGGTAAATAGCTGTGAGCTTCTTTTTTTTCTTCTTCTTCATTGCGAAGTTTCACCATGATTCCTTTAGCTAAAGAAAACACTTGGTTGACATGAAGTGTTGACTTGACTTGTGCTTTTAAACAGTTATTGTTAAACGCTGTGAATGCGTGATGTGACAAGGCTATTTGTCTTTATGAGTGACCAAGTAGTATGTTGATTAAATCTTGCTGCTCCTAAAAGACAAAGTAAATACTGCATCACTTTTTATTAGCATTTAGTGGACATGGACACCTCCTATCATGGATGCCACTTACACGCTTTTGAGTCATTATTCAATGTTCTTCAGTTTAAAAATAAACTTACTGACTGCAGCCATATTCTCAGTGTTGAATGAATACCTGAATCACCAGCAATGTGCAGGCGATTCTATACTATAAAAAGCTGACTGGGCAAGACACAGGCATTATAAAGTGTATTTAACATACCGCTGTTTCTGTTTAAATAAACTTTTTGCCATAATTTGACAGGGCTGAACAGACTACAGTTGTTTGCAAGCTTCCATAAAAGAAGAAGAAATAAACCAATTTGCCTTGGCTACCTTCAAAAGAAAAACAGGTAGAGTCTTTTCCATAGCTTTTTTCCATCTAAAATACCGTACTGTGCTTTCTATGGATGATGCTATGCAATGTGACACCTCTATTGACTGTAAAATACAGAATAGAATGTTCAGTAGAGTTTCTCTGCTTAATTTATAGAAGTAATGTGATTCTTGGCTTTCATTTTTATCTTTTATGATGATTTTATTTAAATTTTCTCGTTCCGCATGATCTTTATTAGCCCTGCAATGACGTCCATGGAAAGAAATGTTATGATTTAAACTGCTGATATGACTGAACTCTTGTACAAATCACATAAGGTATAAGAAATATAAGCATACATAGACAGACCAGTTAGACCAAAGGAAGTGGAGACAGATGGCAGACCTGGTGTGTGGGCAAGGGAGTGATGACGTCATTTGGTTAACAAAGGAATCTGCTCCTTGCAGATCATCTTTAAATGAAGACTGCCACGCAAGACTCATCTAATTTCTGAAGATGAAAAGTGTTATCTTAACAAGAAATAAAGAGCCCTTTCATTATTTAGCACCAGTATGAATATTTAGTGCCAAAGCTCTGTTGTTCTTGCTCTGTTGAATACTATTTTCACAGGGATTTATGTTTTCTTCTTATTTTAACCAATTTTACAAGATTTTATAATGAAAAAAAAAATTCTCTACAGGCAAAGTGCTATAACATTCAATTGTGTTTTCAAGAGAGTCAGAAAAAATAACCTCGATCTGTAGGTTACATTTAACTGAATTACTGAAGATATTATTCTCCTCACCCATAGGCATGGGCATTTGTCCCCTGACAGATGTTTGAATGGTTTTGTAGGACACACTGGCTATATTAACATGCACATGCGTAACACTTTATAAGAAGCACAAGAATGTCACCTTAATTTAATTTTTGTTTTGTGGTACTTTCACTCCACTCAGCTACATATTTCATAAGTAAAAGTAAGGACTTCTGTCGAGACAGCTGGACCCCCAAAACACGACCAGTGTTTACCCGTGGGCCCCTTCTACTGCTTTATAAATATGTACATTTACGGAGTTTTTGCAAAGTGGCAAATGTTGCCAACATCAAAAGTAAACTCGAATGCAATACACTATTGTAAGTACAGCTTTGCTGGCCTCACAATGAGTGAGGTTGACACTCGACCTAGCCAGACAGGTACAGGGCTAATTAAAAGACACTAAAAGATTGATAATCCAGGATGATTTGAAACTATGGTAGTGCTGAAAAAAGATACGCATTTTCAGTCACCCAGGTCTGGAAAATAAGTATTTCTAAAAAGGACAGAGAAGAATTTAAATTAAAAGTGAAAAAAGCTATTTTTTGCTGTTCCACAACTTGGTAAAGCATAACGTAGATATAGATACTTATTTAATTTATTCAATTAGGAAAAAGAAAAAAAGAAATTCAAATGAAATACAAATTGGGAAGTGACTTTGTATTTGCATCCAAAAAGTTGGCAGATTTTACACATAATAATAATAATAATAATAATAATAATAATAATAATAATAATAATAATTATTATTATTATTATTATTATTATTATTATTATTATTATTATTATTATAACACACACACACACACACACACACACAAACCCGCACAAACAAACTCTCACAAACACCTGTCTTCCATGACTTGGCTGTGGACTTCTGTAACAGATTCAGCTTTGTTGGGATTTCTTTGGATTGCAACAATTACTAGCAACTTAAAAGTTTGAATACTGGAACTAAAAGAATAAAATCATCTAAAACTCATCAAACATTCACCAGAGAGCACAATCTTGAGTGAAAACCATTCACTGCATTTTGTTAAAATACAAATACATGTAACAAATGTGATATCCACCAATGCATGTTAAAATGTGCATTTTGCCTAGGAGAGAGTCATTTTACACTCCCTCTGCTAGTGGGAGTTACGCATCTGCAATACTTGGCACACATGGGACCAGACTGCTAACACAATATAAAAGAGAGAAGCAAAAATATTGCAATAAATTATATATGAAAATACCCGGACCTAAATCCAGTCCAAACAGTAATTTATTTGCTCATATCAGAATCTGGACAGGTAGAACTCCAGCTCTTGGTATAGTGTGTTGTAGGTTGTTTTTCTACAACTTGCTTCTATCTTAACTACACATGTAAACTCTGTTAAGTCACAGTGTAGTATAAGAAATGTTCCCTAATTCAGTGTTAAGATATGAGAAACTCTATCCATCACCATGCACATTTTTTTTACACTTGCGATTGTCATGAAAATAAAGTAAATGCAAATGCAAGGATACATGTTTTTCAGGGTTTTGTTTTGTGTGAGATGTTTGTTGGAAATCAGCCAGATATTTGAAATTATCCATGTCATTAAATGTAACACAGGCGGCATGGTGGCGCAGTGGTTAGCGCTGCTGCCTCACAACACAGCGGACCCAGGTTCGAGTCCCTCTCTGTGCGGAGTTCACATGCTCTCCCCGTGTCTGCGTGGGTTCTCTCCGGGTTCTCCGGCTTCCTCCAAAAGCATGCGCTTCAGGTTGATTGGCCGTTCCAAATTGCCCGTAGGAATGAGTGTGTGTGTGCATGTTTGTATGTCTTTGTGTGTGGCTCCACGGTTCACTGGCGTCGTACCCTGAGTGTCCCCCGCCTCATGCCCTATGCCACCGAGATAGGCTGCGGCGGATATAGCGGTGGTAATCTGAAGATGATTAAATGTAACACGCATTGTGACATTTTCCCTGTCAACACACAGTTTAAAAAGATCAAAACAGTTTGTCAGATTATTTTAAATGTGCTCCAGTCAAACATACCCCAGACTCAATTAACTGAAGTGTTTAATCCAAGAGGAGCACATTCATATTTATAGTTCATATATATGGTTCCTCAGAGACATGATTGCTTCTGACTGCCAATCCACGGCTGTTGGTCATCTGATACTCTTAAAGAACCCTCCCTCCCAAAAACAATGAGAACTTTTTTTCTGCATCTTTATTGCTGGTACTGGCAGTGTTTGCACCCCTAGGCTGGAATGCCTTGAGGTCAGGACTGGATTTCTTTTGTGGGACAGCCGATTCATCTAATGATAGTTTTGATTGTCAGATTTTTTGTCCTTCTCAGCTGTCCTTTAGGAGGATCAGGTCTTTCCTTTTCTTGTTGATTATCATATAACTGGTCTTAGGAAACTGGCCATTTGTCACTGTTGTTGTAAGGCAATATGTTTAAAAACAATCCCGAGTGAAGTTTGAAAGAGATTCTCATGCCTTAAAAGTTCTTTAAAAAATGAAGCCCTGGATATAAAAAATCACCATGTAGCCAACAAGGTGAGCATACCTGATTGTGATAAAGTTCAGTGTCAATGACGATGTTTTCATTTGATTAATTGCAGTTTTTTTTGCCATCTATCTAGCTTTCACTGTCATTAAAATGACTGAGTCTTATAATATTGCCGTGCTTTTTCCACCTCATTACCCTACAGTTTAAGCTGCCTACTTTTCTTGATTTTCAAAAAATAAATCAGTCATGACTGTGTTTGTTCAATCCGGTGCTATTGTACCATGAGACAAAACATAGTTCTAAAAGTCTGTGTTGTACAGTTGTTTTTTATTGTCTTCGAAGCAACTGCACAAAAATTTTCTTTGCTTTTGACCATGCTCAACCACATCGGATGATTAAAAAATAAAAATATAAAAGATATTTCCTTTAACTGTCACATTAGTCCTGTGTAGGTTCCTGTGTTGCATCAATCATAAGATAATTGCCTTGTCCTTATGGGGGCATATTTACTATACTCATTTCAAAATAACTTAAATTACCAACAATTGTGTAAAAGAAACATACATCTGAGGTGATGTTGAGTGTCCCTTCATCACAATGCCATGAAAAACAGAGACATATCCTTTTCCAGTCCACACTTCCTCCATAATAATTCTGGGACAGTCTTTACCAACAGAAAATGGAGGACAACTCCTGGTAATGATCAATTCTGTAGTGCTACCTGACAGCCCTTTGAGGTCTTTCACAGATACCCGGAATGATGTAGATACGATGAATGACCATTGTCAACTTTTTGGTCATGTCCATTACTTGTTGTCCATCACAGTTGTCTCATGTTTATGAACCTTACATCGTCCAAACAGGGCCAAACATTCTGGCATCTATCCAAACCGGTACTTAGGCCAGTACTTGATCTGCCGACGTCTAGGAATTGTTCCTGTATGGACTTTAGTGTCTGCCAGAGGAGGTTTGGGTGGGGTTGGCGAAGGATTTTTCCTCCTTTCTTTGTTTCTGTCTGTGATGGTGAAGCCCCGTTCGCTTTTCTCATGCAGGCTGAGCCTCGGCAAGAAATGGGTGGAGACATGCTGGGATTTGACCCTAGGGCTGGAGCCCATTTTAGCTTTTCCTCTCTTATTGAGGGCCACGTACCACTCACGACTAGTCCTGTGGTTCCTGTGGATGACTGAGGCATAGGTGTTGTAGCTGTTCTCCTGGAAGCGTTCCCTGAATTTACAGTCATCTGTGAACCATTCCTACAGAAGAAGGAGCATATCAGAGATTAATTTGTCAGAGATTAAATTAAATTCATTTTAACAAAACTTCAAATTTTCTAAAAGTGTAAATTGTACCATATGTTCATGAAACTGGATATGTCCAAATGTAAACAGTGCTCAGCTGCAGGTGTGGGACCTCTGTTTGCATGCCAGCATGTAACCCAACACCATACGTTCTCTTGTAAACTGCTGCTGAGATAATTGTTGTTAAAGGAAAGAAAAAGAAAAATCTCCTCCTACTCCTCTCCTACTTATTTATAAGAAAACTCTCATCAACACATGTCTGGGAGTTGACCTCATGCCAGACTTTCCTTGCTGGTGAAATTTTGGCATGGGATGTGCATAAACTCTATACTAAACTGGTACTGGGGGAAATGTTTTATAATCTTTAAAGCAAGCTTACATTCAGAGTTCAGGGTTAGGGCGACAGTGGCTCAGTGGTAGAGCTGACTGACAATGACCAGACATTGCCCAGACATCGGTGGTTTAATTCCTGCTCCCGCCAGACATCCCCAGGGTGTGAGCTGACCTTGGGTGTCAGCTCACCTCCCGGCCACTGCGGAGGTGCCCTTGAGCAAGGTGCCATCCTCTTACAAGCTGCTCAATTGGGGTGCCACTTAAATATTGTACTGTTGTACAATATTTACAATATAGTACTATTGTACTATATTGTAATATATATATATATATATATATATATATATATATATATATATATATATATATATATATATATATATATATATATATATATATATATATATATATATATATATATATATATATATATATATATATATATGTAGACTGTATAAAGTAATTTCTCCGTTAGGAGATTAATAAAGTGGATCGTCTTCTTCTTCTTCCTTCTGTCCCCTTCCGGTCTTTTCATACTTTTAGTGAACTCCTTTTTGTGTGAATCTCTTTTGGATTTTGTGTCAATGTGATTTTCTTGTAATTTGGCTTTTATGAATAAATTTATTTTTTAAAAATCAAAAATCTTCGTGAGAATTGTAGGATAGCTTTATATTAGTCCTACTGCTCACTACAATGTTCAAAGTTTACGGAAAAATATCCCAACCAGTTTGGACTACGGAAAAAAAGAATAATCTACCAGTAATCCTGAATTTAAATACTACATAGCCTCATTGAATTTCAGTGTAATGTAATTCCAAGACAATCAAGGATTTGACTTTAATTTTGTTGTGTTTCCAGAAATGACTTTCGTTATCGCAGTGATGCTTTGATTGACAGCAGCAGAACCTCCTTTGTGCTGGTCAGAAACTCATTTAGGTTGGTGTAATTTCATCTATGAGAAACTAAATAAAGGTAAATAGGCTTACTTTATAGCTGACCAGAATAATTGCTGCATTTCAAAATTGGTGAAAATTTTGTGAAATGACAGGAGGAAATAACAAAGGACAAAATGACTGAAAGAAATGCAAAAGCTCTCCAGGTGGAACTTCTATCTTCATCTTCTACCTTCATTTGACTCAAAGGTTGAACCAAATCTACCAAGCAGGGCATAAATTACGTAACAACCCCAACTCCTTCGCTAAAATTCCTACTAAAAATTGTAAAAATAACACCTGCATGCCGTATTGTATTTTGCTGTGCCACATGTTCAGAGCACAGAGATGCAAATATCAAATGAATGTTCCCATTTTGTCCTAAAATATCTTAGGTGGGAAACTCAACATGTACCCAGGGATGCCTGCTTTTCAGTGCAGTATGACTTCCATGCATAACCTCTGGCTATTCCAAAATAAAACAAACTTCTGCTTTGCTGAAGAGTCAAATATAGCAGAAAATGATGCTATTACAACAGTTTGGTAAACATGTCAGTCACAAGAGAGTGTCCTGAATGGTACAAGTTATTCAAAGTGACCGACTGTTCCTTTTGGCTGTTGTTTTTAAAAATGATTAGAAAGCTGAACGGGCCTCCTTAGTAACTGCTATGGGTGGATTGCAATGATTTAACAGAACGCTATATTTGAGCAACATACCAGCTCTGGTGGCAGTCACGGAATTATGCATTTAGAAACAAATCCGTTGGAGCATGTATAAATGTACACACACACAGATGTGTACACACACGCACACACACACACACACACACACATTTAAGCCTGCATACCAGGACAGAGCTTTGGCCCTTGCTGTGTTTCATATGATTTAATGGCTGCAGTAAGATTCCAGAGATCTTATTGTTAAAATCATAATGCTTGTACAGCTGTTTAACCTGGCTTTTGCCCTACTGGATTGGTCACACTCTTTTAAAGGGACCTTTCCCATGATCCTCAAGGCTAAGCTGCATTGCGGCAAGATGAATGAGGCACAAAGAGGACAGTTCCTTATGAATAACTTTTTTCTCTTAAATAAGCCAAAGTTGATTCACAAATTTGCTCATTTTATTTATACCTCTATAATGAAGTGCTGCTGCCAATTCGAGTAAAATCACACAGACTGAAACACATCCTGACTCAAACGCAACTAAAATGAGAGATTTTAGCTAAATGTGAATTTTTTTAGTGAATGATTTAACTTTTGCTGTTCTATTTCAAGATATTTTAAATACAATTCACACAAAACTATTTATAATGTAATTTCAAGCTCCTTCACAAATTTGGGTTTTAAGGAGATTTTGCATAATTTCAGAAAAACGGGACTGATCCCATTAAAGAAGAAGTCAAGCATCTGGAATACGTCTCCTTTCTGAATATGTAATTATTTTTTCCCACCCACCGGCACCATGACCTGTCCGTCATGCGTGCCAACCAACCAACCACACAACCAACCAACCAACCAGCCAACTAACTAACCAACCAACCAACCAACCAATTAGCCAAGAAGCAAACTACAGTAAATATCCAACCAACCACACGCTGTTGTTTCAATATGCAAAATTCTCTCTAATAAATTGGTAATCATTACTATTCTCACTGTGTTCGTTGGAGGTGTTCACAGAGTAAGCAGACTGCAGACTACAGTTTTATCATAACTTTACTCTTATTTACAGTAGCTTAGGGCACAGGGCTCATGATGAAGTGGTTGGGAAAGAGAAACGCTAAATTATCTGGCAAAAACATTATAATATTCAGCACAAATGTGTCATAAATGTGAGAAGTAACTGAATGTTGAAACTTTTTTAGAAAAAATGATTCAGAATTATTAATTAGCTCAGTTGGTTTCACAAATAAAATATTTCATACCAGTGTTTCCTGCAGCCACTTAATCATTAATTTGTTAGTTTCTCTTCCTGGCTGTCCCCTTTCATTCCTCTTCCCCTCACTGCGTCGATGTTTGTCTAAGAAATGCTCATGACCTTTTCACTTTTCAAAAGATTGTTTGTGGTGGCTTGCCGAGAAGGTTATGCAGAGTAATGCACATCTGTCTTGTCACCCATCATTCAGCCAATAAATTGCCACCGTGAAAACATATAAATATGAAATATGACAGATGGTGCAACAAGATAAGGTTCAAGGTGTCACCTGACACGCTGATGTGAGGCCGGAGCCTGTCTGTGGCCCCGGAATCCTCCCCAAATCATCAAGGCGGTTAAATAGCAGAGTGCAGCTGTAACCACAGATTGGAGTTTTAGTTATACAAATATTTCTCTGAGGCAGAGCTGCCATGGAGGAAAATATAAGCCGCAACTGCAGTGTAAAGAATATTTAGAGAGGGTATTAAGGCTGTACTGCAGAAACAAAACTGATTGAAATACCAAAACTTTAATTTGTTATGTATAAAACTATAAAGTTTATCATAATTCCCAAAAACAACATGCAGGAAATTTATTTTACAAATTACAGTCGAAGCTCATGTCTCTCAATAGTAAACTGTATAATTCACTTCACTGATTAGTTATCAGAAATTTCCCTTGCATGAATTATAACAACTGATCAACAATATGTCTGAAAGATGAAAAGCTTAAGTAAGAAGCTAAATATTCATGCTCATCAAGCTACACGTACTGTGGAAGGTCAGCTGCTGCAGTGAACATTAGACCTTTAAACCATTATAGAAAAAAAAAAGCAGAAAAAGATTTTAAAAGATTTTCACTTGTAGAAAAATTCAGTTTTGGTGAAACCACATGGAATTTATTTCAGCTCATTCTTTTAGGTTAACCTTGTGTTTTTATAAATAGTATAGTGAAGGATACTGAACTTGATAATGTGAGCTTCTCAGCAAAATGTATGTCTTTGATTAAGTGAACCATCTTTCTTACTTCTATACAGGTGCTTTACATTGATTTCTAAAAAATGTCTTGCTGGGCCGAAGAGTTTACATTCAGTTCTGCATTGGATTTGGATAAAGGTGCAGTTTCCTTTTTTATTTACTTTGAATTTTAGTGGAGTAGTAGAGCATGTGGTAAGAAAGAAATCTTTAAATTTTTGGCATGGACAAAGACAAAGGGATCCATTCAAGAAATTACTCTTACCTCCTTTTCTTCCTTCGCAAGATTGTTTTTTGTTTCAGTAATTATGTAGGAATTACCCATAATTTAAAACTGGGGGACATCATTTTAGTGGAACAAATATCTTGTGGGAATTTTGACTGGATTTTAATTTTATTCCAAAGGGAGACATACAAAGCACGTATAAATGAGTGGAAACTCATGATTAGATCCAGAACTTGAAGTAATTATATTTCTGGTATGTCCTGGGATCACTTCAGTATCTCCAAATCACTCTAGATAACCTGGAACAAGTTGCTGGGGAGATGGATGTCTGGAATACAGTACCACAGGAGCCTCATACCGCAGGACCACAGATAACTGGAAGAAGATGGATGGGTGGATGGATGGACGGACGGATGGATGGATGGATGGATGGATGGATGGATGGACGGATGGATGCTCTCTATTTAGCACCTTCCTAGCACAAATAGCGTTTCTCCTTGAATTCCAATGGCCTCTGATGGCTAAAATGTACAGACGGGTTTCTTCTAAGGGGAATCAACTTCAGTCTCAAAGTAAGAAAAACTACGAGGCTATGGATTTAATTATTGTTTTAATTTCTTGAATGGTTGTTCTATTTATGTATGTCTGCCCATTAAATGTCCATTAGATGTCCAACATGAAGTCATTTTGTTTTTGCTTATACAGAATGCAACAACAATTGGAGAGGAGGAGAGACATCATGTCACTCCCTGACACAGTTTCATGAAATAATGCCAGGAGCTGAGGGAGAATAAATCATCGTTCATCATTCACACCCAGAGCGGATCAGACTCTCTATCTCTCCCAGCGCTGAATCCCTGATGTTTTTTTACTCAGCATATTGATCTTCACTTTGCAACTCCTCTGTATACTATCAGCTGTCCCAGACAGGACTTAATCTGCTGTTCCCATTAACCCATGCTGATAGGGAACTGCTTCCATCAATCCGCCTGCCAAGGCTCCCACAGATGACTCTTTAGTGATGCTAGCTGCTGGCTGGCCATCCTGCTCGTGGCAGCGAGGCCAAGCTGCTGTGGGCGGATTTGGGCTTATTGTGAGTTTTGGAGGATTTAAGAGACTTTAAAACTATGGCTGAAGATTACAGCAGTATGCCACAACATGCCGATGTGTGATTTGGGGATTGTGTTATTAAGCACAGATGCAAAGTAACACACAATAAAACGTAAAAGATATATATATAGCAGCAGGAAAGATGTTTTGAAGGAATATACACATATTTGATGAGGCTAAAGGATGCTGCAGGATGAAATCTTTCAAAATGAAGTCTATCCCCTGACAGCTGTGAAAAGCTGAGACGAACATCAATGTGCTTCAAGCCTCTCTCATTTTGTTAAACACGTCAAACAGCTTTTGAAAACAGTCACATGATTTGGGTATGTCTGTTAAGCAGACTACACACTTCTAATTGGCTCAGACAGTTTATGAAAGGAGAGACTGTTAAAGTCCCCAACATGATTACAGTACTCAGCAAAAAAATTATAGTGATGTTCAATGTTGCACTAAATCAGTTTGTTTTTGAAAATTTTATCCCATAAAATACCAGCTTTATTTAACCCTTTTTACCACCTTACGCTCATAGATTTGGTTTTACTGTTACCGGGCATATATTTTTGCCAGTATGTCTTGGTATCACACCTTGTGCTCAACGCAAACAGCACATTAAGGATTGGATGACCTGGTACAACAAGGGATCAATCATTTCACTTCAAATACTGTAACAATACCATGCAGAAGTAAAAGTAAAGTAAATGAAGTCAAAATGCTGAGTAGTAGAACCTAGAGGGTTTTGTAATGATTAATGTCATTATTGGACTATAATGACTTGATATTCTTGTAAAATCCTAACTTAAAATAACACATCATTTTGATTTGGCATGCTCCAGTGGGAAAATAAGAAAGGTGCGTGTCTGTCAGATGTGTTAAATAAGAGTGTATAGTCTGATGTGATTCCTGTTAAACCATATAGAAAAAGACTCAATTAGAGACGCTGTGACTGATTCAATAGCATTAACTTATTGTGTTGTCATTAGTACCAGTATGTGCGTGCTGGTGGTGCAGGCTGACAGACAGTGTGCCGTGTGTGCAGATACCTACAGTGGCATGGAGACGTCCTCTTTCATTCATGGCCAGGAATCTGTTGCTGTAGACCCCTTTGATGCCGATGACCCCCTGAGAAACAGCGAAGAGTTCCAGGACACCTTGATAGACAGACAACATGCTGTGGTGATTGGTTGATGACCTACGTTTATTTTTGGGACTTTGTCATTTCTCAACAGAAAAAGAAGACAGCATCTATCCTTTCCTGGCAAATAGGGGGGGGGGGGATTCCAACATGGCAACAAGACCAGTAACAAGGAACAAGTTAAAAGGTATGCTAAGTTTGATTGAAGTCTCCTATGGCATTTTTGTCTGACATACAATATTATAACTGGACATTTCAGGGTTTTACTGTGCTGATTTTTTTTTTTAAATCATGTCTTTTTACTTCTGAGTCAAATAATCCCAATCCTAATGTTTGCTACAGCATTCAGAGAGCTGGCAGACCCCATGTGGTCCTGATCCATTGGCTGCAGACATAAAGGACACTGGGGTCATCTGCATGGTGCACAAATTTTGCATGCTTAGCTGACCATCAATGTCGTCTGCAAGCAACATTTTAATGGCTATGTGATACTGTTTGTGGAATTAATGGTAGCATCCTGGAGTCGGGGCCCGACCCTCTGGGTCACTGCACTGAACCACACACTGGATCATGAGTATTGTGTAGATAAGTAACCAACCCAAGCCCTGTTGATAAAACATGGTATTGAGTAATTTTAGAGCTAGAGCAGAGGACAAAATTTTATATAGCAAGTTTCGTCAGAGCTATTTTTTGTTGATTTATAACATAGATATTACTTTTAATCTCATTCTTAACAATGTTACCTAATCTAGATTACAGAATCAGGATTCTTATTTACTTAAAGCAGATATGCATGTGTATACGTAATCAAATTCAAACTCATTGACAACATTTTTGTATTTATTTGTTGTTACAAACTGTATATCCATAGGGTTCTGTAAAGGAGGCTCCCCTACCAATCAAAGTAATATTAACTAGGCAACCAGAGAAAACAAAACTTTATTCTGAACCAACTTTTAACCAACTTTCAAATTTGTTGTTTTTCATATGCAAGTGATTTAGTTTCTTTTCTTTTCAGACAAGTTATTACCACAGACTTTTCACCTTCATCACATTTACAACATCAACATCAACATCCAAAGCACAGGAGAAAATACTTTTTTAGGACTAAAAGAATGTAGAATGAACACTTTATGGTATATTTCTGCAGTGCTTCTCTATTCTTTTCGTTACTGGTTGGGTTATTAAGCTTGTCAGGATTTGCAGTTGCTCCATCTCTCTCCTCTTCTGTGGCGTGGCCACTCCCTGCAGCAGAGCAGCACACCTGTCTTCCCTTTCCAATCTCCAGACCTTCCTGAGGACCAGCTTCCCACCATTCATCACCAGTTGTTTGTACTGCTAGTCAGTATCAGCACCGTGGCTCTCGTTACTAAACCCTTTCAATAACTCTGTTCTCTCTGTTTCCGGTTCTGGTCTGCTGTCTGTTGCCTTTTATCACCTTCCAGCCCACCTGCCTGCCTCGACTACTTACTTCCTGCCAACTCACCTTCTCAGCCTGGTCATCTGGTCCACCATTTCACCACATTCTTTTGTTAAATAAATCTCTTTTTTCCCTTACCTGACGTGCTTTGCATTTGGGTCCTGCAGTAAACCTTTACAAAGCTTCATGTCTACTAAAAATAATTAGTCTCTTATGATAAAAGTGTCAGCAATATGAACAGGAATGTTAGAAACACTAAGTTGTTGTGATGTCGGTAATTAAACATGAGGAATTGCAAATGAATGCCATGTACTTTATGTCTCTCTTGCATAACCAGTGCAGCACTGGGGCCATTCCAGTCAAAAACATTTGGATGCACTCTTGCATTTAGTTTCATAAAACCCAATTATTGTTTCACAGCTGTTTGTTTGTTTAAATCCCCACAAGGGCAGAATGGTAGATAGCACTGTTGCCCTACAGCAACGATTCCACATGGGGCCTTTCTGTGCAGAGTTTACATGTTCTCCCCGTGTCTGCATGGGTTCTCTCCTGGTTCTCCAGCTTCCTCCCACCTCCAGAAACATGCAGTTTAGATGAACTGGTTGTTAAAAATTGTCATAGGTATGACTGTCTGCATGAATGGGTGTATCTTTCTGTGTGGCATAGAATAAACAGACTACCCCACCTCTTGCCCGTAGTCAGCTGGGATAGCAATACCCATGACCTGCAAATGCAAATGAGCATAACTCTTGTCATTTACTGCATTCAGTTGTTATTTCATGCAGAACTGAAATATGAAAGAGTTTCTGTGGCCTTGATAAATAAATTGTTATCATAGATTAATATTAGTGTTCTCCTATGAGAGGTTTTATGTAATTCACTGATTTAGAAAGCAGTGTATCAGTAAAAGTCATAAGAAGCCCAGTCTCCTGCTGATCTCCAGTGCTGGCGTGCAGGATTCAAAACCACATGGCTGTCATGTTGAAATCCATGTAACCTGACAACTCTTCTAAAGGGGACCATGAAATGGAGGCACAAGTGCACTTTCACGGTCAGCCTCAGCTTTTTTGTCAAGGGATGAGCAATGCAGGATTTGGTGGTGCAGTAGAGACCAAAACTTGGTCTTTACACCCAGAATAACGGAGGACAAGATGCCCACACAAGACAATTTTGGAAAAACATTCTGTACAATCCTACTTTTCATGTCAGCACAGTTAATATCTTTTTGGAAGAAAATGTTTTTAAGTTTAAAAAAAAATTTTTCAGTATAAAAACTTCGTTGTTATTTAAAAAGTTATTGTTATGAAGATTTTTTAGAGTAAAAGTTTCCCTATTTTAACCAAAAATCTGATATGCCTAGATTTCTATTTCAAAAATGTTTTGTTTAAGCTAAAAAAAATACAATACAATACACAATATATTACTATTATTATTATTATTATTATTATTATTATTATTATTATTATCATTATTATTATTATTAGCAAAGTTGGCAGCCCCAAACCCCAAGTAACCAAATTAGTATCTTATCCTAAAATTACTGGACACTGGAAGAACAAAATATTCTGGATACTTTAATGTTCATTTAAGACACCAACTCTGCAAAAAAATTCGAGGTTTTTTTAGTTAGTTTGCTGTTTGTTTGTTTGCTTGTTCGTTTGCTTAATTGTTTTGTTTTACGGCGGAAAAATCTTAGTTCCATAGAGGTTAGATACACATTTGATTATGAAGTTATCATTGTTGTTTTTCTTTAACAGACTAATGATTTTTTTTTTTTAAACTACGATTGTGGATATTTTAAAATGAATGAAGTGAAGTTGCTCTGATGACAGTCGTTCTGATTGTCAATGCAACGCATCCTGGTGTCTTACTAATGCACCTGTTACTTCCACTAATAGTCTACCTGCCAACATACCGCAGACACAAACATGACTCGTCAACCAGATGACCGCTGCTCAGATATTTCTCATTGTCTGGCAGCCTAAGTTTAGTTGCGCGTTCTTCACACTCCAGCTTCTTGTGTAAATCATTATTGGTATAAGAAAAAGATGGCAGGGGGGAAAAAAATACCGCCACAAATCGGGATGATTCGATTTGGTCAAAGAAAGGAGTGTAGATCCAAGTGCGCATTATCAGAGGGATGCATCGGATTCATCTGCGCGTCAGACATTCAGAACCTAGTTTTTTGCTGCTCCTTGCACAACATAACTGAAGAGAATAACTTACTCAGCTGGTTGGGTTCATGGCTGCCGTTTACTCTGCCGTCAAGATGAATCTGTAGATGGAACCCGATGCCAACCCTACAATAGAGCCTGCAAGTCCTGCGTCCTGAATTGATCTCCTCTTCCAGAAGTTGGCGCTCCAAAGAGACTTGCTGTGATGTGACGGTACAAATCAAATGAGAGACGGTAAAAAGGTAAAAAAGAACATTCATTCTTCCTAAAAGGAGACGCTAGTCCATTTCTAGCCTTTTAAATTGTCCATGCGCACACACTCGTGCAGCGCTCCTGGGCATTACCCCGGCTGTAGTAGCTGAGGTTGTTCTGCTGGCACGGGGATATTTATAACGCCAATGAGCTCACTGCTCGATGCATGCCTGAGCTCTAAAGGACGCTCTTTCATACAAAATGTGTCGCCGGGATTCCACTTCTGCTCAGCAGCGATCCACAACAGCAGGAAGCGCGTCAGATGCTGCACATTTTCCAAGGAATCGTCCGCGCCAGGACGCACAAATCGCAGCATTTTACGCACAGTGAGCCATGGTTTACATATATCTAGAATGCGATTACCTACTAGATAACCAGGGAAAAAATGGACTGAGACAGAGAATGGTGGTGCTCAGACGGCAAAAGTCAGCAGGTACTGTCTCCACACTGGCACACCGGGAGACTCAGTCAGTCGTACTTATAGGTTATAGTCCACCTTATCGTCTGATACGTCCCCATACAGACAGGAGACATGCGTCAGTCAAGACTCCAATACTCCCAAGGTATTCTGAGCCATGTGTGACAGATGAGACAAGAGGCATATTATGGCTTACTAAAACACCACTAGTTTATAGCAAACTTCAGAAACTTCAATTCTGAAGTTTAACCTTTTTTTTTTTTTTTAAATCTAAAGTATCTTTTTTACCATCACGAAAACTGTCCTTGAGCAAAACAGTGAATGCCTCGGGAAAAAAGTTTTATCAGTTTTAGAAACAGGTAACACAAAATCCTCACTGGTCCATGACATTCAACTCTCTGTTACACATTAAGGTAAATTCATATTATTTTGGATTTACAATAAAATATACAAATACAACTTTTCAAAACAAGTTATCCAACAATCAGGTCTCTTTATTTCTTCAGGTCTCTTGACACTATTCTTCTACACAAAAAATGCACAAGACATTGCCTTGATTATACACTGAATGTGTCCTCACTTTTCTTTTATGAATGATTTATTGCTTCACACCATTCTTTACAGTCCCTTATGTGCATCCCTTCTTGACTGTGTCCACTGTATGAACATGTCTGATTTTAGACACAGTCTCAATTGCGATACCTTTTACACAAAGAAATAAAGATCTGAAAATTAAGACCAGCTTTACTAAACTTGAAAAACCGTGTTACTCATCCTGCTTAAGCTGAGATGAACTCCATCTTCCGTAGGTGTTTCATTGCATAAACAGTAAATTTTGTTTCTTGTCACTTTCACTGGAGTTGCATTAAAAGAGGTCATAGCTACACAACACACTACATTCAGTACACCAGTGGCGTGCGATCAGGAGAGGCACGGCCTCACCTGCCATCATGAAAGAAAAAATGGAAATGGAAGAAATAAATTAAATGGTTGTATTTATCCAGTGATGTGTATTATAAAGTTATTTTCCATTTTTAAGTCACCAATTTTAGGATATTTTTACTCAAAATCGCTGAATTTTCACATTTACCGCTGAAATACTGAGCAGAAACCTGTGGTGAGGCACCAGCCAGCCGAGCCTCACCATGGATTGCGCAATGGCCCGACTAGCTGAGCTGGTATCTAAACAGGGAGACCGTAATGCTATCTCTCTATATGTCGCTATTAAAATGTTCAAACACGTTTGCTCTATGAACTAAATATCTATAATTTAGCTAAAGTATATAATGTACAGTGTCTTTTTGTCAACAACTGCAGGTGTGTAACGTCTTTCTTGAGTTGAGCGGTCCTGAAACGGTTGGGAAAAGGCACAAAGTGAGGCACGTACTTCTCCTGTCTCATGGTAGGGAGCGCTGGTGATCCCAGGGATTCAGCTGAGGATTCTTCTACCTCGCCCGCAGAAGAACAGCAAACTACAATCTATAGTCAGCGAGTCAAGTGCAGCCATTCATTTGTTTTCCGCTCGCCTTGCCTTACTATAAAAATGGAGGATTACATATCTCAACTCAAAAATTTTCCATTGCTTTTTTTAGATTTTGGGCGCGTGGAATTCATTTACAGGTAAACGTAACATATAAACAAACATGTAGGTAACAACATAACAAAATGTTTTTGATCAAACGCGCTTATTTGTGTCTTACAGTTTGTATGTGTAAATAATTCTGCTCTGCAACTGAAAAAAAAACCCACTCATGTTGCTTACTAAATGGTGCTACACTGTAGCTTATTCACCATGTTTGTAAATCTGATTATGATGAAGTCAATGCCTCACCAGCCATGAACCACACCGCATGCCACTGCAGTACACTCTGCATATTCTACTACCATTTCGGATGGCCTCAATAAAGAGAATTGGTTTGTTTTTGTTATTTCAAGAAAAGGAGTAAAAAGAGAATCTCTTTTTTTCACAAGTTTATAATAAGTTGACCATTTCCCTTGTGTCCACAAAGGACCTCAATCTTTGATGGTTTGAAGAGCATCATCAACACCATGGAGGCTCTTTTTGTTGAAAGGAAAGCTGGAAATCACACAACATAAACTATTTTTATATTCTTTATCTGCAGTTTTGTAATTCAGTTATACATGAGCTCAACTTTAGTTTAAGATCATTATTTTTCTATTATATATTGCTTTATGTGTATTTGCTGTTATCCCATCCCTCATTATTATCAATGCCCAAACTGTGTTTGAATTTGATTACCTCTAATCCAGCAGTGGATTATGGCCTGTTTAGGGGCCTAATTGTCTCTGGCACACAGAGTTGAGGCGAGGCCCACATTACCTTTTATGTAAACAGCAGGGCAGTGTTTAGTCCCACTGTTCTAATGGCCAGTCATTCCTCTGAGGCCATTCCAGTAACAGTGAGGTAATCCTACTGAGCCATATAAACATGGATGATCCTGATTGATTCTCCCGCCCGATTGATCCCAGCTTTTAGCAGCTTTTTAGTCTAAGCAAACACCAGACAGCAGGTTCTGCTGTGGCCCTAAACCGTCTGAACCTAGAGATGGTGATCAATCTGAGGGTTGAAGGTGCTGCTTGGAAGCATATGACCAGCCAAGGCCTCAATCATCAACACAATGGCAAAACTACGGTGTCCAGTTGCACAAAAGTCATTTGAGCTGTATATTTAATACTAGGTCACGTTCTTGAATAAAAAGGGTTATGCTACACTTGATAATTATTTTCAAGGGCAAATCTTTTTTTTGTGTGACATTTGATCAGGCAATGCGCAGTATACCCAACACAAGTTTGGATTACAAAAAAAAAGGATGGAGGGCTTTGCGTAGTTCCTATTGAGTTTCAGCAGTATCCTGAAGGATTTTTTTAGTCTTGCCTTCTGTCATCTTCTTTGATAATGATGGGTTAGAGAAAGGAAGCAAAGTTTGCTGTTTTAGAAATAGATTGAGGACAGTCAAAGGAAGTCCAAGGAAATGTGCAGACCCCTCAACACAGGGAAAGGAAGGAAGAATGTGGAAGGAATCTGGTGAGCAACAGTCCCTGAGGTTCTTCTCTCGCAAGGGACACCATAATATCTGTCTTACAAGACTGAGAACACCACCATTTCTGGTGGTGAAAGTGTGTCCCCTTTGTGGGACCCACAAAGGAAGTTTACCAGGACAAAAATGTTATTTGAAGAGCAACCATCGGATATTGTGATTCTGTTTAACAGTCAATTAACTACGAACGCAATGCCTCAGGTCACAACTTTAATAACACATGAGAGAGAAGATGGCAAACGGCGATTGAGTGGTGCCATTCAGCTCAAACTAAAATGAGAAGGCATCCGGCTTGACGTTGGTAGAGCCAGGGCAATGGAAAAGAGAAGAGATTAAGAACATCTGCTGCAAGACTTGTCATGATGGTCACATCTCCAGCAGTTCTGTGTTCCATATTCCTGTAACCTACACATGACAGGAACATGCCTTGATTTCTAATTCCAGAACAAGAAAAAAACATTTTTGGTTGCTTATTTCATATGTCTTCTCAGCCTGAGACAACTTCTTGGAAAATATTTTGCTGTTTTAAGGGGAACACAGAGAAAAGACTGCCCCTACTCCATTGGTTACCTGTCCAGCAAAACACGATGATTGATACTGGTTAGCCTATACCCAAAAATACTGGCTGTGGGTTTTGTTTCTTCAGCCAGGGATAGCTAAGAATAAGTGTAACGGAAGGGTATCTATTTATTATTTATCCATATTATGTCTTAGGAATAGGAACTCTTTATTTTAATCTTGTGGTGGGAGCAGCATCATTTTCTTAACCCAAAGAAAATTCAAAGATCAGTTGAAGTCAATGCTGTATTTCAAAGTGTGAGTCAACACTGGCTTTCAAGGAGACAGATTTTTAATCTCTATTCTGAAAGCTGCTATTTTATGGTCGGACTATATTCATTCGAAGTAAATCTTTGGTCACGCTATTGCTGAGGAACCTTTCAATGCAAAGACACAGTTGATGTATATTAATATAATAACGTCAATAATTAAGCTATAATTAAGTGGTTGCAACAGACATACACGTATACCTACCATTATAACAGGGGCCACCATTTTTGTCTTCTCTGCTGATAATCTGAATACACCAGATCTCTTCTCACTGTCCTCTGCTTTTTGGGGAAAAACTGCTCATACTTGATACTTGATGTGCCGTGTACCAGGTCATTCAAGAGCTGCTAGCTCACTAGATCATTATACCTTGTATGCTATGAAAACTATGGCTTGAAACATTTTGGAAATATGGCTTGAAACTTGGAAATAAGTAATTTATGTCCAGCCTAGGGGCAGCACGGTGGAGCAGTGGGTAGCGTTGTCCCCACAAAACATGGCGGGTCCGGGTTCGAGTCCCCCTCTGTGCGGAGTTTGTATGTTCTCCCCGTGTCTGCGTGGGTTCTCTCCAGGTTCTCCAGCTTCCTCCCACCTCCAAAAAAATGCACTTCAGGTTAATTGGCCTGTCCTAAATTTCCCGTAGGGGTGACTATGTGTGTGTGTGTGGTTGTCCGTCTTTGTGTGTGGCTCCGTGGTGCACTGGCGTCATGCCCGGAGTGTCCCCCGCCTCACACCCTATGCCAGCTAGAATAGGTTTCAGCTCCCCGTGACCCGCTGCGGTGGACTAAGTGGTAGAAAATGAATGAATGACCGAATGTCCATCCTAAAATGGACAAACAGATGAATTAACAAACAGATGAATTATAAATATTTTCACACCAATTATTTACCTGTCAAAACGTTCCGTATTGCTTTAATCCCCAGTATGTTGTAAGCAGACAGAGCAGAGATGCCTTGATAAAACCTGCATTTATGGTTCCCTATAAGCCACCTTTGATTGTGGCCGTGCAGGGTTTTCCAGTTTCATACTTGCACTCTTCAACAAAAGAAACAGTTTTAGCAGCTCCTTGTCTTTACTGTTCAGAATTAATGAGCTGTTCCTCAAATTGTTGGATACTATTTTGCTCTACAACCCTTTAACAGGACTTGACTTACTCAAAACTATTTTGTGTACATATTATTTGACCACCCAATATTTTAAGATGGTTTTTCATACCTCTCTGTGTTGCCTTGGCTGAGACTTTTTGCAAAGGTTACAGAGATCAGCCAATTTTCCTTCACATACTAGATTTCAGATCAACTCAGTGTATATATGATTTACACTCTTTATAATCATGTCTTGTATAACTATGAAGACATGCCCTACATTGTCGAGGGGTCATTTTAATCTATATACATAAACAATTTACTGACAGTTGTATTGATTTTCAGGAGCATAAGTCCAATGTGTCACTGAATCGTTCTCATCAGCGTTCTCCACAACGCAATCACCTCTGGAGCATCTCTGACACAAATTTTGAAATGTTCAACATTTGCCAAAGGCTAGTTTGACCTTTTTTAAGATTCCTGATTTTCTTTTAAAGTTCAAAAAAACAAATCAGCAAAATATGAGGAATAAAGTTTGAGAAAAAAGAGTGTTATATGGGAAATGAAAAATACATTTGCCAAGCTGGGACAGAATATTTTATCCCAGAATGAAGTGATCAACTCTCACAGCAATCAGCAGGATGGCGAGGCTGCGGCTTGTTTGCTGTTTTTTGTTGTTTTTTTCTTGTAGATTGTTGTCCCTTGGCAGGGCCACAAAGCAGCACTTGTTTACTTATTACAGACAGACCAGCTGTCAGCACCTGTGTGTGTGTGTGTGTGTGTGTGTGTGTGTGTGTGTGTGTGTGTGTGTGTGTGTGTGCGCGCGTGTGCGTGTGGCTCTGACCCTATTAGACATTGCTGTGATAAGTTCTTCTGACGCTATCGCAGGAACCGTATCTCTCTGTTTTGTATTGATAAAATATTTATCTGAATTTACATGATAATGTATCATAACTCCTGATTTTATACTTATGTTGCTCTCTTCATTGTTTTTTACCCTCGTTTAAATACCGTCAGCGATTTTTAGAACATCTAATGTTCTAGACTTAACATTCAAGTCTTTTATTCTGTGTCTTGAAGGTCTGCATCTGACTGTCTGATATTACTGTAAGTGCTCTGTCTGCTGAGTCCGGCTTTTTAGTCCAAATCTAGGATGATAGATATCAGCCAAAATATTTTTTGAATATTTTTTGATTACTCTACCTGTTTTCAAAACGGTATTCTGTGTGTTCACACAGCCACATAGTCGTCATTCTGGACAAGATTTTGGTTCCTGTGAAGCTCAGGTCTGATCCCTTAGGGCAAGGTGGAAAAGTAAGCGAGCAGGATTTCAGGTGTTGAAATGTTCCCTGTGAAGGCATTGATGGAGGTCCTCAGCTCCCGGTGAAAACAGCTGAGAGCAGCTCATGGAAATCCAAAGTCTGGAGTTCATCCAGCAGAAAGACTTGGAGCTGAAGCTTGTGCCCATTAGCATGTTTGTGTAGTTCTATTTGAATTTGTGACATTTGTGCTGGAAAATATTTGAAATACCCAAAATGTCATTCTTTGTAGCAGAAAATACATGAAGCAAACAAATAATGTCAAGTGTCCTAAAATTTAAAAAAAAAATGTAACAAATGTTTTTATCATCTACCTGGGCTGGATCTCACTATTCTGGGAGACCTGCATCTCTTTTAACGGAGGAATGAAAAATATACTAAACAATGTTGCTGTGATGGCACACTAGCAGCACAAACCTTTGGAACAACATAACACCTAATAATAATAATAATAATAATAATAATAATAATAATAATAATAATAATAATAATAATAATAATAATAATAATAATAATAATAATAATAATAATAATAATAATAATAATAATAATAATAACAGCAAGGCGGTTCCAGGTTCGCATCCTGCTCTGTGCAAAGTGTGCGTGGGTTCTCTCCAGGTTCTCCGGCTTCCTCCCACCTCCGAAAAGGTGGGAGGTTAATTGGCCGGTCCCAAATTGACTGTAGTAGTCTGAGTGTCTGTGTCTCTATGTGACTCCACTGGTGCCACGCCTGGAGTTTCCACCGTCTCACACCCAATGCCAGCTGGGATAGGCTCCAGCTCCCCGCGACCTGCGACAGCTGATGAATCGGTAACAGAAAATGGATGGATGGATAATAATAATAATAATAATAATAATAATAATAATAATAATAATAATAATAATAATAATAATAATAATAATAATAATAATAATAATAATAATAGTAATAATAATAGTAATAATAATATAATATTATCAAAAAGTCATTGACATACATGACAGAAGGTTGATGTAATAATCTATTCAAGATGGAATTAAATTATCAATAATGATGTCATCATAATAGGTTGAATCCTACTGATATACCTGAGAGAGAAAAAGCCACTGTGATCACCTCATTTATATATAGATCAAATGAAAGTGTGCCCTGCAATGAGCTGGCATCTTACCTGGGGTGTACCCCACTTCTGAAGACATGATGATTGGATGGATGGATGGATGGATGGATGGATGGATGGATGGATGGATGGATGGATGGATGGATGGGTGGATGGATGGATGGATGGACGGACGGATGGATGGACGGATGGATGGATGGATGGATGGGTCTGATCAAAGCGTACACCCAGACTCAGAAGTCTGTCACTTAAATGAATGACAATCACATAGAGGTGAAGTAAAAAGCTCAAATGGATATTATAGTTTTATTAACAAGGGTATTGATGGAGGTACTTTCCCTCTAAAAAGTTCCTACTTGTTGTAGTTTAGTCTCCCTGTTGGAGACAGATAAGGTTGCCTCTTGTTTTCTCTATTGTAAAAATTCAAATAACCTTGACATGTAAAAGCTTATAAACAAATCAAGATGTGATGATTTGCATATGAATTACAGTGATAAAAGTTAAAGCTCAATGTCGCTTATTTTTTACCCATGGTTTGAGAACTATCTAAAGAGCATTTAATGAGTTACTTGCTCTCAATTCTTTTGATGAAATCTCAGCAGACATTCATCTCTTCACAATGAGTAGTACATGTTAGTACTATTATGAGAATACCTCTTCGGACCAGGCTGATGGTGAATCGTACCTCCCTGGGAAACAAAAACACTTCTTTGTAAATGCCCTTCTTCCTCTTGTCATTAGCTTTTTTTGACAGGATTTAAAAAAAACTTCTACTTTTTCTTCTTCTGTTCTGGTCAATTGATGATAATGATGCATCTATTTTTTCTGCCAGAAAATCCCCTCTGAAGATATTCACAAATCGGACTTAGTTCTTTTTCCTTAAGTGGTCCCTGGGTGGCCGTGGGATGGAGGACACTAAGATAAATCTGGTCTGTTTTTGCTCACAGGAACCAGCCGGACTGAATAACACTGGGCTTCACTAATCCATTATCCACCTCTGTGTCTGGCCCACCCCCGGGACGCCATACGTCTTCATTTAGACTTTTCACTGGACCAGATCACACGCTTGGACTCCGAAGCATGTTTGTAAAACACACACACACACACACACACACACACACACACACACACACACACACACACACACACACACACACACACACACACACACACACACACACACACACACACACACACACAGCCTTTTCTTTACCTTTTATCTTCATTAATCTCAGGAGGAAAATAATATTCCAGTGCTTATAGTAACTATTCAAGAAGATCACATGTAAAAAACATTCAAAAAATGGTACAACAGACGTCTTCAGTAAATGACACATCCTCAGTACCTAGTGTGGTGTATTTTTTTATATGCTGTTCAGAGACTGACTTGCAGAGACACATGAGAATTATCTCTCCATAAAAGAACTAAAAACACAATCAAAACACCTAGAGGCACAGCTATCATGTTAATTACTTGTATGACGTTTGGAGAAGCTAGAATGTTGACATTGCTGATGTCCCTGATTTGATGGTCTTTTCTATGAAAATAGCAATGATTACAAATCCTTATTTCGGTTACTATTTATGTAAAGTTTGGTGAAGCTGGTCTGTCTTGTTTGTGACATGTGAGATTAAAAAGTGCCATAGTTGTACATACAAAATTTAAAAAAAATAGTTATAACTTTGATCATTTTTTTAATATTCTCAAAGAAACAATCAGCCATTAATGTTTTGAAAAAAAATGCAATTCGAAAAAGTCTAAAGGAACAGACTCACAATATGTTCTTTTTAGCATTAATGTGTTTAATTAATGTGTTTTTATGACCAATCTTCTTCTTCTTTTCTTTTCGGCTTTTCCATTCAGGGTCGCAAAAGCGAATCAGTTGCCTCAATCTAACCCTGTCTTCTGCATCCTGTTCTCTCAAACCAACTACCTTCATGTCCTCTTTCACTACATCCATAAACCTCCTCTTTGGTCTTCCTCTAGGCCTCCTGCATGGAAGTTCAAAACTCAGCATCCTTCTACCAATATATTATCTATCTCTCCTCTGGACATGTCCAAACCTGACTTTATCCCCAAAACCTTTAACATGTGCTGTCCCTCTGATGTACTCATTCCTGATCTTATCCAACCTGGTCACTCCCAAAGAGAACCTCAGCATCTTCATCTCTGCTACCTCCAGCTCTGTCTCCTGTCTTTTCCTCAGTGACACTGTCTCTAGACCAAACAACATCGCTGGTCTCACCACAGCTTTGTACACCTTTCCATTCATTTTAGCTGAAACTCTTCTATCACATCTGACACTTTTCTCCACCCGTACCATCCTGACTGTACACGCTTCTTCACCTCTTTTCCACACTCTCCATTGCTCTGGGCTGTTGACCCTAAGTACTTAAAATCTCCACCTTCTTGATCTCCTCTCCCTGTAACTTCATTCTTCCACTTGGGTCCCTCTCATTCACATACATGTACTCTGTCTTACCACGGCTAACCTTCATTCCTCCCCTCTCTTGGACAAACCTCCACCTCTCTAGCTTCTCCTCCACCTGTTCCCTGCTCTCACAGCAGATCACAATGTCATCTGCAAACATCAGAGTCCATGGAGATTCCTGTCTAACCTCATCTGTCAGCCTGTCCATCACCACAGCGAACAAGAAGGGACACAGAGCTGATCCCTGATGCAGTCCCACCTCCACCTTGTACTCCTCTGTCACACCTACAGCACACCTCACCATTGTCTTACAGTCCTCATACATGTCCTGTACTGCTCTAACATACTTCTCTGCCACCCCAGACTTTCTCATATCCTGCCATAAGCTTTCTCGAGATCTACAAAAACACAACGCAGTTCCCTCTGGTCTTCTCTGTACTTCTCTATCAACATCCTCAAAGCAAATGCTGCATATTTAGTACTCTTTTTTAGCATGAAACCATACTGCTGCTCACAAATGCTCACTTCTGCTCTTAGTCTAGCTTCCACTACTCTTTCCCATAACTTCATTTATGGCTCATCAGCTTTATTCCTCTGTAGTTACCACAACTCTGCACATCTCCCTTGTTCTTAAAAATGGGCACCAGCACACTTCTCCTCCATTCCTCGGGCATCTTCTCACTGTCTAAGATCCTGTTGAACAACCCAGTCAGAAACTCTACTGCCACCTCTCCTAGACACTTCCAAACCTCTACAGGTATATCATCAGGACCGACTGCCTTTCCACTCTTCATCCTCTTCAATGCCCCCCTCACTTCATCCTGACTGATCTTTGCTACTTCCTGGTCCATAACAGTCACCTTTTCTAGTCTTTGTTCTGTCTCATTTTCCTCGTTCACCAACTCTTCAAAGCACTCTTTCCATCTTCCCATCACACAACTGGCACCTGTCAATACACTTCCATCCCTATCCTTAACCGGCTGTAAGTCCTTCCCATCTCTGTCTCTCCGTCTTGCCAGCCTGTATAGATCAGTCTCTCCCTCCTTACTGTCCAACCTAGCATACAAGTCATCATAAGCCCCTTGTTTGAGCTAACCTCTTTCTCTGTATACACTCCTGTACCTCCTCATTCCACCACCAAGTCTCCTTATCTACTTTCCTTCCAGATGACACACCAAGTACTCTCCTACCTGTCTCCCTGATCAAATTATCTGTAATTGTCCAGTCATCTGGAAGCACCTCCTGACCACCCAGAGCCTGTCTTAACTCCTTCCTAAAAGTCATGCAACACTTTTCCCTTTTCAGCTTCCACCATTTTGTCCTCCGCTCTGTCTTTGTCCTCTTCATTGTCCTCACCAACGCAGTCATTCTACACACCACCATCCTATGCTGTTTGGCTACACTATCACCTACCACTACTTTACAGTCACTGATCTCCTTCAGATTACACCGTCTACACACAATGTAGTCTACCTGTGTGCTCCTACCACCACTCTTATAGGTCACCCTATGTTCCTGCCTCTTCTGGAAGAAAGTATTCACTACAGCAATTTCCATCCTTTTTGCAAAGTCAACTACCATCTGTCCTTCTGCATTCCTCTCCTGGATACCAAACCTGCCCATCACCTCCTCATCACCTCTGTTTCCTGCACCAACATGTCCGTTGAAGTCTGCACCAATGATAACTCTCTCACTTCTAGGTATGCTCTTCATAACTTCATCAAAAGTCCATCCAGAATTTCTCCTTCTCCTCCAGCTCACATCCTACCTGTGGAGCATACCTACTAACAACATTGAACATCACACCTTCTATTTCTAGCTTCAGACTCATCACTCTATCTGACACTCTTTTTACCTCCAGGACATTCCTAACAAACTCCTCCTTCAAGATAACTCCTACTCCATTACTCTTCCTATCTACACCATGATAGAACAACTTGAACCCTGCTGCTAAACTTCTAGCCTTGCTACCTTTCCACCTGGTCTGCTGGACACACAGTATGTCTATCTTCCTCCTCTGCATCATGTTAACCAACTCTCTACCTTTTCCTGTCATATATCCAACATCCAAAGTCCCTATTCTCAGTCCTATACTCTTGGCGTCCCTCTTCTCTCTCTTCTTACGGGCACACTTTCCTCCTCTCCTTCTTCGACCAACAATTGTCCAATTTCCACCAGCGCCCTGTAGATCAACTGCGCCGACGGCGGTAGTTGCCTTGACCGATCAGGTATGGAAGTCATAAGTTTGATTCACATGTTTGATTTGGCAAAAGTTTTACACCGGATGCCGTTCCTTACGCAACCCTGTGTATTTATCCGGGTTTGGGGCCGGCACATTAAGACACTGACTTGTGTCTTCTTGCGGCTACATTTTCATGACCAATACAGTATATGTATATTTAATAGAAGATTTCTTGGGAAAATCTCTTCCATGTACGTCGTTCATTATCTCACTTGATAAGAAGTTCCTGTAAGACGTAGCTTTACTAGGAGCTCTGAAGGAGGGCTGCTTTCACGTGTCTTTGGTAAAAGTTAACCGTATTTCTGGGGTTATTTACATCACTTTATGTTAGAGTTCTTGTATTTGAATGAGTAATAGACAGCATTACACTTCATTAACAAATGTTTCAGCTCCAGATAATATTTGTGGCATTTTTCCAGGATTTTCCATCAACATTATTCACCAATGCCTGAAAAACACATATTGTTAACTAATAAATCTCACACGCATGCCTAAACATAAGTATGGTGCTTAATGCGCACAAAATATTTGCTTCAACCCTGATTATGAGAACTAGCATCAGGGTCCATAATTTTATAGCTAAACTCGACTTTACTCAAGTGTTCCTCTTTAAGTGACATCATGTGACTGTGGTATATAAAATCCACTTCATCATGAATAAATTAATGGAGTTTTCAAACTCCAACCATCCGGTCATCCATCCATCCGTGCATCCATCCATCCATAAATCCATCTATCCATCCATCCATTCATCCATCCATCCATTTTCGTGAATACAAGATGACCATAATCACCTTATCTACAGCCACTTACTGTATATAACCTGTGGTTAATAGGTGTACTGGAGTCTATCCCAGATGGCTACAGGCAAGAGATGGGGTGTACCCCAGATGCACTGCCAGTGCATCTACGGGCCACACAAAAGACAAAAAACCACTCACACACACACTCACCCACGGAAAAGTTCAGTTGATCAATTCACCTAAGCTTCATGCTTTTGGGAGGAAATTAGAGAACCCACACAGACACAGGAGAACAAAGTCCACACAGAAGAGAATTGATCGGGGACATTCCTCTTGTGAGGCGTCAGCGCTACCCACCACACCACAGTGCTGCCCAAAACGTGAAATATGATTTCTTATTTGCATTGAGTTGTTCTGCCTTATGCCAGGCTTATCTGCAAATAAATTACATACCCACAGACATACAGCTCCTCTATAAGATTTTAAATGAATCATTTTGCTGCTTTATACCTGACTCAGGCAGCAGGAGGATTTTGTATTAATATCATCATGATTACATCCCACAAAGCAGTGATGTATTGTAATTATCAGTATTTGCGTGTTCGTCCGTCCGTCCGTCCACCAAATATATTCACAACCGTTGCAGATAGAAAGATGAAAGAAAAAGCACATTACTGACCTTGAGAAAACTAGGTCAAGGTTAAGTTTCAACTTTTGTAAATTTTTTCGCATATACAGTATCTTAGTAACCGGATAAGAGAGAAAGACGAAACAAAAGGCGTTATATTCAGGGAGGCAAGGGGATGGAAATTTGATAACAAAGACTTTGAGAAAACTAGGTCATGGTCAAATTTCAACATTTTTTACACATATATCATGGACCGGATAAGCTAGAAAGACAAAACAAAAGCCTTTATATTCACGGAGGCAGTGGGATGAAAATTACATTTCACTTTTATACCTATTTAGGTACACATCTCGGAAACCCGATGAGATATAATCACAAAGCAAAAAGCAACATTTTCAGGAAGCCAGAGGCAAAAAAATGTGATGATGCCTTGTTGTCAGTGTTCGTATGTTCGTCCATCCGTCCGTCCGTCCACCAAATATCTTCGCAATCTTGCTGATAGAAAGATGAAAGAAAAAGCACATTACTCGGGTGGCAAAGGGGATGAAAATGAGATGATGACCTTGACCTTGAGAAAACTAGGTCAAGGTAAAATTTCAACTTTTGTACATTTTTTTGCACATATCTCAGGAACCAGATAAGATGGAAAGATGAAACAAAATGGCTTATATTCAGGGAGGCAAGGGGATGAAAATTAGATCACAACCTTGATCTTGAAAAACTAGGTCAAGGTCAAATTTTCACTTTTATAGTTTTTTAGGTGCACATCTCTGAAACCTGATGAGATATAATCACTTTATAAATTATATGTATTTATAAAAAAATATAAAAATACTTTATATATTTACACTTTTATATAGGATAGTACAGTATAGAATAATTGCTGCGACCATTAAGAAAATAGGCCAGGGTAAAATTTTGAATTCAGGGGTGTCGTGGGATGTTGCAGTCTCTGACTGCCTTGTCACTTTTTGAAACAAGCAACTGTAGCTCAAAGTTACAGGTGATTCTGCTGCTGAGCACAAGTGAATATTTTAATGTGGAGTAGTATGCTGCTGCTGAAAGACAGTGACTCTCACCTTAACTACCATTATTGGATAAATCTTAAGCTGGTCAAACTTTGGTTAATATGGTCAAAATGGGGGGTTTTAAAGATTGCAGTTGACTGTTAGAAGGAGGCGTAGTGGTAGGCGAAAGCCTCAGGTTCACCACCTCCAGCTAATGATGACAATGAAGAGAAAACAAAAAAGAGGGTTCATTTAACCTTAATGCTTAATCTTCTATCTTCTATCTGTCTTATTATTATTACCTCATCCAAAGTCATGATTTAAGTTATTTTTTGTAACACATCCGTTCCCATGTGATTTGTACGTTTCCCCATGTGATCAAATGAGAGACATCCCATGATTAGGTGCATCACTCTCACTGTCATCATCATCATCATCATCATCATCATCATCATCATCATCATCATCATCATCATCTCATTACTGATGTTATTGTATGAAGCAACATCGTATTTCATGTTTGCATGTTTGTGACAAAAGGGAAAAAAATATGTGTGTTCTAGCCCAAATCCTGTAGTCTGAACTTTTCTTCAGCCTCTACAGAATAAGTGTGAAAGGCTCAAGTATGATGTCTATTGATGTACTGAACTAAACACAAGCTGCTTTATGGACAAGAGTTCTATTCATTATCATTCACCTGCAATAGGTCCAAATTATTAAATACGTTCTAAATGGGTGCAAAGCTAAATTTGATTTGAAAAGACGTCCTGTGTAGTTTTAGTAGACATTTCCGCAGGGGTCCGAGGTGTGTGTTTGTGTGTGTGTGTATGTGTGTGTGTGTGTGTGTGTGTGTGTGTGTGTGTGTGTGTGTGTGTGTGTGTGTGTGTGTGTGTGTGTGTGTGTGTGTGTGTGTGTGTGTGTGTGTGTGTGTGTGTGTGTGCGTGTGCGTCAGCTGGATGGCTGTTGGTTGTAACTAAGTAAGGTGTCCTCTGAAGTTCTGGCTGTCAGCCTGGAGTGGGGCACAAGGCGGGCCGGTTCTCAGTCTGAGGTCATTATTGCCGCTGATAAAGTTGGGATGACTTTCATGACAGCAGGAAGGGAGGAGGGGGTGAGGGGGGCAGCATGGCTGTTATGGAGAAGTACTTCAAGAGCAGCGGTGGAATGTGTAACACGACCATATTCAGCAGCTCCTGCAGCACAGAGCAGATCACAACATCATGGATGCCAAATGGCAACACACACACACACACACACACACACACACACACACACACACGCATATACATGCACGAGTACATGCACACACAAAAACATACGCAGCTTGGTTTTTTTGTTTTGTTCTGTGCCATATATTATCTTGCAACTTGCTATTTTCTTTATTGTTGCCTTTGTCTGGAGCAAACATTTTACCTTATTTTATCTGTAACCCGTGAATCAACTAACTAGCTAAATAACTAGCTAAATAACTAGCTAAATAACTAGCTAACTAACAGGTAACTAACTAACTAAGAACCTACTATTTTAAAAATCTTGAATTACGCAATCAGAAAATGTAATTAAAGAAATGTGACATGATAAGTATTTACTGAAACCTTCACAGACATCCTGTTTGAACTGTGGTTATTTTTTGAGACTGCAATCTGTTGTGCTGTTGGATTGTACTGTGATGTGCTGACAGGTGTAATTTATATTTAGTCTCTGCTTGTTGACATCAGTTTGGTCAATAAAAGCTGACCATTGAACATAATAGCAAGTCTTAATAGTTGAATGGATGTGTGTGATTGCTACAGGATTCCAGGACAGTAATGTGATTTTCATCATTAGTGTATTTACTGAATGTGAACACAGTCGTCCTTTCAGTGAAGTGCATTGAATCTGTAGAACGTCCATTACTCTTCTGTACGTGGCAGTAAAATAGCTGAGGCTGGCAAACAGGTGTAACCTAAATATCTAACCTCCGGAGTTATCACCATCTCCACCATGTGAAGAATCCAGGACTTAGACATACTCCACAGACAGGTAGAGCACCAGATGGAGAGACACTCGGTCACTGGCATGTGGAGGCACAGTGATCATCTCAGAGTGGACATGATGTGTAAATTTGTCCCTGTCAGCGGACCTGTGGATGGAGTGCTTTGTGGTTCAGAAATAGCGTCAGTGCTTAGAAGACGATGCTGTTTGTATAAATTTAGAGCGATATCCTAATCAGAGCAAAGCAGGGACAGTCAGCCACATACAACCTCTAGAGTTCAAAACAACTGATGATCTGTGTGAGCAGGATTTAAGAACATTCACAGGTTGGCTGATCAACAGTCTGCAACCATCAAAACTGATTAACAGTTTGAGTCGTTTTTCAAATAAAAATGTCAAACATCTCCTGGTTCTAGCTGCTTAGAGTTATTAGTTTTTGCTTTTCTTTGTCGTGTATAATTGAAAATTAGGGGTATTTTGTTCATTGGCTTGAACAATGGAAGCATTTTGGGGACACTTTTGTACTCTTTCCACCAGGTTTCTCTTCCTGCTTGCTCACCTTCATGCTGGCTTAATTCAAATGACAATATCAGTTGTTCTATCATGGTGTAGATAGGAAAAGTAATGGAGTAGGAGTTGTCTTGAAGGAGGAGTTTGTTAGGAATGTCCTGGAGGTAAAACGAGTTTCAGATAGAGTGATGAGTCTGAAGCTAGAAATTGAAGGTGTGATGTTTACTGTTGTTAGCGGGTATGCTCCACAGGTAGGATGTGAGCTGGAGGAGAAGGAGAAATTCTGGTTGGACTTTGATGAAGTGATGCAGAGCATGCCTAGAAGGGAGAGAGTTGTCATTGGAGCAGACTTCAATGGAAATGTTGGTGCAGGAAACAGAGGTGATGAGGAGGTGATGGGCAGGTTTGGTATCCAGGAGAGGAATGCAGAAGGACAGATGGTGGTTGACTTTGCAAAAAGGATTGAAATGGCTATGGTGAACAGGAACATAGAGTGACCTATAAAAGTAGAGGTAGGAGCACATAGATAGAATACTTCATGTGGAGAATGTGTAATCTGAAGGAGATCAGTGACTGCAAAGTAGTGGTAGGCGAAAGTGTAGCTAAACAGCATAGGATGGTGGTGTGTAGGATGACTCCAGTGGTGAGGAAGGTGAGGAGACTGGACAACTACAGCTAATGTGATCAGGGAGACAGGTAGGAGAGTACTTGGTGTGTCATCTGGAAGGAAAGTAGATAAGGAGACTTGGAATGATGAGGTGCAGGAGTAGGTTAGCTACGAATAAGTGAGACTGAGAGGACTGAGGAGAGTAGACAGGAGTACAGGGAGGTGCAATGTAAGTTGAAAGTAGAGGTAGCAAAGGCCAAACAAGGGGCATATGATGACTTGTATGCTAGGTTGGACAGTAAGGAGGGAGGGACTGATCTATACAGGTTGGCAAGACAGAGAGATAGAGATGGGAGGAACGTGCAGCAAGTTAGGGTGATTAAGGATAGGGATGGAAGTCTATTGACAGGTGCGGTGGGAAGTGTGGTGGGAAGATTGAAAGTGTACTTTGAAGAGTTGATGAATGAAGAAAATGAGAGAGAACAAAGACTAGAAGAGGTGGCCGTTGTGGACCAGGAAGTAGCAAAGATTATTCAGGATGAAGTGAGGAGGGCATTGAAGAGGAAGAGTGTAAAGGCACTCGGTCCTGATGATAAACCTGTTGAGGTAAGGAAGTGTCTAGGAGAGGTGGCAGTAGAGTTTCTGCCTGGGTTGTTTAGCAGGATCTTAGATAGTGAGAAGATGCCTGAAGAATGGAGGAGAAGTGTGCTGGTGCCCATTTTTAAGAACAAAGGAGATGTGCAGAGCTGCGGCAACTTCAGAGGAATAAAGCTGATGAGCCATACAATGAAGTTATGGGAAAGAGTAATGGAAGCTAGACTAAAGGCAGAAGTGAGCATTTGTGAGAAGCAGTATGGTTTCAGCGCAAAAAAAGAGTACTACAGATTCAGTATTTGCTTTGAGGATGTTGATAGAGAAGTACAGAGAAGGCCAGAGGGAGCTGCACTGTGTTTTTGTAGATCTGGAGAAGTGTATGACAGGGTGCCCAGAGAGGAACTGTGGTATTGTATGAGAAAGTCTGGACTGGCAGAGAAGTATGTTAGAGCGGTGCAGGACATGTATGAGGACTGTAAGACGGTGGTGAGGTGTGCTGTAGGTGTGACAGAGGCGTTCAAGGTGGAGGTGGGACTGCATCAGGGATCAGCTCTGAGCCCCTTCTTGTTCGCTATGGTGATGGACAGGCTGACAGACGAGGTTAGACAGGAATCTCCATGCACCATGATATTTGCAGATGACATTATGATCTGTAGTGAGAGCAGGGAACAGGTGGAGTAGACGCTAGAGAGGTAGTGGTTTGTCCTGGAAAGGAGAAGAATGGAGGTTAGCCGCAGTAAGACAGAGTGCATGTGTGTGAATGAGAGGGACCCAAGTGGAAGAGTGAGGTTACAGGGAGAAGAGATCAAGAAGGTGGAGGATTTTAAGCACTTAGGGTCAACAGTCCAGAGCAATGGAGAGTGTGGAAAAGAGGTGAAGAAGCGTGTACAGGCAGGATGGAATGGGCGGAGAAAAGTGTCAGGTGTGATGTGTGATAGAAGAGTTTCAGCTAAAATGAAAGGAAAGGTGTACGAAACTGTGGTGAGACCAGCGATGTTGTTTGGTCTAGAGACAGTGTCACTGAAGAAAAGACAGGAGACAGAGCTGGAGGTAGCAGAGATGAAGATGCTGAGGTTCTCTCTGGGAGTGACCAGGAAGGATAGGATCAGGAATGAGTACATCAGAGGGACAGCACATGTTAGAGGTTTTGGAGATAAAGTCAGAGAGGCCAGACTGAGATGGTTTGGACATGTCCAGAGGAGAGATAGGGAACATGTTGATAGAAAGATGCTGATAGAAAGTTTTAAACTGCCAGGCAGGAGGCCTAGAGGAAGACCAAAGAGGAGGTTTATGGGTGTAGAGAAAGAGGACATGAAGGCAGTTTTCTGTGAGAGGAGGATGCAGAAGACAGGGTTAGATGGATGCCGCTGATTCGCTGCGGCTACCTCTAAAAAGCCGAAAGGGAAAGAAGAAGATATTACCTTGCCTAAATGTAAAAGTTAAAATGGAAATAGAAACATTTTGAAACTCATTTTTTAAGTGTAAAACAGAGTATAACTGAATTAGGAATTTATATATAAATGAATGCATTCAAAATAAGGAAAAATATCTTTTACAACTAATCATTTAAACTTCAGTGCAGTTGAGTTCAATTTCATTTAATGTTCATAGTCATCATATTTTTATGTAGTGAAAGAGGACATGAAGGTAGTTGGTGTGAGAGACGATGATGCAGGAGACAGGGTTAGATGGAGGAAACTGATTTGCTGTGGTGACCCCTGAAGGGAAAAGCCGAAAGGGGAAGAAGAAGTCATCATATTTTTAATGACAAAAGACTTAATTACACACGTGTTACTTTCACTTATGCAATGTTCAGCTCTTGTTCCCACCTGTCGGCACACCGGAAACAAGCGTTGATGTATTTGTAGTTTTCATGTTGACCACTAGATGACGCTGTCGAACTACTTTATGCATTTTCATCTTCGGTTTCAGGACGGAGCTGTTGAGTCATGGTATCGATTAGCTATCAGTCGTGCGATTACGTTATCAGAACAAAATGGTGATTGATTCACTGAAAATTTGCCAGTCCTGATAGTTGATCTATACAAAACTACACTTTAAAATATTTATTCATCATTTTTCATGATTTCATCCAACATTTTGCGCAAATTCTGACAGAGGACATGTCGAGCCATGCATTTTTTCTTTATCACAGACACATGAGGCACCTCACCGGACCTCTCCACAGGTTAGTGGAATCTGTAGAGCAATTTTTAAAATTGCAAACACAAAACTGTATTAAAAGAACTGATTTAGACGAACTCGATTGGCTTTCACATGAGCGCGTACTGCATGTCTTTTAAATGATCAGAACCGATAATCCGGTGTCATAAAAAAAAAAAGAATATTTAATATAATGAATCCCCAATTCAGATGTCCGGTGGGGCTGTGATTTTTTTCATCTGTAAATTAAATTCTACAGTCTCCGTGATTTCAGGTTTACACCCGAAAACATTGACAGTAAATATTAATTATAGGCCGTTGTAATGTGCTTTAAACATAAAACTACGGTTCAAATTAAATCTAATAAACTGGCAGCTTTGTATGAATTTTTTCAGAATTCCGTTTTACGCGAGCCTGTCGGTTCATTTGGAATTTAACCGAGTTGATGTCGGTCAATAACGTCGATAGGAATAAGGGTGATATTCGATGTTAGACTTTTCATTCTCAATAGGAAATTAAAATAGGTAGAAACATTAACTGTACTAACAAATGTACATCATAATATTGTGTACTCTTCAGCGTATTTACTTTAAGTATAGAGACACTGTCGTTCTCATATTTTTATTATGAATGAGAGGTTGATAGTAAGCGAAATAAAATTGGATTACATTTTTTAAAGAAAGCGAATAGAGTACACATGTGAAGTTTAGACTGAAAAAACCCATAATGTGTAATTAATAATATTATAATGCTGATCTTGTGTAAATCTGGAGGAATCATATTTCAGATCCAAAGAAGAAGAAAAAAGAAACCCAGAAAAGGCCACAGGTGAAAATAAAGCTATTTTATTGTCAATGCATTCAACATGATTAGATAAACTATGAAGTTGTAAATTTCCGCAAGAGGAAGAAACACTGAAACTATTCCCCACTGACACAAAATATTACACTTTGTATTTGGAGTAAAACAAATTATTTACATTGTAATGTATAGACTGCATCTTAAATCAATATTATTTAACATTACATGCACTCTGAAATATAGTCTGACATAATATCCCCACTTTGTGTCCATATCCATCGACATGAAAAAAATTGCTGCGTTGTAAACCATGACTTGTGACTACATTGGTATTTTCTCTCTATATTTGCATTTATATGATATAAAATACAACTTACTGTACAATTACACATATTTAAATCTTCCCTTTTTCTCAAATGTTTAAGTGCTTCATAAATAGATTTATTTTGAAGTCGAAATGCATTTGCATACACCCAAAACATGACATTTTATACAGGGGAACAAAAGTAAACAAACCAAAGGAATCAAAAGACCATTGTCCAAAGTGAAAACAAGTGCAAGGAGTGTTTATATATTTTTAATTGTCTGTCTCTGGGTGGACCACCTAAATCCAGACAGGGGCCATAGTCCCATTTTGTTAAAAAAAAGTTCCTTCCTTCTTAGTCTGTGAAAGTCAGTTGTGGGAGGTCATGTGACGTGACAGGTGATGCCGCTCACGGAAGGACTCATTGCAAATTGGGCACTTGAGTTTCTCCTCGCGCCGCCGTTTGACCAGAGGCTCCATAGCGTACTCCTTTTTGTGGTGGGATCTCATGTGGTAAACCAAGTCCGAGGTCATGCGAAAGGAGGCATTACACTTGGCGCACCAGTTCTGAGCTGGCAGGCAAAGGGAGGTGAAGGAGGGCGGCAGGAGGGTGAGCGCCGAGGGCATCTGAAGCTGAATCGGCCCGGAGTTCTTGGGCCAGAAGGCAGTGGCGTAGACAAAGGGATTCTGTTTGGACATTCCACCTGGCACAGGACAGTTGGCACCCAATTCTGCACCCTGTAATTTGGCAGCAAGGTGGTCAGCCTGGTAGAGTCTAGATGAGGAGATGGTGTCGCCCACCGCTGGGTGGCAATCCAGCAGTTTGGGTGGCATCACCAGCGGTGAGATCTGGGAGAAAGAGGAGCGAGATGGTTGGCTAAAAGCGCTCTTTCTCTCTCCACTGTTGCCATCACCTTGTTGACCAACCGAAGTGAAAGCACTACCCATGGGTGAGGTTTGGGGTGGCTGGGTCTCTGATAACACCTGCCTGATGTTGAGATGCTTCTCTGTTGAATTGCTACTGGGGCGTCCACCATCTTTGTTTTCAGAGTTGGAGCTCTGGAGGTTTTTGTTGCCGCTGTGGTGTTTGAGGTTCTGCGATGACTTCTTGACCTCAGTGAAGGCGCTTCGCTTACCCTCGCCAAGATGTGTGGAGCCCAGTGGAGAGAAGGACTTGTGGTTCTCCTCCAGGCCATATGCTCCTCTGTAGTTCTGTGCAGACGTTACAAGCTCATCTTTAGACTTGGACTGTGGATGACCTCGACCTCGACACTCCCTGTCCTCCACTTCTGAGAACTTCCTTTTTCCTGAACTCTCGCTGCAGATTTCAGCTTCTTTGTCGCTTGGTGGACTGGTGCGGTTATTCTCCAGGTCCCTGGCCAGGTTGTGAAAATCTGTAGAGGGTTTGCTGCTGTCCTGAGGACTGCTGAAGCCATCGGAGCGGCTCAGCTTTGGGCTGGTCCTCGTTGGGGTCGTGTTTGGTCTCTCGGTGCTGCTCTCTTTGCTGGGCTCCTCATCAGCTCCCGTGATGCTTTCCAGCTTTTTGGTACAACGGAACCGCAGATGTGCCAAGAATGGATACTCATACTGGAACCGCTGGCTGCAGTCTGGACATAGGTGGTGGGAAGAACCTGTGAAGGAGACACAGAAATTAGTTCTGGCAAAATGAAACAATCCTTAAACTTGAGACAGGCAGTCAACAAGGACGACAACAGCTCACTGCCTGGAACGCGTATGATTCCAGTTCGCTCACCTTTACTTTTGGAGGGAGCTCTGCTGGAACTGAGCAGCAGGAGGTCAGTGAGGTCTTTGCCGTACCAGACCAGCAACTCCTCGTCCTTCTCAATCCGGCGTAAGGAGCGGTAGAAGAGCTGACCGTTCTTCACGTAGGCCTCTAAGTTCTGTTCCTCTTTGTCCCGGGAAGACTGGACGAGTCGCAGCCACATCAAACCCTCCGAAGTGCTGTTGGCTGCTGATGTGTCCACCTGAACAACATTTATAATTAGAAAAGAAAAGTACAGCCCTAAATATGCAAAACGTAAGGTCACAATCTTATATTTTAGTAAGATACATAAAAATACAGAGAACAAGGAAGGGTAATACCATCTAACCCCTGTAGATTGGAAATTGTTCCATATAAAATTTTATATGTTGAGAGAAGGCAGTGCTCATTTTACAAGATTTTTACTCAACAACATATCATAAGCACATTCAGATTATCTAATTCAAGAAATAATTTTCAATATTCAATAAAGAATTAAATGGCTTTCTTAGCTGGAATTTAATGTCAGTCTTGAATTTCTAGATAATATGTAATTATACAGCTCTGTAGATAGGTCCACATATATAGACATTATATGTTGTAGATTTGTAAAATTAAATTATACTGAAATTATCTTCTAACAGAACACATTTTTTGTGTTGCAAATTCCAGTCTGTTAATTGTAAAATAGAGCAAAGGCTTAAATATAAAAAATATATTTGTCCAATAAAAGGCATAATAGAACTTTGCAGGCTTATAGGATCCCAAGTAATAAATGTGACTGAAAATTAAATATATGATAAATTTCCTCTTGAGCTTATTTGGAATAAAAACCTAGAACTTGAATCAACATAAAAATTGTGAAATAAAAATGAAAAAAGGACCACTTACCCTAAATATATAAGGTGCTGTGCGTTTGTCGGTGGATTTCAAAGCGATGAACGCGATGCTATCGTAGAGCGACGTGTGGCTCAACACGCAGGGCCCGAAAATGGCGTTTTCTGGGATGTCACACGTCGTGTAGACGCTCGTAAAAATGTCGGTCAGACACTGTTGGACCGCTTTGGCGTCTCCATCCCACACCAACTTCTGTGAGCTGGACTCCTCCATGTCACACTGCAGAAACAGGCAAAGATTTGACGCGTCAGAAATGTGATGGAAAACAAATAGTTCACCAGCAGCAGCCGACACAAATTAAAATATATTAAAAGCATCTATTTTATTTCCTCTGAACCGGTTGTTATGAGGGTTCAGCCTTCACTGTCTCTGCAGGGAAGAAATAAATCTCTTCCGAGACAGATTGGCTAAAGCAGCTGTCAAGAGTGTCATTTGGGGCCCATTTCCTTTCTCCTCTCCCCGTTTTATCCAGGATTTTTTTAATTCATTCAAACCGCTTATAATAAGTTCATGACGCCATGATGATGTGCGTTTTGAAAGCTGTCAATCATACAAAAATAACAAAAAATTCGAAATAACAGGCTAATAATATTAAAATAAAAAACACAATAATAATAATAATGATAACAATAATAATTATATTTTATTATTATTATTATTATTATTATCATTATTATTATTATCATCATTATCATCACCATTATTATTATTATTATTACTATTATTATTATCATCATCATCATTAACACTTTTAATTTATTTTAGTATTCACGTCGATTATTTCAGATGTAACAGATTGATTTATAATTTCTCCGTCGACGCTAATTATTATGTTAAGTATTAAAATCAATATTAAACCAAATTAGCATGAGGAGGCCTCTACGGAATACATTGCTCTCCTTTAATTAGAAGTAATTATTAGGCTATTAGTGAAATTCAGAACGGGGGGGAAAAAAACCCACTAGATTATTCCTAAAGTGGCCTAAAAAATCTTGACGGTCCTCATGAGTCGCTTACCAAAGCCCTCTTCTGCTTCAGGATATGTTTTATTTTTATATATTCTAGAAGTGTAGGATTCCTCTCTAATAATAGCTACTGCATGTCTTCATGTAGGTTTCCTCTGAATGCCTAAAAAAGATTTTGCAGCATCTCTTCAGACTATTTATCTCCATGAACAAAGAGGAACTCCGTGGTGAGGTCCCTGCGTGTCCAATGGGTTTCAAGTGGACTGTCAGAGTCAGTGATTTCACGTCAGCCAACCTCTCTCTCCTTTCTACAAGCGGCAGCGTATGCCTCCTCATTAGCATAATCCACCACGTTCCCCTCTGAGACTGTAATTAAAGCAGCAGGACCAGTTAATTATTTCTTTTCTCCCTTTTCTAACCCCTGAATGTGTGTGTTTAGACGGCTGCGCCTTTCCCTCCCTCCTCTCCTCCTCCTGCCTTTAACGGCAGCAGAAACAACGCGTGGAAAGCCGCACCTGATACACACTCCTCCAGCCATAAATTAATCACACCACCATCTAATAATGAATTTAAAGAAAAGTCTTAGGTACAGTCAGAATAAATATTTTCTATTGCATAGGTAAAAAAGAAATAAAGGCCTGCTTTTAAAAAGCTAATTCCCAGTGGAATAATCACATCCTAGACTAAATTACAGTTGCGCCATCTATTTATGCCTCTTAACATTACAAAATATAATTCACAAGTCTTTAAATGCGTTTGATTAATGGTGCGATTATTTTAGCCACTGCTTGATTTATTTAAATGTTTTATTTTTCTTGGTATTACCATGAATCCATTCGTACACTGCCTGCGTTACACCAAGTTAGCCGACGTAAAAATACAGGAAAGAAATTCCCAGTGGGGCAAACAGTTGTTTTCTGTCGTGCGTCACAGTGGGGCAACCCGCGTTTACGCATCTTTGAGAGAGACTTTTTAATAACGAAATGCAAAGTGTCGAGCTCTAATCTGGTTTTTCATTCAACAGATGATTAATGGAAGGTTAAATATTGAGTTTTCAACGTATGTATTATTTTATTGTTGTTGATTCAAAGCATTTATAACTTTTCTGTAGGATCAATGGCACAATAAAGGATCGTTGTCTAGGATTTTACGCACGGAGAAATGAGGGAGCTCTTAGTTTTTAGGGCTTTGGACCGAAACTATAAACTATTTACACAAATCCTCTTCAGGTTGAGAGAAACCGATGAGGCCCTGGACAACAAGCACGGAAGGATGAATGTAAAATTTGTGGTGTGTAATATCTAACCCTGACCACTCTCAGGTAAGAGAGTGGGTGAGAGAGAGAGAGAGAAAGAGAGAGAGAGAGAGAGAGAGAGAGAGAGAGAGAGAGAGAGAGAGAGAGAGAGAGAGAGAGAGAGAGAGAGAGAGAGAGAGAGAGAGAACTGGATATTTGCATATTTGCACATCCATAAACTGGAGGAAATCCGCCACCCTCCCATTCAAACCCAGTGCGGGTGGGGTGAGGGGAGCAGTGCTGAGGGGGTGTTGAACCCATCTGCTAAAGCCGATGCCAGGCTGAGAACTGTCCTGGTTGAATTGTGGGTTTTGTTCGCGGCACATCTGCGTTGTTGTTTTTTTTCCCTTCTCTTGCGGCTCTTTCAGCGCCTGCAGGATGTGTCGCTGCGTGCGTCGCGCAAAACAAACCCGTAGAACTATCAGAACCGCATGCGCTTCACAAACCTACCTTTCCGATGCTGAAGAGGAGGAGGAACAATAATCCACAAACGAATCAAAAAGCCGTTTGCACCCCAGAGAAGAAGAAAAAAAAAAAAAAACAAGCAGGGGGGTGAAGTGAGGGTGATGGAGGTGATGGAGATGGTGATGCGCTCCCGAACCGGTCCGTTGTGTCAGTACATTTCCTCCGGTGCGCTGAAAGTGACGGTGCTGCTGCTGCAGATAGTCGCGGATACTGGAAGTGAGCGGGCGCTGGACGGATAAAGGGATGGAGAGAGAGAGAGAGTGAGAGAGAAGGAGAGAGAAGGAGAGAGAGAGGCGTGCAGATGGGGCCCGCTGCTCTGGCTGACTGGCACACCGACACACACTTTTTGTTTGCGGCAAATAATCTACCCAATGAGGCGTGTCACTCTCCGTCTCCTCCCTTTAACTCTTCACTGGCCGACTGTCATTTGACACGATTTATGGTGGAGCGCTGAGCTGAGGAACCCCTCCCATTATGATTGTAATTCTAATCACAATAGTTGGTGCTTCTGTGAGAATAAAGTGTCACCAAAACATTTAACATAAAATTCTGGAAGGTTTTTTTCCCCCATCTGGGATAAAGTCAAAATACACTTTATTATCATTATTATCATTATTATCATCATTATTATTATTATTATTATTATTATTATTATTATTATTATTATTATTATTATTATTATTATTATTATTATTATTATTATTATTATTATTATTGTTGTTGTTGTTGACTGCATATATCCAAAACAAAAAACAAACAAACATCAAACAACCTGGTGAAGTCTCTGTCTCTCCGCCGCCTCCCCTCCATCCACCCGGACGCAGCGCCTCCACGTCCACGTTCAGTGCCACCGTGGGCCGCCGCTGCTGCTCCGTGTACTTTGTTCACACTCATTTAGGGGGCGCCAGTGTATAATTTGCATTTTAAGAGTGGTTTTCATTTTGAGGAAAATGAGAGAAAATCTTCAGGTCAGGTGATGCGTTGTTTTTGCAGTTTTTTGTTGTTAAAAAAGACCGAGGATGTCGCTCTGCACAATAAAATGCAGTTAAAATCATGCTATAGTCCATTTAATATAAATCTTCAATCCATGGTTAAATAAGCAAAAGCTGAAAGTTTATAACTTCATGTGTTTACTTTGTAGATTTATACAAAAATGCCAAAGTATTGGCAAGAAAGATGATTAATATAAAACATGAATGAGAAGATTTTTAAAACCCATTTTCTTCAATATTACAATTCTTAAAATCCTGTCTTTATTATAATGCTGATCTATTGTTTCATGGGACCTTTTCTAAGATATAAAATTTATGAATTGATAACTTAATTAACTTGTATTATCAATAACATGTACCTAATCACAAATTGATTTAGATTTATATAATTCATGTTGTATTCACCCTCTGTTATAGCAACCTGAGATCTGTATTCGCTAAAAAGTGTGAAATTATTTTTTGAAAAAAATAACTAACAAAAATGATTTCCAGTCAAGATTGTATTTATTATATGTTTAACTTGTCAACATAACTGCTTGTCTGAATGAACAGCATGCTGAGTGTGTAAGAATCTTCATCATCATTCATTCATCATTGAACTACTATTTCTGCCAAATTTAAAAGAAGATTTATTAGAGGCACAAAAACATATGTTGTATTTTCAGAAGAAATGGTAGCCAAAGGAACAAGACAAAATTGGATTTATCTTCTTGGAATCTGGTTTAAATATTTTTATTTGACATAAAGCTTAAATATGAAGGGTCAAAGGCCACAGCTAGACAGTCCAAAAGCAGCGATAGAGAAGTGTTGAGGGTTAAATTACTTCCCTTCAGATTACACTTCAGTTATTTGAGATGCTTAGTGAGACTGAAGCTGAATTAATTAGAAGTCATAAAATGATGCAGTAGCAGGAAACATGAAGTGAAAGGGGTTGTTCTCAGACCTTTGAACAAATCAGTTTCTGATTAAAGTAATTCCTCAGCTGAACAGAATGCAAAGGAATGATCACATCTCAACAGACAAAAGTTCAGAGGAGACAAAGTCTGGATACCATTTTTGGGCTCAGGTCTTAAGTTGTCCTTCAGCTGCTTCTTCTCTGTCGTGTTTTTGAAAGTCCTCAGAAAGAGGAACCCATCTAATTACAAAAAACCAGCTAAATAAATTAATTGCAGGCAAGTGTAGGTAAGAGTAAATCACACGTGAATGTGAAGTGATCGGCTGAAACATTCTCTAATGGACTGAATGATCAAAACGCACACAAAAATTGGAATAAACACAATACATTCTGAAAGACATGCTCATGATGACAATGCCAGCTCACAAATGATAGCATTCACACTTTTTGGCTTTGCACTATTGTGTTAGTGAAATGTTTCATCATTTTAATCTAGTTTGGAGAAATAACATTTTTTGTTATATAAATTTTGTGCATATGTTTATGCAAAAATCAAAAGAGAGATGTGAAGATTAAAAATACACATTGTCTCCCAGAATCTTTCTTCTTTGCTTATTATCAGAATTCTATTTTTGCCATAAAGAATTATTCATGTAATGAGAAAGATCAGACTGTGTAACATAAAATTGTACAGTGCTGTATTTTCTAATCAGAGCAAAAAGTAAAATCAGCATTTTATTTGAGCACTGCTCTATTCTGTTATTTGTAACAGTTATTGAAGCTGCTCGGTCTAAAGCTTATATATATATATATATATATATATATATATATATATATATATATATATTAGATTTTGTATTTAGACCGAGCAGCTTCAATTAACACATTATTTTTCACACAAGAAATCAGAAAGCAAATAAAATGAAATGAGACGACAGATGTGCAGCATAGCGCATTTTAGAAGAATTCCAAGACACTGCATGTGTCGTGTGTGTGTGTGTGTGCACACGTGTGTGTGTGTGTGTGTGTCCACATTTTAGGAACAGATCTTCACAGTTTAGGGAGCATGTATATGTGAGTCATCTGGATGATATAACATCTTCCTGCACCATTCTCTTCTGTCTACATTCATGTTTTTGGTCACTTCAAGGCAAAGATTATGAAGTCAGCATTTTTATTTGTCATCATTGAAGAGGTGAGAAATATGAGCATCAGCATTAGACAAGGACTGAGATCTATTCAGAGAAAATCCGAAACATGACATCTCAAATAATGATCACCGGGATCATTTGCATTAATGAATTTGGAGTATAAAAAAGAGATATCCACAGATAAATAGCATCACCAGTATGCTATTTATCAATAGCAAAAACAAACCTAATGTTAATGCATAAATTAACAGAGTTCCAGAATTATTAATTGCAATTGAAATCAGACGATCAAATGGCAACTTCAGACTCAGAGTGTTGCATTAACCACAGCTGTAGCATTAGATGCTAATGGTAGCATGCTATTACCTTTTGATTTTTAACATTACAATACAGTATTTGTTTTTGTCTGTAGTGAAAGAGGACATGAAGGTAGTTGGTGTGAGAGAAGAGGATGCAGAAGACAGGGTTAGATGGAGGCAACTGATTCGCTGTGGCGACCCCTGAAGGGGAAAGCCGAAAGGAAAAGAAGAAGAATACAGTATTTGGTTTGTGTTACACTCCTTGCTGGGTAAATGATTAGTCCCACTTACCATTTTAGCAGGATTACATTCAAAAACCTAATATGGTATGCTAATATTTTGCATACTAACATTAAAATTTCAGTTGAGGATGTGCATATTCACCCCCAACATCTACTGGTTTGCAGCCTGGTTCCAGCTCACATCTCTAGTTTTTCCTGAAGCCAACAAAGCCAGTACAACATTTAAAGGCAGAACTATGAATCAGTCCTGTGCTAATGGCAAAAAAAACATAAAAATCAGAAAACTCAGTCTTGATCTGCAGCAACATCGTTCCCACATTGGATTACAGACCCTGCAGGTGGGGGCCAATGGTTCTGCTGTGGCAGAGGAGACTGATAAAATGATCAAGTTGGTGAATTTTTAGACTATATGATAATGATGTGAGAGGGGCATAATAGATTTAAAGGGGGGGGGGTTGTCACACATAATAAAAAAGACAGCTTGCTAGGTGATCAGCAAATAATAAAGGTGTTTTGCTATTGAGCAGACATGATCAGCTGATTTCCCCATTGACAGCCTCAGCCACCATCAATATTCATCAAAGGTCATTTCAAACTAATGGGGCCTGTAGAATCAATGCTAACTGCTTCTATCTTTCCTATTTACTGTAACCATCATTGAGTGTTGTTTTTGTTCAACCTGTGGGACCAGACAAACAAGCAGACAAAAGAAAAAGTATTTCTGAGGAGATTTACAGTGAAAGATATAGAAAAAAGAGATACCAGACAATCTCAAAGAGAAGGATGAGTGAGGCAGACGAAGGTCATCACCAGTTGGGACAAATTATGTTATTGGAGAGCTGGAATATTTTTCAATCAACAGTCATTCCATGGAATCATGGGAAGACAAAACAAAATTGTGAATATTAATTAAATGAAAAGTACAGTGATCCTCGTTACTCGTGGTTAACCTTGCAATTGTACTGACCTTGCAATTTCGTTGTATAATGACAAAAATAAAGACCTTTCCCTTTCCCTTTCCCTTTGATCCATTCCACGGCCACTGCAAATAATGAAATTCCGCAATATTGCAACAAACTATATTATTATTTACAGGAATTAAAACATTTATGAACCCTCCAAAAGTGATATTAAACCACCTTCAATCTGTATTACCTTTTCCCACACTCGTATAGACTGTTTAAAGCGCTTTTAAGTGTTTCTTTAATACACTGAAGTGTTTTGCGTTCCATGAGTCTCCAAATAAAGCGCACTTCCGGATGCTAATTGCCAATTGAATGTGCGTACGGTATCACGTGACTACCTACTAAAAATCCATGATGAGGTGAAGCCGGGCATCTTGAATGCGAGAGGGATTGCTGTATTTTAAAATAATCACTTTTTAAAAAACGTTTTTCCATCAGATTTGATAAAAAGGCGTACATAGAATACATCTCCATCAGAAACGACATAAGACTGCCCCACCACCACATTTCAGTGTACAAAGAGCTATTATAAAATAGGACAAAGTTGTTATTTCTTGACACTGGTCACTTGAGAGGCTGCAGAGTTCATGCAGTAACTTGACAAACTGACCTATCTCATCATTTGACATAACATTTTCAACTGCTGAAATGGAACTGAAAGTGTGCAGAGCCAGGAGATCAGCAAGCAGATTTCTAAAATGAAGACTGGCATCTTCAACAGGTGGTGACCTTTTTCTGCTGTAACAAACCGAAGTTCCAATCAGGTCAAATTACCTGTTGAGCAAAATACTGTATGAGGGATGCAGACCAATGCTCTCACTGTGATTAAATCACTTCTGTATTTGATGCCATGAATTATGGATAGACTTTCTGACAGGATCATATTTTTATCATGGGTCAACAGACATTCTTGAATATTTCGTGAGCAACTTCTTAACTACCCGTCATTTTTAATTCTCCATCTGATGTAAAATTCTACGGCCTTGATAAGTTAATTCCCTTCCCCTTCATCCAACATATCAAGGGACGACAATAAAAGGTTTTCCAAATGGACTTCAGCAGACTCACAGAGTTGCATGTGGGATATACTGTCACCGCATTTCATCAAATACAATGCATGTTTTATTCTTTGTAATAAAAAAGAAAAGCAGCTCTGGAGACAAATGCATTGATCTTAAATGGGTAAACACTTTATAGGAAAAACATTTATTCACCCAGATGTCAAAGTCCTCAGGTGTGGGCATGTTGACAGCTACTGTTTTCAAAAAAACTCTTTAATAAATCTTCTTTCATTCGATACATGAAGTGTGGTGTGTTGTTTATAATAGTGAAACACACACCGACAAACATAAATAATATAGAAGGAGTTAGTTACTTTCTTCTAAAATAGAGTACAAAGACTTCCACATTGTCTCTCTGGGTCCCTACCTGATGCTCGATAGATTATTTATGAAATCTTTATAGTTTTGTTGAATTCTTTTTGCACTACGGTCATATGATCATTCCTATTTACATATATTTATTTAGTTTATTTAGTTATTTGTGTAGTCCATACTGGTAAAGATCACTCTTTATGATGTTTTTATAAAGAAGATGTATCAATTGTTTTGTGTATGGTCTTTAACACTTTGAAACCATGTCATAATAAATAATAAGATCATGTTAATAAAGATAATAAACCATTGAGTTTAAAAGAGTTTACACAACATGAAGAGAAGTGGCTGCATTAAGAACACCCACCTTAAAATAATGGACGAGAACCTTCAGAGGAAGCAAAATAATTTACATCGTAATGCAAAAAAAATGTAAATTTACTTCAGATTCTGTTTTAGTTTTCATCTTGTAAAATATTACGTAAACAGCAAAGAAGGAAAAATCACTGTGGGTGTCCACTCCCAGCTCTCCATCACCTATGATTGGGAACAACTGATCACAGGACTGATCCTGAACCAGGTCTCTATATATTCTATCTGTTAATGGCATAATCATTGATAGAGGAATGAAAGGAAGCAGACCCTAGGTCTGAGACCAGTTTGTGAAAATACACTTTAGTTATGGGACTGTGATTGTGGTAGTTAGTATAGACCTTCCAGTCTCTTTCCAATGGAGGGCAGAAGAGGAGAGGGAAGACATGTGCAGCGACTCGGAGGCGAAGCAAAGAGGAAGAGTGGGATGTTTGTGTGTGACTGTCAAAGAAAGAAAGAGTGACTTTGAAGAGAAGTTTCCTGCGATAGTGGAGACGAATGTGAGAGTTGTTCGTGTGTGACGGGATGAAATACCAGCAACACTAAAAAACGGTTTAGTCTCATTTAATCACAATTTCATATAGATGTAAGTCCTGCTGTTCAGTCTCAGTATTTTAGCCACTGTTCAGTTCAGAATATCTCTTACAAAAGATATTTAGATTCTCCTCTTTTGTTTGTTTTTAGGCACTTGGGAAATGTTAGAGTGTTAATAAAAATGAAAATAAAAGAATAACACAAAAATACAATCAAAAATATAGCATGTCAAAGAAATATTTCAATCTCTGAGGTTGGTGCTGCTCCGTATTGGCTCAACCTGCAAGGTAAATTGCACCGAGAATAACAAGCAGCAGCAAATTTGTGTGATTTTATCCTCCTAATATAAGATTTGGGTTTGTTGTTGCAATAAAACAATTTAGTTCTGAAGCAAAGCATTTAAATCTAATTTAGTAGCTCTGAGTACAAACAATAGTAATGCATGTACTGTAGATGGACTTCCACGTTGGATGTAATCCTCACAGCTAGCTTTGAATCAACAAAATGCTTTAATCCCCACACCGCACGTTAAATTAACATGTCACTGCTGTCCTCGCAGACATCAAGTATATCGGGAAAAAATGAAGGAAAATGAAACAAGAGAAAAAAAACAGAGGGAAAATGAAAAGAAAAAAACTGGGAAGGAATGAATTAATAATGAGCCACTTTTAGACCGGATCCAGTGATTATACAAATGGGGGAAACAGCCAAAAAATATTCTGTATGGCATATGGCACTTCAGCTGCCATATGTGCCAGTTTTCACAAAAATTGGCAATGACGTTCATGATGGTCAGTAGTAACTGCCAAAAACACAGCAAGGCCTGAACAGAGGGAGAGGGAGCGAGGGATGGAGAGAGAGGGTGATGGGAGGAGCGGAGAGGAGGGGGGAGAAATGCTTCAATTGCTTTGTTGGCTCACATGGATTCTCATCTCCACAGCTTCTGGTGCTCTAACTACAAAGACACAGAGAGAAATAGAGAAATAAAGACAGAAGTTTGCGTTGCACCAGTTCTACCTTTTGTTCTGTCCCACTTGTGGGATGATTGTTTGGTCTCCCCAATGTACAAGTCCAGTGCAGTGAGGAATGCAGTAACATACTTTGGGGAGACTGAGCAACTGCTCCACAAGTGTATGGCTGGACTCTACCAGTCAGTACTGAAGAAGTCTCTTGGATGAGAGGTGAAATGTCTCCACAAACCTTAAACATATCCAGTTGACTCTTTTTTTCCTCTTTTTTTGTACTATTGAAATAATATAGTCTATTAAGAAATTTAAGGAGGAATACCTTTGTGTCAACATAACTGGAAGTTAAAGACAGCTCGATGTGGAATAACATTATTATTATTTTTTTTTAATTTTTAATTTCGAATAACAAAAAAAACCCCAATAACAAACAATAATAAATACACCAGAATGGTGTGAACACTATCCAAAAAGGAATAGGAAGAAGTGTAAACTTGTTAAACTCCTATCCCCTTATACTCCAAAAGAAAAAAGAAAAATACTCATTACAAAATACTAGCTGATAATATTTACAGAAGTAAATCATTCATTTAAACTGCATAGTAATACAAAGATTAAAATAAAAAATAACAAAGTAAGTAAAACAGAAGGAGAAAAAACAAACAAACAAATACAACAGTATAGTGATCAATTGAGGAACATAATCATTAAGACAAAGAGTAGACCTTCAAATGAAAATGTCTTTTAACTGTTAAGTGGGCTGTAACAACAGGCCTTCCTCTTTTAAATACCTCCCAAATATAATCTTTTTGCATGACCTCTTAAACTGGTTGATGTTTGGACTGAGTTGAACCTCCACACTCAGTCTGTCCCACAGTTTCACTCCATGTACAGAGATACACATGCTTTTCAGTGTTGTTTTAACTGGTCGTACTTTTAAGTTGAGCTCTGTTCTTAAGTTGTAATGCCCTTCTCTATCACTGAACATTTTTTGGATGTTAAGTGGCAATGAATTGTTTCTTGCTCTGAACATTATTATTGCAGTTTTATATTCAACAAGGTCCATAAACTTCATGGCAAATGATTTTATAAACAGTCTGTTGGTGTGCTCCAGATAGCCTACCTTGTTAACTATTCTAATAGCTCTTTTTTGTAAAGTGCACAATGGTTTCAAGTTGCTTTTTTAGGTGTTACCCCAAATCTCTGCACAATAATTTAGATAGGGTAGTACAAGTGAACACTATAAGATGTAAAGTGATTTTTGGTTCAAAATGTGCTTTGTTTTACCCAGAACTGCAATACTACGTGCAAGCTTTGTTCTTATGTGACTTATATGGGGTTTCCAGCAGATTTTGGGGTTCAGTAGTACGCCCAGAAATTTGTTTTCATAAACTCTTTCGATTTTAACATCACCTACCATGATTTCTACTTGTTCATCTATTGTGCGGTTTCCAAATAGCATGATCTTGGTTTTACTCAGATTCAAAGACAATTTATTTACGTCAAACCAGTGTTTTAATTTACTAATTTCTGCGGTGGTGACCTCTAAAAGCTGCTGAAGTTTTTCCCCTGAACAAAATGCATTTGTGTCATCGGCATATAAAATAAATTTCAACATACTTGACACATTGCAAATATAATTGATATACAGAATGAATAGTATTGTGCCTAACACTGACCCCTGTGGGACTCCGCAGGTAATGTCGGCCCAGGTTGATTTGTAGTCACCTATTTGTACAAATTGCTGTCTGTGTTGCATGTAACTCTTCAGCCAACTTAATGCCACCCCCCTTATACCATACCTGTCAAGTTTTTTAAATATATGTCGTGATTAATGGTGTCAAAAGCCTTCTTCAGATCAATAAATATTCCCAGTGCATATTTCTGGCTATCAATACAGTCAGTGATCTCCTCTGTCAATTCCTTTAATGCCATCGTAGTTGACCTGTTTAACCTGAACCCGTACTGACTGTCTGTCAAAATGTTATTATTTTCAATGAAATTATCTAACCTCGCAATAAATAATTTTTCTAATATTTTAGAGAACTGACAGAGTAATGACATTGGCCTATAATTAGTGAAATGATGTTTCTCTCCGGCTTTATAAACTGGGATAACTTTGGCAACTTTCATTTTCTGTGGAAATGTACCAGTTGTCAGTGACAAACTGTAGATGTAGGTCAGTGGATCTATAATACAATCAATCACTTTCTTGATTATCGTCATGTCAATTCCATTCCAATCAGGTAGATGATTTTATTCATGCACTTATTGACAATATCTATGATTTCTCTTTTTCCTACAGCCTTTAAATTGAAGGAGTTGAGATTTCTTGTGATGCTCCCTTCGGCATCCCTATCACTACAAGTGACATTTATTTTTTTGGCCAAGTTTTGACCTATATTCACAAAGAAATTGTTGAAACCATTAACCACATCATTCATGTTATGTAAGGACCTATCATTATCCATAAAATATTCAGGGTATTTCCTATCATTTGAGCCATTTCTAATAATATTGTTTAGTATGTTCCATACACCTTTAATGTTGTTTTTAGTATCCTCTAATAGTTTAGTATGACATTCCTTCTTACATTTCCTCATTTTATTAGTTAATTTGTTTTATATTTCTTGTATTTAAGTTCGGCATCGACAGTTCTTTTTTCCAGAAATTGTTTATAGAGAGTGTTCTTTTTCAATCCTTTCAACCCATTATTCAATCCTTTCGTTATCCATGATCTGTTGACGGTTTGGTTTTCCCTGTCATTGATTTATTTAATTGGACAATTTTTGTTGTATAACAACTTAAAAGTTTCAAGAGACTTTTCATAAACTTTGTCAATATCCTTTTCTTCATAGAGGTTATTCCAATTTTGAATCTGTAAATCATTTCTGAATGCATTAATGTTTTGTTCTGTTCTCATTCTCCTGTACTTAAATGTATGTTTCTCTTTATCTTTGACATAGTCACAGTCATGGATAACAAAAATGGGAAGATGGTCACTGATGTCATTCATGAACAGCCCACACACTAGGATGTTCTCCATGTAATTTGTAAATATGTTATCTATAACCGTTGCACTCTTTATTGTTATTCTACTTGGTTTGGTGATCAGTGGATATAAACTCAAGCTGTACATAGTGTTAATCAATTCTTCAGTCAGTCCATGTTTATTGGGGTTTAATAGGTCGGTTTTGTAGTCCCCACAGATATATATAACCTTCTGACTGTCAGTTGAAAACAACTCCTCCATGTTATCCTTACATTTTTCAATGCTTGAATCTGGTGTTCTATACACACAACTACAAATGACATTTTTTTTGTCTTTCCAAACGTATCTCAACTGTGATACATTCCATCAGGTTGTCAATAGATGTTGTCATATTTTTCATTACTTTGTATTTTAGGCTATTTTCAATGTATAGAGCCACACCTCCTCCTCCTTTCCCCCTTCTATTCATATAATTGAGCTCACATCCACTCAGCTCAAGGTCAAATCCCTTCTCAGGACAGAGCCAGGTTTCAGACAATGCAATGATATTGAATGGCTTTTTAAATTTACTTAAGTAATCTTTGATGCTATTGTAATTGGCATACACACTTCTACAATTAAAGTAAATTATTGACATTCCATGGTCTTGTTTAACATTCAGGTCATTGTATTGTTCATCTGTGTAGTAGCTACATGTATTGTTCAGGTGGTCAAAGAAGTTACTGTCTGGATCAATGTCTTGTTCAATTGCTTTCATGTTGAGTTCGGTGATTTGTCAGTGTATAAGTTACCATTGTCTATGGGTTATAGTTACCTTAGTGAGGTCCCTTGTATTTCTCCAGCTCATCCAGGTCTCTGATGACCAAAACCTTGGCCTCCTCTGGTGATCCATTCAACTTAATATACACCTTACAGTTTCCAGTCCATATTGAGTGAATATTCCCCTGCTTTCTCAGAAAGCGAGCTTTCCTGGCAATATCTGCATTTTTCTTAGTTAAGAGCTCGTTCACATAGACATCTGACCGCTTTAGCTTCCTTCCTTGTTATCTCTCCCCTTGTGAGACTTGTTAGCAAGTCAGCTCGAAAGAAAGACATGAATCAGTTTTTCTGTTGTTGTTTTTTATTAATGGTTGTTCTCTAGTTATAATTAATTTCTCATTGTTAATAACAGGCTTAAAACGAGTTGTAACATCATATTTAATCCAGGGAATTAAATTTCACGGTAGTGATAGCTATGTCCATGTTTAAGACATTCTCACACATTTATGTATTAATGAACAAATGATTGGCGGTAATGGAATCTATAGCTTATTTTATCTGATTTGATTAAAGACGCACAGTTGTGTGCCATTTATACAACAATAGAAATACATTAAGTGCTCTCTTCTGATGTCACCATGTTTCCAAAGCCTGTTTTGAGCATTGGCTATTTACTCAGGTGAGGTTCTTGATGTCTTGATATTGCTTCCATAAACAGATCAGAGCTTCTAAGCTCTATGATCATATCTTAACATTTTTTAAGATGAGGCTGTTTGTACAGCTGTCACATGATGCAACTGTTAAGCAGACTAGGTGTGTACTGTGCACATTTTGATAGATTTTTCTTCGTAACTCTTTTTCCAAACTAAGAAAATAAGTTTTCTTGTAGAGTCATTGTACAGCATGGCTCTACAAGGAGACATGTCTTGTCTCCTTGTAGAGCAGGAATGCCATCGGTCAGGTTCTACACCAATGTCTTCACACTGATCATCTCACCTTGAGGAACAAGAGACACCTCAAGCTTCCTAATGCATCTAAAGCCTGGTTTACCTTCAGAGAATTCAAATGTATTAAGTCCACAAATGCAACAAATTTAATTCTTCCAAGAAATAAAGTGTAGGTGTGATGGCTCTCCAAGGGCGTTTTCACACCCGGTCTGACTGAACCTGAGACTACTCGCCCTGAGAATTTGGTACCATTGTTTACGTGTGAAAGCTGCTGTCCCACCTGGGCGGGTTCCAGAAGAATGTTTTTGGGTCTGTCACTACTCTCGCACTTGGTCCACATATTTCAATCCCTGCACAGGATCTTCAGTGGTTTGAGATGGGATATAATTGCTATACTTTCTGTTGGTAAAACAATCAGAATTCAGACGGTTCTCTTTGGAAATGCTCTCTGATATTTGGGCATAGTCATTTTCAGATTACCACCGCTGTATCCGCCGCAGCGGGTCACAGGGAGCCGGAGCCTATCTCGGCGGCATAGGACGTGAGGCGGGGGACACGACGCCAGTGCACCGTGGAGCCACACACCAAGACATTCAACCATGCACACACACACTCATTCCTACGGGGAATTTGGAACAGCCAAATCAACCTGAAGCACATGCTTTTGGAGGTGGGAGGAAGCCGGAGAACCCGGAGAGAACCCATGCAGACAACATGCGAACTCTGCACAGAGCGGGACTCGAACCCGGGTCCGCCGTGTTGTGAGGGGACAGCGCTAACCGTGCCGCCCTTGATATTTGGTGAAATCCCAAAATTTAATCCTTCATTTGCGCTGTAACATTTGTCAAATGGACATTAGAAGTATGACGTGGGCCCTTCCTGGCTCCATGAAGACTGTGGGAGTCCAACAGGGCTCACTCGACAAACCTCAAATAATCATTTTGGGGGAGCCACAGCATTTTTTTTTTTGGCTACGTGTAAGTTGATAAGAGCTCTTACATTTCACTCCAATTGATCCAACCATGTAACATGGAAAAATGAGGTAACAAAATCAACTTTTATACAAGAAGGGGTGGGAACTTCCAAACCAAAACTGAACAAAAAACCTATTGTACCTGTCCTGAAAATGAAGTAAACCTTTCAAATTTGTTGATAAAAGGTTGACAGAAAATAATAATTGAACAAAGCCTTCGATAAACTTTGGCCAATATAGAGATCATTCTCCTCACCTCTGCCAAATAAAAAAACAAACTAACAACAGATTTCTCATACAGTTCCAGTTTTCACTAAAACCTGGAGATTGCCAACTGTAACCTCATAGTTTTTGCTGACTTTCTGTCATATAAATCCTGTTCATCTACTGTTTTTCAGTTCAGTTTCCAGAGGCCAGAATCAATCTGGATTTAATCGATTCAAAGAGTGATTAGTTTTGAGGTGTTTTCAAAGGGATTGTGATATTTTTCCAGTCTTCATCATAAAAACTATTCAGCCACAGAACATACATTTTTATTGCATCCCTCTCTAAAAATATTTCTCGTTGCTCTCTGGGTGAACATGTTCAAACAGCGGCCACTTAAGCTAGCTTTACCTTCTGTAGCATCTTGATTCCAAAGAGTAAAGTTGCACAAACATTTCTATGATCTCGAGCACAAATCCTTTTTGTCTGAGGGACCTTTTCCAAACCTGTGCCACCCCTGCTGCCATCTCTCCCCTAGACAGGTTGCCAGAGCAGCTCAAGGCTCAAGGTTATGCTGAGCCACGATGGCTCAGGTTCCTCTGCCCTCGGGGAATCGTCCCAAAAATGATCTAACAACACCCACTTCGGGTTGAGGCTTCTGCCTCTGTCTGGATGGGGCAGTGGCCCCACAAGTCTTCAATTGCTCCGATTTGCTATATTCTACTTGTCTCACAGACCTAGCATGATGTGACCAGACTGTATTCAAAAATTAAAAAGTTTGTTAAAATTCAATCATCACATTGATTTCAGCATCTTGATTTGAATCACAAACATTTGACATGGTCCCCCTGCTCTTTTTCCTACATGTGTCCATCGATAAGAAAATATACACCAGTGGTTTTTTACCTTGTTGGAGGTGCCAAACCCTGCCGGTTTCATATGCTCACTCACTGAACCCTTCTTTAGTTTTGTTTTTGTTTTTTTCAAATTTAAGACATACAGTAAGTACACTATAAGGGGCACCTTCAATGAATGGCCTTTTTTAAAAAAAAATTCATACATAAGGCTCACTGGATTATAAAGTGCACTGGATTATAAAACACATCTGAGACTCATCTTCAATGAATGGTCTATTTTAAAACTTTTTTCATTTATAATGCACATTGGATTATAAAAAAATTGAGAAAATTAAAGGCTTTTGGGTGAGAAAAATACTGTATATGTTTTACTGGTGTATTTAATGAAGGGTGTATTGCGGTCACCTTTTTTAAAGAACAAAACCAAGACAGTGCATGAACTCACATGAAACGACCTACCTGCAAATCAGTGTGACTTCTGTTGTTATTGAGAGACCAGTTCAGATATGCGTGGCTTCACCTTGGCAAGTGCTACTCTGATGTCATTTTAACAGCAAAGTCTGTTTCTGTTGTTTTCCACGCAGTTTAAGGAAGTGTTCCTTTATTTTAGCCAGGGTGAGACTAGAGTTGCTCAACTTGACATTGCAAATCATGCAGAACGCTGACTCCCATCACGTTCCGTTATACAGTACATGTAAATTCACACTGCACATATTCGTCCGACCACTTTCTTTTGTTGCTCAACAGTTACTATGAATTAAAATATTAAGAAAGCAATCCGATGACGTACCATCATGACAGGCATAAATCGACTACTGAGTGCGCAAAATCCCCTGTAGCACAAGTAGGCTAATCAATGTAGCGTCACGTGATCACCTGCAGCCAGTGATGGCTAAGGGGGCGTGTCACCACATGTTTTGTCTTCACCTCCGTCTCCGCCGAACCCCTGAGACCGACTCACCGAACCCCTAGGGTTCGATCGAAACCAGGTTAAGAGCCACTGATATAGACTCATATGATCCAACATGGACAAAGCTCATTGTCACCAATTTTAATTACAACTTCTGAAAATTTGGGGGCAGAAAGCACATAAAAAAAACATCTGAGATGAATATGACAAATGATGTGGAATGCCTTGAGGAGGTTCTGTCAGCACCACCATCATCAACCCCCCAACACACCCTCATCACTACCCCCCCAAACCTGCGGTGGCCTGGGACAACTGCAGGACAGCGACACAAAACAGCAAATCAAAGCTAGCAGCGGCAAACACACAGCCGGGCCCCGACGGGCATCGACAGGCGGATGTTGGCACAAAGTAGAGCTGGGGCTGTGCGTGTGTGTGTCTGTGTGAGTGTATGTGTCTGTGGAGGGGAGGGCTTCCTTTAAAGCAAACAGTGGGACACAGCTGCTGAGTAGAGGGCATTTTAGGTGTGTGTAGATTTTTCTGTTTGTTGCCCCTTTCGGACTCCCTGCACAGGGAGAGCTCTTCGTTCCATAAGTGCATCAAAGTTTTGTCTCAAAGACACAAAAGCACAAAGCAAAGCGATTGAACATTCAGGAGGGTAGAGGGCTATCTGACAGACTAAAAAGTTGAATAACAAGATAAATATTCAGACCCTGAAGACAGTCGATCAGGGTGGAGGTTTTTACAGAACCTTTCCAGTGAGAAATATTTAAATGTTGGTTTGGAAATATGCAGAGAAAGTGATCAAAAACAACTTCTGCTATGTGTTTGACAGTGACACAGGAAGGTTAAACACACAAGTGAAGATATCTCATATCCTATCCACACTGAGTTAAATCTACTGCTGTTTCAGGACCCCAAAGGTCACCTGGAGAACATTTAAGAACTACTATCAATACTATATAAAAATTGTACCTTCCAATTTACTCTATAACGTGAAAATGGCTTAGTGTTCTGTGCATAATGTGTGTACTTGAATTTTACATTGGGATGACCTGATGAAAAATACAAATGATAAAAGTCAATCAATAATCCATTCATTCATGGAGTGAAATTAATTAATTTATTGTCACTTGTAAAAAAAAAAAAGTATCACATGGACATAAAGCAGCGCACCTCAGATGTAAATGTGTTTCCCCACATTGCTGCTGTCCTCACCGGAACTGACAAAGGAAGTCATATTGTTGAAAAAAAAAAACAAGGTTGAAAAAGTAAATTTGTTGAATTTTATTTCAAGGTTAGAGAAAAACATTTATAATACATTACATATTTTTTGGGACTATTATAATTTTCCTTTACATGTAAATGTAATTTCAGGACTGGACTGTTTTCAGAATCATTGGACAGTGTCCAGAGAACTATTCCTGCTCGCTCCATCCTGCATATTGTTTTAGAACCATACGACTTGCAGGATGTTGGCGGTGATGTTTATTAAAAAGAAAATAAATCCCTCTGGACTTCCAGCGATGCCTCTCATGGAGTTGATGGGGGAGACGGGGGCACCATCCTGGGACATGCCAGCAGTCACCAGGGACCTTTTAACTTCTGACCCTGCTTGACATGGATAACCATGTCTGACCATAATCACTTTGAAGCTGCCCCCTCCTTCAAGATATTTAAGCTGAGGGAAGGAGCTCGTCCTTAATGAGTGACCCATGGTTTTAACGAAGCACAACATTGCCCCCGGCTCCTTATTCTCTGGACTTACTGAGGGGTCATGCACCCATGGTACATCGACCTCATTCTTGTCACATCAGTACTAAGCAGGCGGTGTTGTCCACTTCTTATGGGGGAGATTTCACAGCAGATTTACCTCACGACTACCATCATCCCCCCCTCTGCTCTCTGGGGAATCCCCTAATTCCCATCATGATCTCCTTTGTTGTTGCACGTCTGAGCCTGACACGCATGCTGAGCCACCAGTCCACGTTCGTCTTATGTGGTTTTGGGACACGGGGCGGGGAACACCAGGCTTAATGGAGGAGCAAATGCAAAACATGCTCAGAGGATGCATGCCAGGAGAGAAGACGGACCCTGTTCTGATCCATAATTGGTCTCATATTCTTGGCCTCAAGTGTGAAGGAGTGGGTGAGAAAGAAAAAGACATTGTGGAATGGGATGTAACACAATTCCTTTCAAATCAGATTGCTTTTATGAGGCATCAGAAAGAGTTTTCAATCAGCAGATTACAAGAAAAAAACAACAACAAACAATGCTGGCAAATGTTAGAATCATAAGATAAGTCAGTCACTCACTACGAGTAAATTAAATCCCTGCAGGTGATTTATACAGGCAGCAAAGGTTTCCTACTTTCACTGGTAAATTATTCAATCCGCTGTAATAACAGCAGGGACGAGTGAATCCCTAATTTAATTCCAGTATTAAGAAAACCTTAACATAACTCAAGCATATCCACTCAAACTGCCAAAGAAAATAGAAGGAAAGGCATTCACACACACACACACACACACACACACACACACACACACACACACACACACACACACACACACACACACACACACACACACACACACACACACACACACACACACACACACACACAAGTACACACACCTCTCTATCCACTTGCACCAGAGTGGCGTTTGGTCTTAAACTAACATGACTTAGGGCTCAATGTCCGGCTAAATATTGCTGAGATTGGCCTGAATTTAGTGGTATTGTAACTGTGCCCATTCAATCCTGCAGCCTCGGACAACACATCCGCAGCACTCATTACTGTCACAGCCATTTAATATTAGATTAGTGACCCTTTGGGAATCAGACGATGACCAGAGAAGTAGGCTGAAGTGATTGCCAGGAGGGATACGCAGGCTTATTTGCCCACCATCCATTTAAACTTCTTATGTTCACTTTGGGAAAACGGACGCCGTGGAATGGACTCAGATCATCCTATGTGGCTGGTAATCGCATTAAAAGTTCACACAGTGGTCCGAGATGAGAACACAGCGCTGTGCTGTGGCTGTCCTCAAAAGGATCCCGTGTGCGGGGAGAAGATTCAGCTTCACTGGTGAACTGGTGAACATTCCAGGGACATGACTTCAGGCTGAGATGGAACTTGTTAGCTGATGGTCCTCTGGATACTGACAGAGAGATGTGAAGACATTGAGAGGACTAGAATGGAAGATTTGGTTGCCAGCTGAACAGAATATTTATGTGACAACATCAAACTTGATACAAAGGTAAATATTTTTTTACAAATGGGCTTTGAGCTCAGTTTGTACAACGCTGACAAATGAAATTAAAGGAATGTATAAACGTGGTCAACACAAGGTACCACTGTTGCTAAGCAATGAGCATGGGTCTTTTTGTTGGTTTGATCATCACAGGGAACTTTAATAAGATGTGACAGATTATAAGGAAACCTGTTTGCGTTAGTTGTAAACAGACAACAGGTAATTGTTGATTATTCAACCACTTATTTTGTATGTTTGAATTTACACTGTTTTCAGTTTTCCCAGCAGATGTCGAGACAATTAAGCTTTCCAATAAACCAGTTGAAAAAAAGCCTCTTGTGTCTGCCTCTACTTGATGGGAACTACACTGAATGGCATCCATCTATCCATCCATCCATCCGTAAGTTCGTCCATCCATCCATCCATCCATCCATCCACCCGTAAGTTCGTCCATCCATTGTGGAGAACATGAAAACTTCAGGCTGAACCCGAGAAGGTTCTGGGTTTGAACCCAAACCTACTATTTGGGTTCAAACCCAGAACCTTCCTGATGTGATACGATAGCTCTAGCTGCCACGTTACAGATCAAAGAGATGAATTCCACAGAAAAATAACAATTCTACAACTCTGTGGCTAAAATGAAACAACACCTTCCAGGAGAACAATGGTGGTCATTCTCCTCCAAACTAAAAGCTGCTTTTGAGGGAACGAACAATTTGTTATTGTGTTTTCTGTTTGTTGTGCTGCTGTCTAGGTAACACGAGTTGATATTGAAGGTTGTTTTTTTTAATCACTTCTCCAATAAAATGTTTCCTAAAAAACAGCTGAATTCACTTCACTAGCCTTCCCGAGCGCGATTATTCATGAATGCTCTACTCTACTTATGCAACACCAAACATGTGTTTTCTCTCCCTCAGGCATGTGCTAAGGTTATTGATTAAACTTCTGAGAACTGCAAAGATACTCCTGGGTCTCATCCAAAGCATATGAGCTCATATGAGGAGTGATTCACCTGATCAACGATGTCAGTTTGTCAGAGCAGGACAATTTTGTTCAATTTTTCACAATATTACAGTTAAATCTTGGCTAAGTCTTTTACTTTTAAGCCTACAAAATCAAACAAAAGGCAAAAATAATAACTCTCTTTCCAGTTAAATGTTTCAAGGACATTTATCAAGACATCTGCTGCATTGATTCGCAACCCATGGAAACACTTTAAATCATGAAAATTATACAAATTCAAAAATGTCAATATTTAAATACTACAGTGAAAAAGCAAACGTACAGATAATTATCTCCATCAGATAACTCTGGTTTTGGTCTTACTTGTTTGTTTTTTTGTTAGTTGTTGGCCTTACAAAATATGAATCAGAAAGAAATAAAACCTGTTTCAATTGTCTGAACATGTGTTTAAAGAATTCTTTGTCTTTGAATTGAATAAGAGGAGACATGCCTTCAAGTCCACCTCAGCGTAACGTCATCGTAATTGCACACATATACAGTATAACTTCATACATGTCATACTAAAACATTTCATTTTCTTCTGTGATAATATGAGATCCGGATTGTCAATTACATTTTGATTCTGTAGCTTTTTGATCTCTGTGCCAGTGGTCATATCAGTCTCTTGTCAGCACATCCTCTTCTTCATCTCAGCCTCATTTCGAGCTCTGCACCAAGTTCAGGATGTTTTTAATTTCAGTTTTCTGTCTTCTCTAGCTGTCTCTCGGGTCTGGGCAGAGGCCTGCTGGCCCTCAAGCCCATGTTGCTAATATCTGGTGACACTGTGGCAACTCCCTCCGCTGTCTTCAGTCTGCGCTCTGGAAACCTGAGCAGGAAAAGGCGGTGAGAAAAGCTAAGTTGATGGGGACTTGGCAGTCGGCGGGCTATGAGGGTGAAGCACGGTAGTGAAAATGGCAGCTGTCAAGAGATGTGACGCTAAGGGGAAGCAGGCGAGGTCTGACCCCCCCTTCTCCGACTGCCGTCCCGGTCTGTCTGAAGACTTTGTCACATGCGTTTGATACTCCTGGTCGTCAGAGTAGATGCGGACCGGCAAGCTTGTCAAGTTGAGTGAGGAGGTATGTCCATGCATGAACTCAAGTGTTACTGCTTAGGTAAATCCATTAAAATGCAGAAAGCAGGGAGTAATCTGCATTCTTTCAGCAATAGCCAGGGGAGCAGATGAGAAAAGATCTCCTCACATTTAACGTCACATCCTACCTTAGATAAAGAAGAATAGAAACAATAACGTCATGGCAAAATTAAACCTGAAACTTGAGATAATTTCTGTCTGAAAGTTTTTCTGTGTGTCATAAAAAAAAACTGTAAAATAATCTTACAACAGCAACAGAGAATGATAGAAACTATAAATTGTTGATAAATTGTACATTGTTAACAACAAACTACAGCAAAATTTTATTGGAAAAATAAATGTGATTAAGTCCATAAAGAAACAAAGGTTCTTTAGCCACTTCATCTTCTTCAAATGAAATATTCTGAGAGTAAAACATATCTGGACAACTTTAATGTCAAACTTCAAAATCCTGAAATGAAAATTCTTGAAAAAACTTTTGGGGTTTACACCAAAATCATCCCATCTTTTCTTTGTTGACAAAACTCCCATCAAAACTAATTTTATAAATATTCTGGTTATATCACAGAAATTCTACCAAACCATGAAGATGAAGTCAAGAAATTTTCAGAATTTAGTCACATATGTTAAGTTGGTTTTTTTAAAAAAGGAAAAAAGAAAAGACAAAAAAAAACAAATTTTCCACTCAAAAATATAAAAGCTAAATGGAAGAGAAAAAAAATTACCAATAATTATAGAAATGAAAAGAAATAAATGCTGGGAAATGTCTAAATAATAAATATTGTGATAGAAAGAAATGGCATAGATGTAGCACTTTGCAGGAAGTATTGTTGTTTATTAGAATAAATTTGAGTAAACTCCTGGAAGAGCACCAAAACAATGTCCCTGGCAAATAGTCTTACATTCAGTCAAATTCAACAAAAGTCTGTTATTCGCAATCTCCTGCTGCCAAACAAACAAACAGGACTGAAAATATAATCTCTTTGCAAAGACCGAAAATGGATGATAATGTTTGATTTATAATTTAGTAACAATGCAACAGGATCACGGTCATCAGATACAATATGAAATAAGTAATAGAGCCTGACTGGTAAAGAGTTCTCTTCCCATTGAGGTTAATGCACAAGAGGACAGTCACAGAAAGGTTATGAATGATCAAAAAAGACCTCCTATATTCATACTCAAGTCATGCATGTGATCTGTACTGCACATGTGTACATTTTAAAGTTTAATGACAATCGTTCAAACATGTTAGGCTATATTATACATTCATCGAGCCCACTGCGCCCTGGAGAGGTCATGTGGGGTCAAACGGCCATCTCGAGCCGTGAGAGAACAACAATGTGCAGACAAGTTTTCTTCCACTGGAAAAGTGCAAAGACTCCCGTGACAGGCTGGAAAAAACATCGGCAAGATGAACTGTGAAGACAACAATTGTGCTTCCCTGTCTTGCTTTGAGCGCCCAGGGCGGTTTGATCCAGGGCTGGTGGAACATGGGGGGGTGGGGTGGGGGTGGATTTGCATGGGAGGTGATGAGGTTGGACGGATTATTTGCTGCCAAGTTAAACGACAGCAAGGCTCATGCACTTCCCTCTTCTTTAAAAAAGTGTTTTTCCCCCCCAGGGGACAGGATGCTGTGGAACAATCATTGCGTTGTAAAGGGATGGCCCTCACCAATCAGGGCCCTTCAGTGTTCAGAGGTGCTGCAGCCTGACATGTGAAGCAACAGCTAATCGAATGCTTCGTCCACACTGGCCTCACATCAGCGCCTGTGTTCTTGCTGTTTGTACTCTTTGTCTTTCTTTGTTCCACTCACTGTTTCTCTGTACTCATTCAGTCAAAGACACGGGTACAACTAACCCTAATTCCCTATTGAATGCTTTTTAAAACTCTCACACTCACAGTTTTAACCCTAAGCAAAGTATTTCTGACATACACCTTCAGTTGGATCTTAGTTTTGACTTTGATTCCAAAACTGAAGGGGCAGCAACAAGATCTTTGCTGCCTTTAGCAATAAACTAAACCTGACAGCCGCACAGGAACTACTTTGCACTCCACAAGGGTCAATTTCAGCCTTCAAAGTATTGATTTTCCTATCGTTTCTCTACTTTGAAGGAAAACAAAACTATTCAAAATTCCTACAGTTTGAAATTGAATCTTTCAGTCGGATGCTGTTTTTACCCACCCATCATTGTTTATCACTTTAGCTCAATGTACTAACTTGTTTATTTATTTATTTTTTATATGACGATGAACGAATGAATTTCCAGAAGCAAAGCCTGAGAAACGTCAGCATCTACAAAGTGCGTGGCATTAGTTTGATCCTAGAAGTAGACAACCTTTAAAGTTCCCACGAAGTTGTGAAACTCCAATTGTGCTCATACTTTGTAGTTGCTCGAAAACCACATCCCATAGACTGACAATAAAGCCACGAAGGCAGAAGTACTACTGTTGTCGTCATTGTGTTCGTCAGTTCTTGTTTTATGGGTTTTTACAGGAGTCATATTTTGGGAGGGGATTTCTCTGGATGATCTGATTCTGTACACTGATAAATCATCGCATCTGGACATTGGGGCATTTGTGCAATATCTATATGTTAATCGATTCTATCTATTTGTCTTTCTCCCTCTATTTTCCAATATGTATTTCATGTACCTGTATCTAAAAACCTTCCTTGTCCTCATGTTTGATTGGTCAGGAATGTGAAGGACAGCAAACTGTTCATGCCCCGCATACTAATTCAGTCGCAAACACCTCACCAGCATAAGTAAGGGGTAAAATTCCTAACCTTATATTGAGATTTTTATTGAAATCACACTGAGAGGCTAACATGGAAAAATATACATTTATGTAAAAAACAAAACAAAAAAACACAAGAGTAGCTGAAAATGGAGGTATTTTGTCCTTATTAGACCCATCCGTGAGTACACTGCTTCCCTCCTTGCAGTGCCATTTAAATGTCACGACTCCACATATTACCTATGTCCTTATGGCTCCAGGTACTTGTGTTTTGCATGACCTATAAGTTGAATGGGAGATGCTTTTGGGCCATTAGTGTTAAAAGGAACTGTGTCAATCAACAGTCATACATTATGAAATGTCCTTGAGCAAAATTCTTGCACAGTCATGTAAGGAGTCATAACCAAACATCTTCCAAAAATGATGAAATGTATTGATATTGTGAAATTCTGCATCTTTCATAGAGACCGATGTTTCTCAGGACGCTACGTTGTACTGACGTGTACACACCCAGCAAGTTAGGAAGGCATTTCATCAGAGGTGGTGAAAGGAAAAACACTGCTGGCACTCGTCTGTAACGTTCTGGACAGGAAGGTGAGCCAACAATCAGCAGGAGCAGGTGTTATTTGATGGACAAAGCTGCCAGCATAAACTCTGTATGTCAGGCAGCTACATAAAATGTAGTTGGACATAAATGGATGGTTGTTATTTTAGCGAATAATAGAGGTGGGAACTCCATTTCTGAGAAAGCAGTTTTCAAACTGAAGCGTTGGGGTTAATACCGTCTTTTAAAATTAAAAAATACAACCATAAATTCAATTTGTAGCTAGAATTAAGTGCAGTATTTTTTTTTTTTCAATCTTGTGTGTGAATCTTTACATAATCTGTAAATGCAAATATATGTGGTTGGATAGTTGGGTTCTTTTTTGCCTCTTCGATTTTTTTTGTTTCATAAACAAAGGTCTCCAAAATATTGTTTCCATTGCATTTTATTATGACCCCAAAAAAAGACCAGCAGCTGAAAGGCATCTGTCTATTACTACACTTGTTCCTGATACTGTACATTTTGCTGGAGTTTTCATCTTGTCAAGTTTCACATGCAAATACTTACAGACTTTCTTAAATCGATACTTTCGTATTAATCAATCTCCCTGAATCTGTAAATTTTCCTGTAAAGTAAGCCAATCTCACTGATAACCTCGTGAACCTTTGAAACTGAAAGATTTGTGGCTTTTGTTACTTTTTACATCCTGCTTGATGTACTGCGATTGTCAGTGTTCGTGTGTTCGTCTGTCCGTCTGTCCGTCCGTCCGTTCGTCCGTTCGTTCGTTCGTTCGTTCGTTCGTTCGTTTGTTTGTCCACCAAATATCTTCGCAACCGTTGCAGATAGAAAGATGAAACAAAAAGCAGATCACTCGGGCGGCAAAGGGGATGAATATGAGATGATGACCTTGACCTTTGGTAAAAGAGGTCAAGGTCAAATTTCAACTTATGTATGCTCAAGAACCGGATAAGATAGAAATACGAGGGAGAAGGCCAGTGTGAGACCATAGATCATAGCTAATGCTTTGATCTACCTATACACTAGCTTTGATATATGGTCTATTCACACTGGCCTTCTCCATATGCACTAGTTGGATCATGGGTCTTTTATTAAATGACCCTGACCTATGAAAAGAGGTCAGGGTAAAATTTTGAACTGTTGCGGCTTGTTGCAGTCTGTGAGTATTTCCTACTTTTGTCTACAGTTCAAACCTCCAAACGACAACAGAGATAATGCCGTTTGCAGTTGGTCAACAGAAGAGTGACTATTCTATTAGTGTTAGAATAATGACGCAGCACTTTGGACTAATAGAACTTCACACTGCCCCATCTCCTTTGCAAAACATCAGGAAGCCAGTGAATGCTTCTGCTGTGACATTAATCTCTTTAGGCCAATGTTTCCATAAATTAATCCACAAGCCCTCACACTGGCTTTCATACCCCGATACACCACACCAAAGAAATCCTTGATGTCTCAACAGTGCAGCCAGAGAAGCTGAAATGGTAATTCCGAAATGACTTCATCACCTGTTTTTCCCTCATCAGGCCCTCCCGTACACCCAGTCTGAGAGTGTATTCATCCTGATTTCCTTCAAATCCAATTAAACATGGAAGCAGAGGCACTGTCACTGCCAAACACATTTCTGCTGGAGCCAAGTGAAAAGAAGCCTCGAGACAGGATAAGGCAAAGAACATCCTTAATTTGAATTCTGCTGTCACTGATAGATCACGTCTCTATACATGGAGGCTGATATGAATGGGGATTGAAGCGTGAAACACAAAGGAAGAGTAAAGAACAATTACATGGAGACAAGGAGCGGATCAAACATGGATTAATGTCATTATCTGGACGACTCCTTGCTCCTCACTCCACCTCAGAGGCGGAGTGAGGAGCTTTGATTGAGGGCCAGCATGAAGGAGTGTGATGGGTGAACCCACAAACATACTGTGCATGGATATGACATGAATCTGCACTTCTCTAAACTGTCCTAAAGTGTGCTGAAGTCCAGAGTTAGTGAGGTCACTTTAATACTTTAAAATCCTCTCATTATTCATAATAGAAGAACTATAACAAAACTGATTTGGAGCTTTTCAGAAAAAGAAGTTAAACTGACGTCATAAAAGAAACTGTCAATTCAAATATTGTGTTTTACATATAATACAAAATCACACCAAATTACTAAGGTTAAATTTTATGAGTCCATTTCCTCACAGGTCATATATAAACTGAAAATGTGTCAACACTTATAACCAACTGCAGTGCATGCCAGTTTTGGCTTACAATGTCCATCAGTCAAACGACTGCTAAAGTTATCTGATCACAATCAATAAATAATAATCTTTGTGATTGCCATGTAATTTGTATATCTATGTGTGTATTCTCCGTAAAGTGTAACTATTTGAATCCCTGTGAAAATAGGAATACTCCTCATGAAACAACAGGTTCAGTTTCATGTAGTTCGCTACTTTGAAAATAGTAGTAACTGTGTCTCTATTTACCTCTGGGTAAGCTGCTCTTCTTTCATGTTTTAATCCTAATATACCTAACAGCCCCACAGAGCCACAAAGTTGGGGACACACGCACTCCATGCAAGACTTGACACTTGAATTAGATTTGACAATAATTGAATCACAGCTGCTCCGTGAAAGCATAGACATTACTGTGAACTTATAGCCAATGATGATCATATATAGTGAACACATTCTGAAGTTTGGACAAAACTAGGTTTAGTTTGTCAGATCAAGTGTTTGTCCTGATGGAGTGGTGTAGGTAATTGACTAGAATGGCTGATTACAAGTGTCGTGTCCTCATAAAAAAATTCGACCTACACAAGAAATGCAACTACAGCAACATGCAACAGGCAGAAAGTATCCCTCCGTTACTTCCTAAATTTATTAAAATAGCTGCTACTAACTCAGACTATGCACTTAGTCATCATTTCTGGTATGAACTAATGACAAAGGGATGAGGACAGGAGGGGTACTTAGGGTACCCATGAACATGAAGCAATGCCATCATTTAGGATCTTAAAACATGGCTATGAGTCTCATCAGTAACACATTTTAAATGATAAAGAGCAGCTGATGAGTCAGCATGCTGTTATTAAATTAATAAAGAACAGGAAGAAATTGTATTGTGTGAGTAATACCACTCACACTTATCAGCCAGGTGTGGTTGTGTGAGTGCCATACACACTACTCTCATTACAGACACCTGCAAAGTTGTGGCTCTTGTGTGTTGTGACATTTAGCCTCAAATCATGATTGATAGATGCTGTTTACTTGTGGGCAAAGCACTCAATTTCTACTTAAGAGGCCATCAGTGAAAAGCAATGCTTTCTCAAAGGAGGAAAAACCAGGCAAGCGTCAGTTATTAAGGTAATTTAGAGTTATAGATGCTATTAGGGATATAGCGACTAATATTTATTTGGCACTTTCTTATTCATTTATTTTATTTGCAAGCCTCTGCAATTATTGATAGTGGTTTGTTTTTTTTTTGGTCTCTTGACTTAGCAGGCAGCAGTTCTGAATTTGAAGTTAATTTTTAAAAAAATAAAATAAAAATTATTTATTCGTTTGTTTCTTTGTTTTGATCTTGGATCAAACCCTTCATATTTACATGGGAGTGAAATACTATTATAATCACTACGTTTTGTGTCACAGGAAGCTCTCGCAAGCAGTCAGGAAGTCTACAGTCTATAGCTGGGCTGGGCAATTAATTTTACAAGGGCCCACATTAGAAACCTGAACTGTCAGAAGGCCACATCAACAATAACTTGAACTTCATCCTGCTCAACTTCCTTCAATTGCAAAATGCACTAAATTAAATATTTTGACTAGCTGGTACTGGTAATCAGAAGAATAAGAGAAGAATAACACCCTGTTAAAACTTGTATTAGGCTATTTGAAATTGTGGTGTTTAATTTATGTACTTTGTGTAATTTGTGTGTATGTAATTTATGATTGGCCTCACGCGGGCCGGACAGGGCTGTATTAAGGGCCGGATGTGGCTCGCGTGCAACAGTTTGCCCAGGTCTGGTCTATAGTGTTGAATTAATACTATCCTACCATTCACACCAGTCTTTACATCTTGTGGTTCTCAGAAGCTGGTCATGGAGACATCAGCTGCTCTCATAGCTGCTCACAGCTGTCTATTTAAAAACACAGGAACACACATTCATGATGAAACAATCCCATCGCTGCTGTTTATTGAAATCACGACTCTCTCTGTACCTTAGTGTCATTCATATTGCTGTTAAAGGCTCTCCACCTCCACATCACCTGCATGTGTTTTTTTTCCTATTGGCCTTGTGATAAACTGGTGACCTGTCCAGGGTCTACCCCACCTCTCATGCACCACCAGTCTGGGTAGACTCAAGCCTTTTTAGACCCTGCAATAATAAGCAGTCGAAGACGATAGATTATGAATATCATCATTGAGCACATATTGTATTTTCCATGGTGACAGGAGTTACTTTGTAATAAGCAGTAGTTGATGGTGGTGCAGAGAGGTGGGCTCCTTTTGACCTTGACAATGTGATTTAGGGCATTGGTTAAGTCTGCTTTTCATTATTGGAATTTTTAGATCCAGGAAGTTTATGAGCCATTTGCTTTTATCTCCTATGTAGAATTTAAATGAGTCATTCCTTCTGTCTTTGATTACAAGGCTGGACAAAGTCAATTTAACATTATGTAAATGAGAAAATAATCATTTTAAAGTTACAGGTCAAACATTTATAAATTGATTCATAGTGTTCTGTGTGAGTCATTAGTTTGGAGGATCAATTGATAGAAATGTTACGGTACTTTTTCTTACCGATTTGAAATATTTATTTTTTCTTACACTTTTGCATTTTGTCATGGGTTTCTCTCTTGATTAGCTTCAACACTTCACTGCTTCCATAAATTAGTGTCATTATTTTAACTGTCAATTTATTTTTTCGCCTACAGTTTAGAAGTCCTGTGACAAATTTGTGCACAAAACTATTTCCTCGAGCCAATGGATTCTCATAAACATGTACATTTGCCAAATAATATGATTTAGATATTTGTTTTTGTTTTTCTCCTTATTATATTTTGTGAGGCCTGCTCATGATGCACCCAGTTGAGCAGCATATACTGAAACTGAATGGCATGCAATGGAATTAACATTCTCATTAAAATCCAATTAGATTTTGGTTTTCCAGATAATTATATTTGTGTGTTGCTCTTCTCTGGACTATTCAAATTTGATGAGGGGTGTTAGTGGAAATTAGCTCTTTGATATGGAGTTTTGTGACACTGAAATAAAACTAAAAATAAATACCATAGTTCATTATTTATTCATGGTAATCATTATTTTAGTGGAAGTAATGACTTAATAAAGTGAGAGATCTTCAGGAAGGAAGAGAAAAATTAGAAGTGAAGGCCATGGGTGTTACTTAAAATGACATTTGTGTGAAAGACGTAGGCATCTCTGTTTGTGATGAGAGTTCTCCATATGTCTATAATATTACACTCAGGTAATAACAATGTAATTGTAATAACAATGGAGAAGTCACTAACAGTAAAATGTCAGAAGCCACTATACACTAAATCTCTCCAAAAAATGTCTACAATTCTAATGTCTATCAAGACAAGAAAAGCTTAGTTTTAAAATGAAAGACTTGAATACGATAACTTTTTTTTTTTTTTAGCAGATAAATTAAATTTGATAATGAAGACATGCCAGCCAATAGTGTAGTTGCTAAAATTCTGTAAATATAAAAATATGTTTAAACTAATGTTTTCATCCTGCTGTGGTAAAATAACCAACACTCCGTCTGAACTGTATCTTAGACTTGCTTGTGACTTGTAAAATTAGAAATATTTATGGCACTATTAAATGCAAAACTGTTGATGAAACGTGATGTGTTACAGCTGGGTAGGAATAGACACACATTTCCTTGGCATGTAAATTAAACTTTTCCAAATGCATGTAGACTGTAAATGCTGAATAACTTAATTGTGCCACCTGTTATAACCACCTTAATCTTATGCAAGCTTGTACAGCGAACTAAAATGTTGGTGTTCACAAATTACAGAAAATGTAATGCATACTGTATATAAAACACTTCAACTCTACGTTTCTTGAGATCATGTTTTACGACATGTTTTTCACTCAGAGTTTGTAAAGAATTCCATGGCCTTAGGACACATCCTTCACCAGCGACACACACCTTGTTCCAACAAGTGATCGGGTAGACCATACCTGGAATTCCTTGTGCATCAATGACTTGGAAAATACAGTTTGAAGAAAGGTATGATTAGTGTGTTTGTGTGTTACCAGAGGGGTTGTTGATACACTGAAGTTATGAAACACAATTAATCATGTACTATACAGTCTGGTTGTAAAACTGAGAACATTTGCATCACCTGTTTGGTATTCCCTGAGAGACCTCTGGTTTCACAATGGCCACATATTCATACTGCATTTGGTTGAAAAAAAATTTCTGTGGAGCCCTGAAAGAAGGCTCTAGCGCATCCAGCTCAGGGGAATCGTCAGGTTCGAGGTTCAGCTCATTTTTTGGATAAATTAGTAGAGAAATGCTCTGAGTCTGCCAGGTTTGGGGATTTAAACCACACAATGACACATCCAGCCCAAAGATGCAAATTTAATTGAATGTTATTCCCAGTGCTCATGTGTGATATATCTATATATTAAATGCTTCCAAGCAGTTATCTTGTGTTTTTATGTGTTTACTGTGACAAAAAAAAAAAAAAGCTTTCTGTTTGGAAAGCAGCAAAACATCAAGCAAAACAGATTCACATTGTTACTATGGGTGATCCAATCAAAAACATTTTTACTTAATATTTAATCAGTACTTAAGTGTTAATCAGCATTACTTTAATATGAAGTCTATTTCTGTTGTGTGTTATGGACACACAACAGTTAAGTTATTGTTATAGAGTATACCGAAGAAGATTTGTAGTGTGTAGATGTGGAACTGTCACTGTCTTTCCATAGAGATGAGGTATAAAAACAGGAAAATAACAAACTAGAAACTGGACTAAATGTGGACATTACACTCACCCCAAAATTTAATGGATTGATTTAATTCTATCCATTTGCTTGAAGACATGACGCCTGTAATTGTCTCGTGTTCAACCACCTAAATTTGAGGAGCATTATTTTGTGAACATCTGACTTCACAGATAGCTCACCTGCAGCCTCTTCTCATTTTCATTTTCCAGACAGACTTTTGACTTTGCTTCAGAGTGACTGGATGTTTCTCTGTTTTGGCAGACTGTTTTGTTGGCCACGTGTGTCCACACTGTCTCAAATGAAGTGTGTCAAGCCAAGCTGAAATCAGTGGTACAATAAGACATTCCCAACATGCGCGCCAAAGGAGACTCAGTTGTGGAACCTTTTTAAATTACGGGAAGAGGAAACACCAGGCTGTCGTTTTTTTTGGTGATGTGTATGCAGCTGTTTGGGTTCCTACAAAATGCAATCACTCATAACAGCCTGAAAAATGTGAAATGGAAAATCGAATCAAATGATCATTTCTGTGTATATTTGACACCAAAACAATGTTTTTTGGTGAAAAGACAAAAATTGACACGGAAAGAAAAGTGGGAATCAAACCCCTAACATCTGCTTTTGCTTGTGAACTTAACAGATCGCTTTTAAAACTGCAGTCTGAAAAAAATCTCTAAGGCTCATCGTAACTGACCTCACTGCTAACCTGCGTCAACTGAGTCAACTTAATCCTGGTTGGTTTAGAAAAACACACCATACATGTACATGCAGTCACTCGACAACACCTGGTGAGTGCCTGCGCTACAACTTCCAGCACATTCCAAGTCCTTCAAGTGTTCACTTGCCGTTTCGCCTTTGGTATGCCTTGGACTAGAAACTGACAAGGCTTCTTCTCCGTAGCCTGGTCAATTCATTTGGTAAACATTGTGTCACGACTTTTTTGAGATGCTAAATCTGAGCTGTATGACGAATTGGAAGACACTAATTTTGTCATGTTTTTTGATTAATTTAACCCTTTGTGTGTCACTTTCGTGTTGGCTGATTTGTAAGATAAGTTAGGCGTAGGACGCTTTTTTTTTTTAATTTTATTTTTTTACCTTTTAACTTTGCCATTTTGCACAACTGGCCATTTATCTTATTTTGTGTAAAATATGATGACTGGTTATTGTTGCTTATATATACAGCAAGCGATAAACGTCGGACGCGTGACAGCGTGAGGTTTTCAAGTGAGCTTATTTAAATATAAAGGTGGGGATAATGGGGTGGCACGGTGGCGCAGTGGGTAGTGCTGTCGCTGCAGAGCAAGGCGGTTCTGGGTTGGAGTCCTGCTCTGTGTGGAGTTTGCATGTTCTCCCCGTGTCTGCGTGGGTTCTCTCCGGGTTCTCCGGGTTTAATCCCACCTCCAAAAACATGCGCTTCAGGTTAATCAGCCGTTCCCAGTTGACGCTATCATGTTTGTCTGTCTCTTTGTGACCCTGTGGTGCACTGGTGTCACGCCTGGAGTTTCCCCTGCCTCACGACCTCAGTCAGCCGGGACAGGCTCCAGCCCACCGCGACCCGCCAAAGCGGATGAATCGGTTGACGATGAATGAAAGAATGAATAATGATTGAATTTTTCATAAAAACCATTCTCCTTATTTTATTGTCCAATGCTACATAATTCAGCTACTTTATTACATAGTAACAGTGCGCTTGTAAATCAAAACACACACGTGTTAACAGAATGTTTTACAGTGTATCTTTTGTCACGTTATGTCTGTTAGCGTTCAGAAGTCCGAGCTTTAGGAAGGCCCTGAAGGCAGCATAGCTCTTCGTGGGAGTGTTGACTGAAGTGCCTGTGAAGTTTGCTGTTAGCGGTTTTGTAACTTCTGGACGGGACAAACGTGAGTCCAGGAGTTTTATTGAGGATGTGAACGAGTTAACAGTGAGTCAGAAAGATGGGGAAACGGATAATGACGTCGGCACGGTGATTTCCTTTATTTCGCAGGTCAATCGGTTAACTTTGCTGTTTTGGAGGTAACTTGACATGTAGCTGCTCACAGTCAGCGATGCGCACAGTGTGAACAGCAACTCCTGCACTCCGTGGACCAACCTAGAGTTATTTATCATTTAGAGACTTCACTCAGGTGTTTCTGTGGCAAAATGTTAGAAAAGTTATCACGGTATTCCACCGCAGAGGACAGACGTTTTCAAAGAAGGAGATGGTGGACTTCCGCAACGGTAGCTGTGATCTTCGTGGGCTTGTTCGCCTCGGCTTGCTGGGCAGAGGAGCCGTCCTGTCACGGAGCCTACGACCTCTACTTTGTCCTGGACAAGTAAGTCCGTCAAACAAGAGTTTCAGGCCGACCCTTGACACAAACATGGACATGATAACGTCTGCAAATCTTCCAATGCAGTAGGGAGGGAGTCAGGGAGGATAGGAGCCCACCACGAGGCAGGGGCGGCGGGGGGAGACATCCTATTCTGTGACCCCGTTTGGGACATTTTTGACAAGACAATAAATGTACCCAGATCCGTTATATTTGGGGTGATAACTCATGATATGGGGATTGGCACGTGGTTGTAAAGGCTAAGAGAAGGTTTCCATGGTGATGGAGTTAGGTGGTATGTCAAGAGATGCGTGATAATTCATGTCGGATAGAAAATCTTTGGTGTCAGGAAGCCTTTGGTGGATTGACCCCCACAGAGTTGAGAGTGTGTCTATCCTGGGCAGCAGCATTCACACACTGGTGGTGGTGGTGGTGGTGGTGGTGGGTGGTGGTGGTGGTGGGTGGTGGTGGTGGTGGGTGGTGGTGGTGGTGGTGGTGGGTGGTGGTGGTGGGTGGTGGTGGTGGTGGGTGGTGGTGGTGGTGGTGGTGGTGGGTGGTGGTGGTGGTGGGTGGTGGTGGTGGTGGGTGGTGGTGGGTGGTGGTGGTGGGTGGTGGTGGTGGTGGGTGGTGGTGGTGGTGGTGGTGGTGGGTGGTGGTGGTGGTGGTGGTGGTGGGTGGTGGGTGGTGGTGGGTGGTGGTGGTGGTGGGTGGTGGTGGTGGTGGGTGGTGGTGGTGGTGGTGGTGGTGGGTGGTGGGTGGTGGTGGGTGGTGGTGGTGGTGGGTGGTGGTGGTGGTGGTGGTGGTGGTGGTGGTGGTGGGTGGTGGTGGTGGTGGTGGTGGTGGTGGTGATGGTGGTGGTGGTGGTGGTTGGTGGTGGTGGTGGTGGTGGTGGTGGTGGTGGTGGTGGTGGTGGCTGATGATCCTGGAGAAACCAGTGAATTATAAAGATGATAAATATTAAAACTGAGTAAAACTAGTAAAATATAGTAAAATAAAACTGGGTGATGATGAGGAGATGAAGGGGGTGCAATTAAATGATAAGAGGATGTAATCCTTCAAATAGACAGTAGCAAGATGATAGACTGTCAATGAAGGATTGTGGCTACACTATTGGATAAATAAAAAACCCCATCAAAAAACATCACAAGAAATGTTAAATGCTAATAAAAAATGGTGCGATACTTAACTGACCCCATTGCCATACATATCAACACGTTTGTGATGAACTGGGATGAACTGTGTTGGACCTCGCTGATGCCTTCAAGGCCGAATAGGAATAAAACTTTCTTGCCAGGTTATGCAATATAGAGGAACGTTTGGAAGCGCAAGAGCAAAGTGATTTACAGTGGCCGAGTGCCCATCAACATGCTGAGGTTTTCCAAGTTTTCATGAGGTTTTCATTTATTAATACAACTAAAAAACAAACAAACTTTTGTTACATATTACACCTTTGTGTCCCAAAAATGACAAACCGTCACCAACATTTGTATTTGTATTATTTAAAGTATGGACACATCAAAGGTGTGCTGTATCAGTCTCTTATGGATGAACTTAGTGGATCTGGTGCATTTGTAGTTTGAATAATAGCTTCTGATAGAGGACTGAGGTCTGTCTCTGATTGGCTGGACTCCTGTAAATCCCAGTGTTTGTGTTGGAGAAAGAACCTTCTCTGTCAAACCTCCAGGAGCTAAAGAAGTTTAGTCATGAAACTTTTTACCCTTTTTCTAACACCTTACTTCTTTCTTCATCTACGGACTTTTAACCAAACCTTAAACACGCCATGTATTGTTTTCTTTTTTAATCACATGCAGTCATGTGCTTTGAGCCTGTATTGTTATCCTGGAATGACACATACAGTATTCTGCGTGTCTCAGGGTTTTGAGTATGACAAAGGAAGAAAGGCATTTTGTCACATATTCCTCCTTCACAACAAAAAAGTGCTTAAGACTTTAAAATTCTACATTTTGCGATGTTGGCACCAATAAATTACATCAACGCCAAAGCAAAGTTCTTAATCATCTTTGAAAAATCCTGTTGGGGAAAGAAAGGGGGAAGAATCTCACACTGTGGGTGTCTTTTTTTGTAGAACTGCCACTGACATAAACTTAGAGATATTTCTCAGCTGTTTTCTGCTCAGCAGAAAGGTTTACAGCTTTGATGGAAGCTGTTTTCAATCCTTACCGCCCCTGTCTTGGAAACGTGCCTTTACTCAGGGCTGTTGGTTGAAACACTGCTCCCCTGACCTATTTCGAAAGCTTTATCTGAATTATAATATTACAAGATGATGACTGAGAGTATTGACACAATGTTGACCAAGAATATAGATAAAATATTTGAGATATGACAGGTAGAGTGTTCTGCTCTTTAAAATTTTAAGTTGGGTTCTGCTTGTCGTGTTTTTGATTCACAAACGTGATATCCATCGTTTTAAATGCAAATAAATTAGTATGAAGGTATAGCTACTTCTGAAGTCTTATTATGGAAAGAAAGTTCTCTGATCAGTTATCTCTGATCGTGCTCGTTCACATCTGAAGCTGACCTGTGCAACTCGACTCCATCCACAGCTGGCATTTGGCAGCAACAATCCCAAATACTACTATTTCTACCACTACTACTACCACTACTACTACTGTTACTACTGTTTCATTGTCTGTGTGTGGTGTTATCATACCATCAAGGAAAACAATGTGATTTTGTGGTTATGATGCTCAAATTAAGACATTTAAGAAAAAAAAAACTTAATCAAAAAGTAAGAATAATAAGCTCACAATTTAGAGTTGTTAATGTAATGCACATTTCTGACTCTATTATTAAAATTCTGATTTGAGTCTATAGGGTTGATCACATCAGACGTCATTTTCCTTTGCCCAAAAACTGAATCGTGACCTGTTAACCCTTTCTAACGCTGATGCTCCATTACTGTCAGAGCGGTGGAAGCTACCTTTAGCCATGCAGCGGCATCTCCCGTCTGCTGTGTGACCTTGTCTGTTGGCAGCAGGGAAGAGAGAGGCGGTATGAAAGATGAGCTTCCTAATGGTCAACGTCTTCTATTTTATGTTCTCCACACATACATTGAATAGTAATTATTGGTTTAATTACCTCTTTGTCGTTACTGCAAGGGCACATTTTACACACTTGTGTTCACTGTGGTCAGGTCAGCTTACTGAGGAGTGACAGAAAAAACGGCTGCAGGCTGACACCCACCCAACATAGTTTTGTCCTTGGTTCCAGTAAGAAATGTATGCATTGTTTTTAATGTTAAAACTCAGCTAGTGCATAAAGGAATTAATTATGTCACTACAAGTACTGTAGTTTATTACCTCCACCTCCACCTGACGATTCCCGGTCATCACAGCAGGGTCATTACTGAGATGTTTCTACTCATATTTTGTGAAATTCCATCATACCAGCAAACTAGGTTTAAATAATGAAGTTCACTTTAATGTTAAACGGTTGTAACAGCCGCTCCTGCTACATAATACAGAGGTGTTATCAGTACAATCATCCAACCGGCTGCTGTTAATGTCTGACTGTGGTTGTGGTACAAAGCTCAAATACTATGCAGTATCTATCTTGCCAGTGCTGAGCCTGCTACCACTGATGAGCTGTAACGTGATTTGTTTTCTTGTTTCAGGTCTGGAAGTGTCTCCACTGACTGGTTTGAGATTTACTCTTTTGTGAAGAACCTCACTGACAGATTTGTGAGGTGAGTGCAAAGTTCCTCAAGTCACGATCAAACATTTTTTGGAACCCAGTCTCAGGATTTCTCCCATCTTTCTAAATCAGAGGAACACAAATTGATATTAATCGCCCCAAATTCAGACCTGTACATATTTGGTTAAAAAACATATGACATGTGACATACAGTAACTACAGTAGTCATTTTAAGATGAATTGTCTCCTATGTGAGATATTTAGCATGTCTTCTAAGTCAGGGGTCCCCAACCCCCAGACCTCAGACCGGTACAGGTCCGTGGGTCAGTTGATATCAGGCCGCACTGAAAGAAAAAATTATTTACATTATTTCAGTTTTTTTTTTTTATTTTGGAGTCTGAAAAATGTTTTATTTTGAAAAATTACCCCATTCTCTTTTTTTTTTTGTCTTGTCTGCATGTATTCTCATAGTTTGACCTTTTATGAGATCAATGCTTATTTTTGTCTTGCAGTAAAATCTTTTATATATTTTGATGTGTGCTTGTGACCGTCACCAGTCCTCTCTGGGAACTAAATTGTCAGTCTTTATTAGAATTTCCTATTGTGAGCCAGACAGGTAAGTGCTGCACCTCTCAGAGTTAAGGGGGAAAGCAAAAGGAGACAGGGACGGTAAACACAAATAAGTTAGTGAATAGACGGGCAGTGCTGTTGGAGTGAAAAAGGTTTAGGCTGTTTTATCATATCTGAGAACTGATACCTTAATACCAATGTTATAAAACACCAGATTAGTGGAGGTCCTGACAGTATAGAATAGACCACCAGAGGAAACCAGTGTAGGAGGACGATACAGGGCATAAGACTGATGTCTGAAGAGAGACTCATCACATTCTGACGGGACCCAATGGTTCTCAATAATTGGACTTGACAGTAGCTGGGGAGCCCAGAGCCAACATGCATGTGTGATGGAAACCAATTGTCTGTTACATCCGCCTATGTTAGTGGTCCCCAGCCACTAGGTCGTGACCCGGGACATTAGGTACCGGGCGGCACAGAAAGTTTGACTTTCTTCTTTTTATTGATTACCAGTCTAAAGGTGTTTTATTTTGAAAAGTGACATCTGTGCAAAATGACACGCAGACGAATGCGTGCATCTGTCCCGCTTGACAGGTCTCGGTCACGTGACAGGTTATCAGCCATCACCCCTAAATTAAGTGCCCAAATCTGCCTCAGGGTTCTGGATTAAAGTCATGGCAGATTATCCTGAGATCGCCCCAAAAAGTATCGAAAACCTTGCTTCCATTTCCAGCCTCCTGTCTTTGTGAAGCGGGATTTTCTGCAGTGACCATAAAGAAAACCAAACTGCGGAGTCGACTAGGTGTCCGGAACACACATCAGGTGTCATTGTCTCCCGTTACCCCTAGATCAGCGGTCCCCAACCACTAATTCTCATTATTGTAATTATTATTATTTGATTGACTTGTTCACCCTGTGATTGGAAATGATCAGTATTTCTCCTACGCTGAATGCACTGATTGTAAATCGCTATATTTAAAAAACAACAACTCATCAGTGCAGTCACTTGAGTTTTTAATATAATTATTTCTTAAATTCATTTTGTTTACAGAGATTTTGATTATTAATTTATGAAAAAAGGTTGTTTATTGTCTGTTGATGTTTGTATTTTACATAAAACCAATGTGGATGATTTATTATTACACAGCTGTACTGGCATCATCAATGATTATCGAGCAAATGAAGGCCGGTCCTTGAAAATATTGGCTTAGATGAAACCGGTCCGTGGCACAAAAAAGATTGGGGACCGCTGTTCTAAGTGATATCTACAGTGCACATTTCACATTTATTTAACTTTACAATGCTTCTTTTAGGAGACAGACATCTATAATTAAAGCTCACACTATGTTAACTGCAGCTTGTGGCAAACATTTCAAGCACTTCCCACCTCTGAAACAATCTCTTCAAATTGCCAAATCAATGGCATCCTTTTTACACATAATTCATTAAAAAGATGAAAGCAGAGGAACAGGATTGAAACGCTCAGCTTGCATAATGTTTGAGTCAAACTGTGCCTGCCAGCACAGTACAGACGGTAGCGACCCAGCCAGAATGAAGTGGTTGGTTGAAGAAAATAGCAAAGGCACCAGGTGGGAGTGGGTGGCAGAGAGGAGCAGTCTTCTGGGCTGTGAGAATGGCCATTTGCACCGGGGGGTCCGGCTCCACACTTATCCCCTGCTTCCACCACAGAACGGCTGACAGGCAGACAATGTACAGTAAAGCAAAAGAACACTGGAAGGCTACGAGCACAATCTGCTAAACAATGCTCACTCACCAAGAGCTCTTCTGTTACGCCATGTGGAGCAAACTGGACTACTTCATCAACTCCCCACCCAATGTCTCTAAAGAAAAAAAAATCCCACCGACACTTTCTGAAATGTCCTTGGCATCAGCGCCGCTTTGTCCGTAGTCTTTCTTAGAAACAGAGAGGTAACACATGCAGGCAAATCTCCACTGAGATCCTTAAGTTCGATGTGAAGTCACCTCCCACGGTTTATCCTCTGTGACTTAACCATGGTTAGTGTGGGTCCACATATGACTGAAACTTGTAGACAGGATGCGGATGTATACGACTGCTACTGCTCCCTGCCAAATTCGTCCGTGTGGCTTAAAGATTGTGCTATGTTTGCGGGGGAGGATCGCGACTGGGGCATGTGTCATGTGGGTGAGAAGTATCAGCACCTCTCCTTATGCTCCAAAGGCTTCAGATCTGTGACGCAAACAGTTGTGTGCTTAATTTTCTGAAGTTTAATTCTCCGTCTGTGGGATGGCGTCCATGTGCTTGGTGATTGTAGCAGAGCTGGGAGGTGACGGAGTACATTCACTTCAGCAGCACTTCAGTGCTGTACTTGGTTGAATAGTTCAGTATTTCTTGAATGTCGGTGTTGCTGGGTGCCCAAAGAGGAGCTCAGATAGTCCGACGTTCCAGTGTTGTTTGTTGATTTTCAATCTAAAATCCATAAAGTTAACATGTGCAGGAATGATTGGAATTATCTTGGAGAGCCTGAGCGAACACATCGCTCTTCAGCTGCAGGAGTTGAATACACATTTAATGTTTAGACTTGTAGAGATGTGATTACGTTGTTGTAACAGAATCATCAAATTCCAGGTTATCCTTTTTATAGGATACATTGAGTAAGAAATTATTATTATTAGAAGTTTTTACTATGAATTGAGACATCACTGAATCTGTTTCATTATGGCACCATCTGAGAAATATAATCATGTGAGAGAAGCTGATAGGATAATGTTACGAGTTTTTTTCCGCATACCTTAATAAACGACCCTGTTTCATCTTCAAATTGACTTATCTTCAGGAAATGTTGATTTGTAGAGGAAAACATCTAAATGTATGTAGATGTATTGAAAAGATGTTTGACGAAGAAATTATTATTTTTTTTTCCGAGTAGTGCATGGCTGCAGTGTTCATTTTATTTTATCAAAATAGTTAAATAGCACTTAAAACATTGGTCACATTACACTCAAATTATCTTGTCTTGTATAAAAAGAGTCTTTCAGTGTGTTTTCATGTCTTACATTTCTACATTGACTTTTATTCGTATTGGTGTATTTTTCCTTTGGGGCATTTTATTCGTTTTTGCTCATTTTGGTATAAAATTATAAAACACACAAAAGAATGTTTTTAGTCATACATTCAACTTTATTTCTGTCCTTGATTTTGCTCAGTTTTATTAGTACAGTTCCCTTTATATTTATCTGTACTATTATTCTTCTAATGTTTACATTTATTTCCTGTTACTGTTTTTTTGATTTTGAATATCTCTTTTTAGATCTTTGGGATATATTTGTAAATGTTATTATTTACGATCACATTTTCGGGTCCAACTTTAAGTTCTTCACTTCTGTGTTGATTTACCCCCCAACAATTAATTTCCACATGAAGCAGCTGTTAGCATTTAGCATCTCTAGCTGTTGATGAAGCAGCGAGTCTGCTGTAGTGTGACAGCAGGTCAATGAATGTAAACAGTACAGGCTGTACAGAGGAGACGGTCTGATGCCACATTCAGTGGTCAGAGACACATCACAGTGTTCAGTGTCATTTCACACTTCACACCCCTCTGAAGTCACAGGTACAAAGTATATATTTGTTTAGCAGGATGTGTGTGTGTGTGTGTGTGTGTGTGTGTGTCTGTGTGTGTGTGTGTGTGTGTGTGTGTGTGTGTGTGTGTGTGTGTGTGTGTGTGTGTGTGTGTGTGTGTGTGTGTGTGCTTGTGTGTGAGTCATCACCATAACATGCTTCCTGTCTGAGAATTGATTAATCACTTCCTTCAGCCCCACATAAGCTGTTTCAAGTCGTATACTAATATTAGTAGACAATAATAGAGTCTGTTTGGTTAATTATTTATGCTTTGTGAAAAGTAACATTTATAGCCACCTCAGTATTTTACGTGTCATGTTGTGTGTGGGTGTTTGACAAAGGGGATCGGGTGGAAGGGAGCAGAAAACCGGAATTAAATTGGAGTTTGATACTCAGAAATTTAATAATGATAATATTTGCTTATTTATTCATTTATTGTGTTTGTGTTTTGTTTCATCTTCAGCCCCAGCATGAGAGTCTCATTCATTGTGTTCTCAGGCAGAGCAACAGTCCTTCTGCCTCTGACAGGAGACAGGTATTGAACTCCGACATTAACTTCACCTAATATTTGTGAACTTTATGATTTATATGTCAGACCACCTAAAATTATGAGATGATATACATTTATAACAGTTTAAAGTATTGTAACTTCTTATTTTAGCATGTCACTGTCTGTTTGATCTGTGTAAGAACTGCACCATGGATTTTTATGATTTTTGCATTATTTGGATGATGTATCTCAGTTTCTCAGTGAGATTATTAGGTTAACCACAAACAGACATTTGTGCTTTAAAAATCTTTAATATCTTTCAGTTGATTTTCAAGAAAACATTTAAAGTATTTTCCACACTATAAGACACACCTAAAACCCTTTAATTTTCTCAAAAACCGAGAGTGCGCCTTATAATCCAGTGTGCCTTAATTGTGAAAAATTTTTTGTAAATAGGCCATTCGTTGAAGGTGCGCCTTATAGTCCAGTGCACCTTATAGTGCTGAAAGTACTGTATATTATAATGTAAATGCTTTTAGTGAGCATTATATAATGAGATTCCAAGATGAAAAAAAATGTATTGTGAAACGTATTTTTTCCTGTGTTGAGCTGGCGTCTCAACCGGGGTATAATCTGCATCTGGCTCATGGCCAGCTGAGTTAGGCTCCAGCAGACCTGTGAACCGCAAGGCAGATAAGCGGCTATAGAGGAGATGACTGCATTTGTCTTGTCAACAAAAAATATGTATGAATGGTTGGATGAAACTAATTTTTTCTTTTCATTCTGTTTTGGAAAATAAACCCCTTGAATGAATAAGGAATTATTTATTAACATTTGTACACAGGAATAAAGCTGATGAACCATACAATGAAGTTATGGGAAAGAGTAGTTGAAGCTAGACTAAAGGCAGAAGTGAACATTTGTGAGCAGCAGTATGGTTTCATGCCAAAAAAGAGTACTACAGATGCAGTATTTGCTTTGAGGATGTTGATAGAGAAGTACAGAGAAGGCCAGAGGGAGCTGCATTGTGTTTTTGTGGATCTGGAAAAAGCTTATGACAGGGTGCCCAGAGAGGAACTGTGGTATTGTATGAGGAAGTCTGGAGTGGCAGAGAAGTATGTTAGAGTGGTGCTGGATGTGTATGAGGACTGTAAGACAGTGGTGAGGTGTGCTGTAGATGTGACAGAGGAGTTCAAGGTGGAGGTGGGACTGCATCAGGGATCAGCTCTGTGCCCCTTCATACTTAGAGAAAGTATGAAAATATATTCAGCATTAGAAAAGAAAATTTTTGTCATTATTTTGTTCAGGCCACCGTTGATAAAAAGTTTACAAACAATAGCGGCTCAATTCCTGCTGGATCTCTAAACCCAAAATAATACTAAAGCATTAATTTGTGGGTTCTTGTTCCTTACAGTCGGTTAGGGCATGACTGCAGAATTTTTCATATAGACATGTACGAATCTTTACCATGCAGAGAAAATCTCAACCCTTAATTTTGTGTGTTTTTAGATATGAGATAGAAGAAGGTCTGCGGCGGCTGCATGATGTGAAACCAGCAGGAGAAACATACATGCATGAGGGAATTAAAGAGGTCAGTTTACCTGCTATTATGAATCCATTTACAGAGCAGAGGGTTTTAAAAAATATTCACTTTGTCTTTAAATGTGATGAAATATTTCTCATTCATCTTTCAACTCAAGGCCTCGGCTCAGATTCGTGCACAAACGACCAAGTCCTCCAGCATCATCCTGGCTCTGACAGACGGGAAGCTTGAGGTTTACATTCATGAGCTCACAGTGAAACAGGTCAGAGTCATGTTGTCAACGGATTTTCACAATGTGGAATATTTATTAATTTACACAATTTGACATCCTGCGTGAACTCAGGTCCTTCTGTTCACTCAGCATGTTGTGCATCATCTACACTCTTGTTTGATCTGCAGGCTGATGAGGCGAGGAAATATGGTGCTCGTGTTTACTGTGTGGGTATTAAGGACTTTGATGAGCAGCAGGTAAGAGCTTCACTTCACTGAATACTGAATATGTGCTGAACGATTACATTTTATACAAAGCGGTTCCGTGTTGGAATCCTGTCAAGGACGTTAAACACATGTAATGAGATTTTACCTGTATGGATAATCCACATGTTTAAGGGGTATTATAATTAAGCACGTTCAATTCTCACGACGTCACAGATAATCTGTCTGTACGATGAAATCAGCAGCTTTGATCACAACAATAACCTTATGTTAGGATACTTTCTTATTTCTTGGTTTCTTCTTTGCTGTAGTGAGAGTTGCTTTTTTAGGACAAGAATTGTGATATTTTGAGCTTTACTGGAAATTAAATAGTGTTTTAACTGTTTGGCTGTTGGACGTTTGATGATTAGTGGTAGCTAATCTTGCATGCTGTAGAAGATGTACTTCACAATCACCTCATGACACACTTATAAATATTTAATAAATGAAACTAAATCTGAAATCTGGAGTGCTGGACTATTTTCATATCAAAGAATGGCTGTTACATTCACGTGCTTGCCAAATGAGTTCATGCTGATGAAGCCTCACTGCAAGATAAATCTGTATTTCACAATACACCAGAATATCAAGTGTGGTGTGTGGTGGCTTTCTGTACTCATACACTTGTAGTGGTGAATTTTACATGGAGGCGAACTGAAGGGGAAATTGAAGTTCTACACTGTAGGTTAATTAAAACGTGATACAGGTACTCCTCAACATACGAACACAGTTGGTTCTGACAGGTTGTTTGTAAGTTGAATTGTTTGTAAGTCGTAATTTATTAAAATTTAAATATGTAATCAACATTTGAGTTAATTTAAATGCTATTACTGATTAAGATTTTGCTCCTTATAATTTAATTGTTGAGGAAAAGAAGAAGAAAATTCTTTAAGAAACTCTTGATTAATTTTTTTAAGTACATTCAACAACAGCCAGAGTCAGATATTGATGTTGACGAGCCACTGTATGATACTGTAGAATCAAGGAAGAGGGGGATTTATTGTTGGTGAGAGGCATTTATTGTTGGGAGGCAGAGTTGTGGTCAGAGAGATGGTCACCACTACTTCACTAGCCACCGCTAGCCTTTGCTTTATCATCCCTGATAAACAGTAAAGTGTCCAAGGTAGGACGCGTGACGCTCTGCGATGCTCAGAGACAACTGTGGCTGTGGTGTTGTCTTGCGCTGTAGAACAGGACAGTGTGCATTGTGAAGTTTTAGTCAGATGAAACATATGCTTTTATATTGAAGAGAAAAAACTGCACTTCTGCTGTGAGTGACAAAGACAAAGCTACTCATGGGGTAAACGTGGAGAAGATGTGCACAGGATAAAATGAAGTCTCCCTTCCGAAACCAGAAGGTGTCCTGTTTTTTAAGAAAACCCCAGAAACTCCATAACACAGCATCAGTACGGCTACATGACAACACATGAGAACAAGAGGAGGAGATGAATGTTTGAGATGCATGAACGCAGCGGTGCTGCTCAGCAGGATTTGTGGCATAAAGGGGTACTGCAGTACGTCAGTCGGATATGGCAGCACGCGTTTACTCGTATCTCCGAATGTTCGTAAGTTGAGGATTACCTGTGTTTCATTGGCTTGACACCACTACCAAGGTGGTGTTTTTGTTGTTATTGATGGGGAATCAATAGTGGGACAGATATTAACAATAAATATAGTAATAGGTCTGTCTGATGTGGTTTTCTTTTGAGGTTATATCGGTTATTTATTGTCCTTTAGAGAGAAAAACATAATCCTCATTATCAGTTTACTTCATTATACAGTTTCTGATACACATTATACACTTCTGACTTCATGTTAGTGTGGGTCAATTGTGTGAAATGTATTGATGTGTTGTGTTTTTTGGAAGCTCAGTAAATAATGGCTTGTTTAAAAAGATGTTTCTGGGCCTATTAGTCTGTCCTGAGAACACAAATGAGTTTTGTTACTTAAAGTGTAAAATATCGTCAATCAGCCAATTCCCCACACATTTCCTGATAAAAATCACAATATAGCAAATTCTCCAGCAGACACACACACACACACACACGGAGTGTAGCTTCAGTGTTGGATATTCTTCACACTTGGATTAACCAGTAGGGTCGTGTAACCAGAAATCTGTGCAACACTGATGTGCAGGGTTTTTTGACTTTAAATCTGGCATGCATGCTGTTGTACAGTAAGTAGAAGCTGCAGATTTGCATCATTAAATTACTGATGGATTTACTTTCGGTAATGTGCTGTTGGCACAATTTATCAATAAATCAAATTTACCATAGAAAAGTCCATCAATATTTCATAAACTGATGTAAGACGCTCTGAAATGCACCAAAATCACAATCTCTCCATCTAATGTCAGCGATGTCTGGAGCTTTCTTTGTCAAACATAGTGGCCTGTTCCTGTTAACTATTGTTATCACCACCCTGTAATAATTAAGTCAAAATCCAAAGGCATTATTGAGTCCCAGTTTGTGCTGCAATGAAAGTGTTTGCCACAGTCATGCCATCTGCTACGTCTCCTCCTGCCCGTGATATGAAGGGAAAGACAGTGTTCAGTCATAAAGAGGAAAACAGAAAAGAAGAATGCAGCATTAAAGCAGTACTTCTTGTTTGCTAAACTCCTTTGTGTTACCCACAGCTTGCTGATATTGCGGACAACAAGGACCAAGTTTTTCCTGTCAAAGATGGCTTCCATGCACTCAAAGGCATCGTCAATTCTGTAAGTTTTACCAGTTTGTATTGGTGTGAGCTTGTTTGTTTTTGGAGTTTGATTTGCCTCATCTTTATGGTTGATGTGGATGATAATCAGGCATAATTTTCTTTAATTCACAAAAATAAGGTGGGGTCACAACTGGAAACCGCTTGTATTTCATTTGAGATAAATGAAGATGGTGACAAGTTCCAAGTTAATGATACATGTGGTTGGATAAAAATGTTTTGTGCATTGTCTTTATCACAAATTAAAGCTTCTCACCTCAGAGAACTTCCTGTTAAATTGTATCAAAACTGTCTGTGGGAAAAACCGCTTGCTGTATCCTCAGTTGTTGATGGAGAAGGAAATGCCTGAAGCACTCTGTAATAAATTAGACATGGGAGCAGTTTGGCAGTTCGTCCCTGTCCATCTGACATCCTCTTCACAATGTTTTATTGTGTTGAGAGACTGAACTATGTGCCGCAGCAGCACTTCAATGCAATTAATGCTTTAAATTTTTTTTTTTTTTTTTTTAATTTTCAAGAAAGCCAACCGGAGCATCAAACGAACCTTGTCAGTGCTGCAATCAGTCAATACCTGTCAGAGAAAAAGCCCCTTCAACAGTGTTTACATGAAGTTTCTCATGCCGTCTCCTCATCCTCTGCCAGCCAATTAGTGATACTTTCCATTTGCTGCAGCTTCCAGCCGAAGTGCTGTCAGCCAAGGTGGAGGTTTGTGTGGCAGCAGTTTTATATGAATCTGAGCGTGGAGCACCGCGGGGCTCGCTGACCCGAGCCGGACTTACATCTGAGTTTGATTCAGCAAGGCCAACAGTGTTTAGGGGATTTTTCAGATGTGCATCTGGAAAGACGTAAAAGCCAAAGGGTGTGTCTTGTTTCTGTTGCGTACGACAACTATGGATGATTACGTTTCCTTTCACGTGGCTGTAAAGTAAAGGGGGGGGGGCTCCAACAGTTGTGATCAGTCACGACAGTTATGATCAGAGTATCTTGTATTCCATTTTTAAAATCCACCTCATGTTTATTTGAAATAATCTACACAGACTATAATTGATGTCCTGAAATGTATGCATAATATACTGTATATTTAAATTTAAATTGGGCATGTGGGGGCTCTAAAAGGAGTCTGGATGATGCACCTTGTATAGCATAAGCAAAAAAATTATTTAAAAAAATAAATGAAATAATGCAAAATTCATGTAATGGTTGGTGGATCATTATAAAATATTTGCAACCAAGGCTGCAGCCCAAAAAAGGAACATGCTCTTTTTTCAACACTGATTGGAAACACATTGTAAATATGTTTGTACTTAACAAAGACCTTTTATCCAGAGAGTAGCATCCATGAGCTCCTTCTCTCCATAAGAGTCATTTATATATTTTTATGACAACAACTGTTTTACAGCCAACTTAACACTGTCCAGCACTGCAAGAGGAAAGTTCGTGGTAGGGCTGAGCACCGTGAAGCTCCAGGCATGTAAATGAATTATAGAGCATTCTTCTCTGATTAGTAATAGTACTGGATTCTGAAGTCGCTGGCCTCCTCACTGCTCTGCTGGATTTAGAAAATTTGAGATCATCTGTCTTTGCAGCCTTTTTGTTTGCTGCCTCTGTGACTGGTATGACAAAACTCACAGAGAGAGACTCAGGAAGTTGTGCTTTCACACCCTCTGACACAATTTTCTCCCTTAAAAAACAAAACAGCAAATACACTGGGCCTTTGTTGTCTGACCTGTGGGAAATTGAATTCCATTGCTACTACCGTACCTACAGAACTGAACCGTACATAGTAAGGCAGACTCCAGGATTCTCCATTTGTTGTCTCAGGAGGCATTTCTGTTGTCAGACAGAAATGTTCTCACTTAATTTAATTATTTCCCCCAAAATGACCAAACCACCCTCATCTTTTCAGAAACCCCACCCCTTACAACACTAGCTGAGATATTTGGATGAGTATGGATAGTTGGATGACTGCCTCCTTTTCCCTCTGCAGCCTGTAAATGTTTGTCACAAGATCCCAGAGAAATGAAAAGCTGCTTCAGTGTTCAGCTCTCAAAGGTTATATTATATTTCCAAATCAGTGAGGACCTCGCCTGCTGATTTTTTTTAACCTTGTGACCCAACAAGGTTAAATTAAATTACTCAATTTGCCATTGGTCCTCTGCAGGGTAATATATTTTGATTCATTTTAAGAGTAAGGGATACTTTTTTGAATGGCACATCGGAGTGGTCACATTTTAGTGATCACATTCATCAGGTCGTTCCGTCATCTGAAGCTATCAATTTTGTTTTATTTTCATTTTTACCCCCTTTTTTTCTTAAGCACTGCCAAGGAAATAATTAAATGGGGAAAATTGTGGCACAGAGGAACAGCAGCAGACCCTTTTTCTGGCCAGCTGTCATTTACAACCCTCTCCCCCTTCAATGACTCCATATCAAACCATCACATTTAATAAGACTGCTGTAAACACTTCTCTCTTCCTCTCCTCAGATGGAAGTTTCACCCAACATCAAATGAAGGGTTCAAGTGTCCTATGTTGCCATTAATATGCTCCTTTTTACTGACTATGTTCTGGGATTTGCATAGTTTGTCCTTTGTTGATTTATTGAATCATGGGCGTTTGTGGAGCTCCATGACAGTGATCTCACATAGGCCTCTTTATATGATAATGCAGGATCCCAGTGGTTTTTAATAGAACTGAGAAATGTAATAGTCTCGCATAATTTTCCCATAAAAGCTAACACAGCTGCCGTTTCTCCTCGCCTCGGATATTCTTCGCTCTCCTTTAGCTGCCAGGCCCCGATCAGGAATGAGACGCTTCTCAGGTGTTACACACTAATCTGTTTTCTAAAGTTGACAAAGCCGATAAAGGCCGAGAGTTGATGTATTTATTCTTGGCCTTCAAGTGATAATGTACCCATTAAATGTTTTTCTCGTCCTCCAGATATTAAAGCGGTCGTGCACAGAGATCCTGAGTGTGGAGCCATCCAGTGTCTGCGTGAACGGTGAGTGATCCACCCCGCAGTCGCCCGGAGCGCTGCACAGATTCTATCACTATTTTCGCTGCTTGTTTACCGAACTAATGACATCAGTCAAGAGATATTGTAAAGATGTCTCAGCTTCCATTCAGTGGTGATGTAGCTTGTTTCCTTAGAGACGAGAAATAGATCAATATTGGCTTTTGAAATCCACCGCTTAAACTGTCCACCTCTTTTATGGTTGATTTGTAAACCTTTTAGCTTGTGTGCCCCCACCCTTCATCCCTGGTTAAGGCATGGGTGTGATCCCCAGTTGTGTAAAAAATGTCCGTCCGTCTGTCCGTCCGATCATCCGTCCATCCATCTATCCATCCATCCATCCATCCAGTTGATTACAGCCGTAATTGACTAGTTTGACTAGTTTCTTACTCTCCCTTTTTGTATGTATCACAATCGTATATTTCCGTTTAAGATATACTTAGTACTCAATTATTAAACTTGTTATTTCAGGATCTTTGTGTTGCAGAAGCCTTGCAGGCCTGAGAAAAACAGGCAAAAACCCCATAACTCCATGTATGTTCTCTTCCATTCTTATCTCCCATGTGTTTACATTCCACAGAGTCCTTTGACATTGTCCTCAGAGGAAACGGCTTCACAGGCGGCCGCAGCAATGAGGGCGTCGTCTGCAGCTTCATAGTGGATCAGCAGACCATCAGTAAGTGGTGGATATTTAAACTAGTGGTAAATAAAGGACACCATGCATTCAGTTGGTTACATTTACAGAACTACAAGGCCTGACTAACATCAGGCTCTTTTCGCTGGAACTGCAGCTAAATATGTTCATGCAACACAGCTCTGGTGTTTAACTGATTAATTGATATCCTCAATGAAAAAGGAAGCGTCCAAAGAGCTTCCATTTCCAAGCATGTCCAACTTGGAAAAAACTCTGGGAAAGGCGTAGAATATTTGGTAAAAATTGTACATCCCATCTAGCCTGGGAATACTTTAGGATCCTCAGTTAGAAGCAATGAAAAGACTGGACACAGTAAACAGAGGTCAAATAAATGCTAATATATCACAAATCAGACTAATGGGACTGAATCTGAAAATCTAAAGTCTAAAAAATCAGTACTAGTCTAATAACGACACAATGAGTGAGTATTGATAACATTCAGAGATATAGCCATCATTAACTGAGGGTTTACTGACTTCATCTGCGTGGGATTTGGATCTAAAACTTGTCACTATTATAAATTAATTGTGTATTGTAATATAATATATAACATATCATAATATAATATAATATATAATATAATATATTTAAATACTGTATATTAAAAAATAAGATCAAAACATTGCTGAACAAACTGCCGCCTGCTGCTGTCTGTTATCTTAGAGCAGCTCTATCTATGTGACTGAAGCTCGGCAGAAGAGAGGAGGGTATGTAGGTTGCTGTGCGTCTTATTTTGAGCTTGCAGTCTGTTCTGCTGAGAAATCCTTTTTCAGGAAGCAAACGCGATTTGGCACCAAAAGCCAATCATTTCAAGCTCTCATTTGGCCAAGGGATCTTTCGATGACTGCCAATGAAAACACTTCCCTCTATGACAAGTTATTTCTGATTTTCAACATTTCAACTTGACTAAAACGCAAGCATATTTTTTTTTATTTAAAAAAGAACTTCATGAGAACCAGGAAGTGGCCATTAGCAGATGTCTTCCTGTTAGTCCTTTCTCAGTTTAGGCTGTCTCACATTCGCCCACTTGGGGCTATTTATTCCCTGATTGGCTTTTGCATGTGTTCTGTCCAGACCTTTATAACAGTAGGGCACCTTATAATTATGGACAGGCATCAAGGCAGCTATGAAACACACACCCCATATGTGGAACAGATGCTACAGTCTTCTCAATCATCAACCATTAGGAGCCCTGAGCAGATGAGCAAAAAACAAAGATCAATAATCCATGCCTGGAGATGGTTCAGGCCTCTGTCAAACTCTATCTCTGTCACACACACACACACACACACACACACACACACACACACACACACACACACACACACACACACACACACACACACACACACACACACACTGTTATTATAATAATATTATTTATATATTATTATAATATTATTTATATATTTATACTATAATATATTGTTTCATGGTCTCATTTAACTCATTAGCTGTCCAGTGCTGATAGACTAATAGCACATAAGAAGATCTGTTTTACTGACAATGTCATGTGTGATAATTATTAATGAATCATCCAAGAAGCTTATTTAACACAGTTTCGTCTTAATTCTGTTTCTTACAGATAATAAGCCGAGTGTTGTGCGAAATGATTATTTGCTGTGTCCTGCACCAAAGCTCTATGAAGTCGGACAGTAAGTATGCTGAGGGGTTTCTGATGATGGGGGGTTGCTGGTGAGGCATGCTGGTGCTGAGTGTGGTGCAGACTTCATTCTATCTTAAAACACCATCAGCCAGCAGGTAGGGTCAGTTATGGAGTGTACTGCTGATGTTGGCAGTACCCTTTGACTATCACCAAATGTCTACATATATGCATAGCAACTTATTGCAGAGTTTGATCACACAGAATTTAAATTGCTTATTTTTCTTAGTTTTGATGTGGACATAATTGCTGCTAATGAAAGACAATTTCAGCATATTTATACAAGAATGATCAACTGACCCATTAAAGCTGTTAACATGTAGTTTCATGAATTATAATTTCTGCTTTGTGGTGGCCTAAGCTTTCTTATCATCACCAGATAAAGCAATAGTGTAAGTATGACTGTTTTTTTGTATGATTTAATCACACACTCAGAAATAAAGTGTCAAGACAAAAAATCAAGTAAAAGTAAATGCAAATTATACTTTAAAATTTATTTATTTTTTACTCTATAATCAAGAGTTACATTCATGAAAAGCAAGTTTGTCACGTTAACAATGTGCTGCACAGTAAATAAAAATACAAATAAATAAACTAGTTATCTCAAACTTTTCTAGAAACAACTGAGATATGTTTAAGTTTTGATCTGCATGTGGACAGAAGGAAATGTGTGAAGCGTTAATGAAAGGTGTTTCTCTCTGTGAACTCTCCTATCAATGTCGTCTATAAATGGGAGCATCTAAATAGATCAAATATTTTCTCTTGTGAAACCAATTGTTTCCAAAGTGACAAAAAGAAAAATAGAAATAGACTAATAGGAGTTAGTCATACCCTGTTGCTTAAGCAACACACACACACACACACACACACACACACACACACACACACACACACACACACACACACACACACACACACACACACACACACACACACACACTTCCTCTTTGCGTTTTCAACATCAGCAGTCTTTATTTTACGCTGCCCTCCTTTCTGTTGTTTCTTAGTGTACTCACCATGTTTCAGCCCTCTTTGTATCACTTGTTCTAACATGCATATTCTTCATTTCCGTTCCTTTTTATTTTGCTTGGATTTTGTGCATATAAACAACTCTTTAATCTTAAAATCAGCTGTATGTTAAAACAGTCGATGAAGGGATGAAGAGTTTATCGTAGCATAAAGACACAGTAAACATTGTAGACGGAGTCTGTCAGAAAAACACCCCATACATACAACCCAAAGATTTAAGTGAAAACAGTGTAAATATGGATTTATTCCCGGCTGTGTAGCTATTGTTTGATTTTAACGTCATCTCTCATAATCCCAAACCATAACAGATGATCGCTAAGGCATTCTAGATGCAACAACAGATTTTAATGTCCTCCATGAATGCAATCCAATCAAAAATGTATGATTACGAGTGCCGCTGGCTCCTGAAGGTCTTTTAGCTTTAAAACAGATTATGTATCTTATAATGATGGTGATTCCGTAACTATTCCAAATCTACTTGAACCTCACCTCAGATAATCCCCTCATGTTAACGCCCATACTGCTCAGGACGGCTTGTTTTTCTGTCAGATACTGGTAATGCTGACAAAGGAATGTGGGTTTCTGAGGACAAATAAAATATGAAGTTAGAGATGCACTGATGTTTTAAAATTCTAATTTCCTGGTGTTAATGCATAAATGATTTAATGGCTTGGACAAAGATGTATAGATCAATTATTTAATACATATTGCACACTCTTACACCAAAAAATGTTTGCATATGTAGGTATATGTATATGTATATGTATGCACAGCTTGTGCACAGCTGAAAGTAGTCCAGTTTTCCAGTTTTTTGCATACTCTAATGTTAGGTGAAAACATCTGATGTATGAATGGGAACGTAGGCCAACGAAAGCAAGAGCAGTTATTTTTATAGTTGTGTTTTTTACAAATTTGTCCCTGAGAGTAAATACTTTGTTTTGTGTATCATCAATCATATCATAGATCTCACACCAGAAATCACCCTAATGAAGACAAGACAGCCCAAAAGCTCAGTGAATATAACATAATATAAATTAGCTACTTCATCAAGTCTGTCCAAATACAACACAATTTATTCATTCATTTTATATGTATCTCAGTCCATGCTACAAATCATGACACATGAAAAAAATAATAATTAATCAGATTTCTTTTCAAGCAGGCTTCCATTCTGTATCTTCATTTTGTAGTACAGAAATATTCACACACCGAGTGAAGATTTTAATTGATTTTTGTGAAGTTGAGACACGACTGGTCTTACAGTAACAGTTGCTGTAGAAATTCACCTTTTTTCCAGATAGGAATCAAATTGGAATAGGAATCAATCAAGAAGCCGATGCCTTTCAACAGAGTCACCAAGGATGTAATAAAAAGATTACCTTGAGTGAGTACATCTGTAAAACACAGGCCTACGTCTCCTGCTATGACCTGATAGGTTCGGCGCTGATGCTGATACTACGCGCTCGCCATTTGCAAAAGGCCTGCTTAATTAACTCTTGGCTTTCGATAGTGACCCATTAAGCAGTTAGCTGGTACGGGCGGTGAGTAAACACATCTGCTGGAGGGGCTTTAAAAGGATGTGTGACAGATGCAGCCATTCCCTTTTCCACGCTCTCTATTTAAATAATTCACCATGCACTGACAATCCCTGCACCCAGGACCACCTGCATGGAACAACGGAGCCCAGAAACTTCCGTCTCCGTCCATCTGTCTACTTCTGCTCCATCACAACTCCCGAAGCACAAGGTGGTCCCTTAACATGACTCTGAGCTGGAGAAGAATTTTCTTTTCTCCCTTTTTCCCCTTTTCAACCATGTTTTGTTACACTTGAGGCCTCCTCCTTGGCAAGAGCAGCTTTGATTGCCAGGGAAAATATTCCAGATCCAGCACTCATCCAAGTTGAGGTGCTCAGCTGCAGCTTCCTGTCCCACTGGGAACTGCGAGCATGCAGCTCTACATCTCGCTTAGATGTCCAGGAATCACAGTGTCCTCAGTTGGTCATCAAACTGTGTGGGAACACTCACATTGAAGGCATCATCTGCGATGACAGCTGTGACATCAGGCTTGAAATACTGGCATCTGTGAAGCTCTTCGTTCCCCTCTGCCCACCCCCTTTCCCCGTTGTGTATCCCCGTTTGGAGACCCAGCAAACCCTCCGCTGGGCCAGCGATCGTGGGTTAAGTGGCTCCACTCTTGCAGCAACATGTCCTCACCTGGTGTTTTCACAATAACGGCGGAGGACAAAAAATAACTGAGAGGAGAGTCGACACCTGCGTTACAAAGCAGGTACAGTAGCTGGTCAATAATTCAAGCAGGCCGTCCCAGGGCTCTTGCTTGCAGCAACATTACTCCATCTGCTCCAGTGGGGTCATGAATATGTTTATGATAGACCAGTCTTGCTGTTTGACTGTTCTCTGTTCAGACATGTCAGATAATGCTGTGACTTCCTGTCACATGATTAAGCTGGAATTGGCTGGCTGCGTGATTGAAGTATGCAGTACTTTTTCTTCCCCTTTTTGCGCTGGAAAACAACAAGCGCTGAACTGAAAAATATAAAATTCACAAAACTCTCCTTGCATTCACTTGATTGTGACAGACATCCTTTAAATCCAACACGATCAGTGTAAAAACTGAAGAGTTGTTTGGTTCTGGATAAAAATGTATTTGGCTTTATAAGCATCCTGATATAATACTGTGAGACATTTATCACATATTCATTTTTTAACCTGAAAGTTATAATTGTTTCAGCGATTTCCATAATTTTCAGCTTCGCCACTTGAAATAATTTCACTCCTGCTTGATGCTACTCCTTCAATATATATTTAATATGACCAGTTTATTCTCAAATTTTTAATGGAAATCTGTCTAATTTGGAATTCTAAAGCTCGGTGTAACTTTAATGTAATTTTATCATTACAACATCATGTCTTTATTTATCAAACTCAGTGCAACGTAGGAACATCTTTTTATCTGGTACTCAGGCTTCATGATGTGAAGCCGGGGGACTTCATCTCTCCAGTTTCCTGCCCTTGGTCAGAACTCCTGCCACACAAAGTCACACAGAGTGATAACTCCACGATGCCAAGTGACAGGCGGTGCATATGTTCTGCTTTTAATTATTCAGCCTTCTCAATTTTCACATGTTTAAGAAAAGTTTGAAAGCCATTAGCGTCATCATTGTCAGCCACTCCAGCTGTATCACATCACCAAAGCTTAGCGTCAGAGCGAGATTACTTTAGGACAGATTACAGCGAGCCAGGGGACAAAGTTTTTCTGCTGTGGAGCCTGAGATCTGCATCACAAAGAAGCTTTCTGCTGTCTGTGTCACTTACTACCAACATTTGCTTCATTCCTCTGCCTCGTGACAATCGCCCCTCTCATCATTTATTCAATTAGACATAAGCATTGGCCCACCAAGCAGCTGAACTGCTCTCCTCACTCGTTGGCTTTGACAGTGGAAAAGTTAATGGTGGCATCATCGTCTTACCTTTTTTTTCTTTGTTTTTGCTGTTTTTCTCTTGTTTTCTTCCTCTTTTGGATGTGAGTTTCTGTTCAACACTCATAGATCACCATGTGAGATGTGATTTAGAACATGCAGTCCTTTTGTTAATATTCCTGAAAACACAGGATGAAAAAAGACAAGAGCTTTAATGTCTTATGCTTCTGTACCAGAGCAGGTTCTTCCTACTCAACAGTAACCCATTAAATTGGCATCAGTGTCTCAGGGCCTCGTTGACTATGGTTGGATTGTGGTGTATTAAGGATGTCCAGTGATGTCAGGGGAGTGTATGTGTGTGTGTGGGGGAGGCATTCATCTAACTCGCTTGGGAGCTTTCCTCCTTCACACACTGGAGTCCACACCTCCAGCTTGATTAACAACCTGTGCAACATTATCACGGATTGAGGGTGTCAGCTAAATTAGCCTCTCCCTTCACCCATTCAGCACAAGCACTTAGTTAACATGCAAGCACCTGGCGTGGCTGAAGCGTTGAGACACGCAGTGTTTCACTCATCCGCATCTGACACAGAGAAGTGTTTTCTGATTGAAGCAAACTGGCCAACACTCGAAATCTGTAGAATGAATTTTATTAATAAAATGTTTTGTCAAGGATCTTTCATCGCTCATTCAAACCCCTAAACATTAGTCAATCCTACATTTTTAAAAAAAAATTCACACTCATATGGAGTCACTGGAGGTTTGTAATGCTTACATAATATTTTATTGAATATTTTTATCATGTGAGTGTTGGTTGCCTGAATTTGGGGTCTCCTTTTGCAGACCGTTTTTTTTTCCTTTTTTTTTGTTCTTTTTTTTGTTTAATTTGGTCCTTTGGGATGTTCTCTAGCAGTGACGACAGATGGGTTTTTGCTATGAAAGGAGTGATAGGTGGCTGCTGGTGATTACTCTGTAGTCCAAATATTATATAAAGATAACATAAGTTTAAAATCTGTTCTGAATACTACCCTCCCTGTCTATTTTGTGAATTTAGGGCCTTGTGCTAAACCACCCTTCATAGTTAAAGATGAAATGATATTAATATAACAGACCTTTCTTAAACATGGTGGATCCACATTTTATATTGAATAAGACAAAATTGAATAACAAAAACACATAAAAAGAGACGAGTGCAGGCATTAATAAGTTGAGTGGCAAACTGCGTCTGCTTCTAAAGTTCCACGAATTGCCTTTTTTAAATATTTAGCATTGGTAAATTAGGAAAGGTGCAAAGGAGTCAGTTTAGAATATTTAGAATACACTGCATAGTAATGGACACATGGTCTGGTTGCTCATCTGTTCTGAACCACAGGAGAATTGGCGGCCCAAGGCTCTGCCTGAGGCGAGATCCAAAGCACAGCAAAGAGCGCTCTTGTTATTATTCTGCAGCCTAAGTTTTCATGCAGACCCCCTCTGTATGCTACCACACACTCACAGCTGGCCCTCTTCTTTTTCTCGCACTCCTTTTTCTTTTTTTTTTGTTTTGGACAGAGGATTTCAAGCGTTACGCTCGTTCCATATTCCGAGTTCTCGTTAAACCTGTGGTAATTGGATTGGTCGTATTAGACATATGGAAATTGCAGTGCCGTTCATCATTATGGTTTTAATTGTGTCCACTTTGGATTTGCATTTTTCTTCATCTTTTCTTCAAACTAAGTCAGAGCTGTTCACAAGTCTTGCTATTTAGATGCTTAATGCACACGTATTGGATGTGGTAATTAAAAAAAATCAACCACCCCATGGTGGCCATTTTCAGTTTGTACCCATTGTTAGTGTTACTGACTTCTGGACCTTTTACTCATTTTCATCAAGATTCACATGTGAAAAAATTAAACATCGAGTGCATCTTGAAATGGCATTTGGTTTACATCTCTACATATTCAATATCAATTTTTAATTCAATTCGAAATTTATATTGATATGTAGAGAGGTAAGCCAAATGCCATTTTTGATACGCAAGATACTCAATGAAAGACAAAGCCTGGGATTTCTATGTTCTGTACCACTTATAAATGTTAACTACCACAGTCTTAATCTGTAAAAACATTTAAAAAAACATCAGTTGGACTGTACCAACAATGTTGTCTCACGAAAACCTCCTGAAACTACAAAATAAATACAGGTAAATAATGTTGAAAACATTTCAACTGAGGAATAATATTTACATTGGATCAGTAACCTGTACTATCAGACAGGAGTCACACCAAAAATATGAGAGTCCTGTATATAAAATTGCACTGAGCTCCATTGGAGCAGGGGTATTAAACACCAGTCTAGTAGTGAAGTCTCTGTTTGGTTATGTTGAATCCAGAAGTTGTGAAAGACCAACCATGTGATCAAAATCCATGAAAGTAAAGCTTAACCTAAATACTCACCCTGGCCAGCAGACCTGTCAACATAATTATCATTACTGATAATAGAGTTGCAAATCATGTCCAATAGATAGTTAAGTGAATAAAACTAAATCACTTTTTCGGAATAACACTTTGTAAATCTTGGTGTTAAAGTTGTTCAGTTTGTATGGATAATACTGTTACCATGCTGAACATATTACTGACACCTGATCGATGTCTTCTTGACAGGACGATGGACGTTCACATTAGTCTAAACAACGGCAAGTCCTTCATCTCCAGTGCCTTCACAGTCACCGCCTCCACATGTGTGAGTATAAATAACCCAAATGAAAGGAGCTGGACCGACGCTCACACCTGATCATCCGTCTCATTTGTTTTTATTTCTACATGTTATGTAACACATTTCCGATTTGAGCTGTATCTCTTCAACTTCCTGTCACACCTGTGTTTCATAACTTTTGCCTGATTTCCTCACAGATGTTTCAGATACCGTTTCATGTTGTGGTTTGAATTTATAGTGGTCGCAATTTTAAGTGAAATACCTTTGTTCTCTTTTCTGTGTACATACTGTGATGACATCAATATTTCTTTCCAGTAGTACGAGTAACGCTACATTTACTAAATACACTTAATAATTATTACTATTGATAATCCATCTTGATCTTTAATTCGAAATAATCTACAGATAATGTTATTGTGGGTTATTACTCCTATTCTAAACTACAATTGATAACTGCAAGTAGGAAACGTGTATCTAGTATTAGTCCAGATCGATATAGTAAATAGCTGTTTGGTCAAAATACTTTTTTTTTAACTCTGAGGTGACCATTTCATTTACATTAATCGTAGTCTGCTATTAAAACTTTTCTGCACAATTGGATTTGTATGATGATAATGATAAAGGGTGATCTCCTCATCGGCCTATTTTTCCACCTGCATCGAAACAGTCATCTTTTTTACCATATAGAGCAATTATTATGAATTATTTCATTATTATGTCTCTCTATTCAGAATTGTACTTAAAATGTATTGGAATGTATTGATAAACTGTTATTTTCTTCTCTATAGTCTGATGGTTTGGTGGTGGCCATTGTCTTCTTGGTGCTGCTGGTCCTTTTAGCCTTGGCCCTTATGTGGTGGTTCTGGCCACTCTGCTGCACAGTGGTGAGTCTTATTGGACTGCTCATAACCAACTAAACATTTTTAAGTTTGTGCATTTAGAGCTGTAATTCTTTTATTCTGGATTTGAATGGAAAATAGCAGCAGGGATTATGATATAAAATATTGCCAGATATTTGTTACTTTGCCTGCAGTTAAAAAGAAATTATGTTAAATGGATATGGTGACATGAACAGGAATTGAAATGTGAATTAAAAACTAAAAATTCAGAATGCAAAATTCATCAATGCACACTCAACGTTTTGTGGATGACAGCTCATAACATTGATACAAATGCAGCAAATCACATTTCTTTTGGGTAAGAGGTGTAAAATGGGATGTTTAAGCCCAAAGCTGTGACCTAACAGCACAGCAAGAAAAACATCAAACAGGAAGTAAAGAGCCCATATCCTGTCGATTACTGTCCCAGGACTGCGGGTGACAATACACACATGCTGAGAGGGGATGAAGTCACCTCCTTCTGTGAGAAAACTATGTTCAAAACAAAGCAAGAGATTAGCAGCGAGGAATAGAATTGACAGATTGTGGTAAAGTTAATAAAATCTCTGCTGGAGACAAATGTTAGGCTTACCTCTAGAATACCGTTGTTATTAATAATCACAGAGATTGTATCGTTTAATCACAGCTGAGTCGGTCCATCCTGCAAAATACTGATATTGTTTTGAACACAGAAATTCTTTTACTAATCCTATCAGTCAGTGCTTCATTTCAGGTTGTTGTTATTATAGAGATCCAATTTTAGACAGACCCATTCTTTATTGATCAGAACTCATATATCAATCTGTTCCAGAGTAATTAAAGCTGCTATTGGTTACAGATCCCTGTTCTTAGATACAGTTGACGTTTAACAATATATTCACCTTCTTTTCCTTATGCTTTGCCATCTACTGATGATGCGTTCATTAGAGTTAAGAGCCTTTGTAATGGTACTGTGTTGTGGGCTAACTGCACTGATGTGCTAAGTTACATATTTTAATCAAGGACTAGGAATGCTGTTAAGTAAATATACCATGAAATACTCACCTCCACAAATTACCACATTACTGCTCCCATTTGTCAAAATGGAAGCTGTTTGGTCAACATCTTTGAATAACCTAACTATATTTTAAGGCATTTTTTCCCTTTAATGCATTATTTATACTTTGTATTTTAACCTGGATTTCAGCAAAGCAAATATTGTAACCTCCACCTGCCATTACCCCCCCCCCCCTTTGTAAAAATTCACTCATAATAAACCACTTACAAAATCCACAACAGATTATTGTTTGGGGCTATGAGAAAGGGGCTACAGATGGAAAGTCCTGGTCTCCTTTTCCGTTTCTCTGCTGTTTCCTTCTGAGTTCTGATAAATGCAAATTTACCCTCCGCAACTGTCAACCCATTTCCCCGCCACACCTCTGTTCCCTCTCATCCACACCGCCCGTTAAATGATAGACGTCACCTGGCTTTGTGGACCTGAAGGGAGCCCATCCAGGATGAGATGGAAGCATATTTTGGAAAACCAACAAAGGCATTAAAATGTAAACCCCCTGCAGCATGTCTGGCCATGGATGTGTTTGTCTTGGTGGAGGGAGCTGCTGTTGCCTTCCATCGAGGGATGCGGCAGAAGAGAAGGGCCATGTGTGGCTTGTTAATATTTAAACCCCCAGTCTGCCAGGTTTCAGAAATCGGGGATGAGGCCACACACACACACACACACACACACACACACACACACACACACACACACACACACACACACACACACACACACACACACACACACGCACACACAGGCACACGCACACACACAATCCCTCTCTCTGTCTCTCTCCCACGTGGATTGATGCCAGGAGATAGGTCATACAAGCTGTGGAGTGGTAATTCTTTGTTTATGATTTGTTTGGAAATTAAACTCAGAATGGAATGGTCTTAAGTTCAAATGAGTCAGGATTGAAGATGCGACTTCAAATGTCGTTTTATGAAGTTTGTAAATACGTTGCTGCTGAGATGCAGGTAAGAATAGTCTCGGATCACGTAGTTGAAGACTTTCTTCTTGTTGCTCTGCAAGTTTCTTCTCCTTGTTGCTTTAAATTCACCGATATTTAAACATTTTCTAAAATGCTACCTGTCATTGATCCATCACGATCACCTCCTGCAACAGCTTGACACACACAGTTCAAGTTTGAGTTTGGGAACTGACAGATTATGACGTGTAGTTGGATAGTCAGAGACACGGCCAGATGGTAACGATGCCATCGACGCCTCTGATTGGTCCGATATCCCAGTTTAGTATCATGTGGTTTGGTTTTTAATTACATCGCCATTCAGTCCTCTTCACATCTGCCCATCAGGTAGCTGGGAAAGGCCGGCAAAGCCCTGTCATTTTTATAATGTTGTATTTATCCCACAATATGTCCAGGAAATCTGCTGCATAATTACTTAATAAAAAGAGATAATCCTGCCACCGTAAGGTGTGGCTGAAATGAAGTCATTCAGCGTATGGAGAGGCTACCAATGCTGCTTTTCTGGATTTGCCTACAGCCAGTTGTGTGTCAAAGATCAATGAATTAACCCTAATTGATTATTTTTCATTATTCTAATGACAACAGTTTGTGGAGAGTGTGGTGGTATGCCTGTACTTAACAGTGAATAAAACAGCTGTTGGGATCTATGATATGCTATAATTACATTGCTCTTTTTTTCCTCGCAGAGCCAATTTAGCAAATGCATAAGCAGTGATGACAGTGAAGTATCTGTCTGTGATGACTTATGGACCAAGGTCTGCCTTCCACTTTGCTGCACACCTCGAGTAGAGATATGTCTTCACTGTAATTATATTTACAGTATTTATAGACCCTTGCTGTGTTCTTTGTGTGGTGCACATGTCCTTTTACTGTGTAAGAGGTGGACTTTGAAACAAGCCCTTCATTCACACTCACACTGGAGAAACACTGGAAGCACCAGCTGTGTTCTCTGTCATCACTGTTTACCACAAATAGCCCGACAAACTCTAAAACCTGAGAACACAGCAGAGTGGCTGCCTTTCCAGGATGATGCCTCTTGCAGACAGAGTGATTGGCGGTGGTGTCCTTCAGTGATCCTGCAGTAAAAAAGTTGCACGTCAGTTGTGAAGTGTGTGACTGACACCTGGCAAATGTCACTGTCAGACTGCTCTTTGCTTTGCAACGTACATCTGAAAAAGCCAGTAGAGGCATCTTGTCCTTGAGTGGAATCACATTGTGGACAACCTGCACCTGAGGTGCCGTGTCTCTCTGTGTTGTCATGAGCGACGCCACTGTCACTGCTGTGGGAGAGGTGTGTTCCCGTTATGTGGTTTGTATTTTTTCTTTATGTGTGTCTAAACCGCCACTCATCTTCCAGGCAGACGGGGCTTGGAGCTGAGCCCGGGCCTCCTCCTCTGTATCTCATTGGAGCTAATTAACTCCTTAGGACTTTATGATTGGGGGGATTGGTTGGGAGCACTGAACCCCATCCAATTAATTAAGAGCTAAATGGGCAGCGGATCTCGCCCCAAAGACTCCCCTGTCAACAAGTTGATTTTCTGCTTTTCTTTATTTTGCACGGGGGGCCCCCCGATGTTGGTTTACAAGCAGAATTCTTGTAATCAGTAGTCAGTGGGCCGATGGCGTGCCAGTTGCAGTTACAAAGCATCCTGGCAGCGGCGGTGTCTCTGCTGTGTGACGAGCTGAGGGACGTCTCTGTTTGACTCAGTCACCTGTCACGAATCACCTCCGTCAGCCTTGTTTGGACTTGTCTTGACAAGGTTTGAGGGTGTGTGTGTGTGTGTGTGTGTGTGTGTGTGTTTACCTCTATGTGTCTCCTGATGGACTTTGTGCTGACGCTCTTTTGCTTTTTTTGTTTATGCAGGTCATCAAAGATCCTCCGCCACCTCCGCCACCTTCCCGTCCTCCACCACCTGTGAGTACATCACCACTATGCTGTTACTATACTTACATTTGGGCTAAAGTTATATCTGAAATGTATTTTTTATTAGAGGATTGTTGCTGAAAATGACAGCAAACGTTGCACTTCATCACGAATAATGAAAAAAACTTGAGAAACACCTTTAAGACTTTAATGATCAGATTGATCCTATAAAATTAAATGATAACCTAACCTAACATAAGCACTGCTAAAGTTTACTTACATGTGTGTGTTCTGTGTTGTTTTTTCAAATTTATTTGTTTTTAAGTCTTTATTTTTTATTTATTGTCTGTTTTCTATTTTCTAAGCTCTCAGTCTAATCTAGGATGACTACCTTCTGGCCTGAGCTCTTTACTGTTCCATCTATATCATACTATTTATAGAAAATGATGTCATCATTTCATGGGACCCTGACTCATCTCTCCCATCACAATATGCACAAACAGATTTTGGTCTTAAGCACTTATTAGGTTTTAATTCCTCCCTCTGCTAGAGTTGATTCATCTGCAGATAATTAAAAATTGTAAAGGAAATAATCAGATGATTTTTCAACTGTTAAAAGTGTTAAATTTCATTTAACCATGTTGAAAGAAGTGATGACTATAAAGTAAGGAAATAAATGTCTCTTCCTTCCTCTCGCATAATCTTTTCCTGTAGACAGGAAATGAAGTCAACATTTGACAAATGAAACTGACCATTAATAGAACAATGGAGAACAGTCTGGGCTACATTTTTTGTAGATGTGGGATGTACTTGTCCTCAAGAATTAAGTTGAAAATGGCTACAGATATAAAGAGACATTTTTAATACAATGTGAGTATCCTAAAGTCTTTGTGTTTTAAAGGAGCCAGAAACACTACCCAAGAAGAAATGGCCGACTGTGGATGCTTCCTACTATGGAGGAAGAGGAGCTGGAGGAATCAAGCGCATGGAGGTCAGGGCTTAACTATCATTCACCAGCATCTTGTGTTCATAAAACACGTGTTGCATTCACAAAGCCACGCCACATCATGTTTGACACATGAATCTTCTTGAAGTTGTTTCTGTGAAAAGATTTTGAGAAGCACATTTTCAGAAGATAAGACAGTCCTTGTAATCTAAGCATCACAAAAAAAAATCTCCAAAGCTATAAAGTCTTAGATGGCAGGAAATGGAGCGTTCCTGACATCTGTTGTCCTGGAAACCAACATCAGGCTAAGAGAAAACTGCTGACATTCAGTTTTTATTTCTGATGCTGTAAGTATGAGAAGTCACACAGGCTGCAGGAGGATGGACTGAGTGAGCGACTGACTGACTGACTGACTGACTGATTGACTGACTGACTGACTGACTGTTCGGGCTGCTGTCCTCGTCAGTCCGCTGATGCCTCTGACATGACAGGTCCTGCCATCTCGTCCTTGGCCGTCCGGGCCTGATTGGATCAAGTCGTTGTTCGGATGAAGGATTGAGTGCTTCTGTCAAGTTGACATATCCACCTCATCCACCTCTCATCTACACCCCCCCCCCCACATCCTGATCCAAACCTTGGCAGTCCCTTTGTTGTCCGTCTTCTCCAAAGGGAATTCAGGTTTAAAGGCGACCCCCCCCCCTCCTCCTCCTCCTCCCTCCCGCATCTCTGTTGTGCCCCCTAGTGATCCTCAGCCCCGAGGAAGTTCGTGGCATTGAAGGGATTTCCTGGTGTCCTCTGGGAGCTCCTACCTCTTCACTGTTTCCCCACGAGTGTTGGCGAGCGGCGAGCGTGGCTTCCGTTGCTGTCTTCTTTTCATGGCAGGTTGATTCTCACCGACACGCCCGTCTCTACTTCTAAAGCTTTGCCCCCCCACGGAAAAGAAGTCGAGGTTCTTGTTAAGATCAACTCGCGCTCTCTTGTGCGTCAACATTTAAGACACCCTGCTGAGAAAAGTACCTCCACCGCTTTGCCGCTGCCAATATTTCAAACGCATATTGAGTCGGCTGAGGTGAGAATGTATCTTTTATTCATCGCAGCCCGCTCTTTTCTTGATGTGCCAGGCCAGGGATGTATCCCAGAGATGATTCTGAAAAGCTGTTCTATATTGTCACGGCTTAACCTACAGCTTGAAAACTGTGTCGCTAATTAATCACCTCTCCCCATCATGTAACGGTGGATTTTTTATCTCCTCCTTGCAACAGATGTGATGAATTCAATTAAAAGCAGGACAGCTTAACGAACACACAGGCATACACCAACACACACACACACACACACACACACACACACACACACACACACAGACGCATGCGATACTATACTCCATGTACACACAGTTATTGATTGAAGCAAAGTTTTTACCTTTATTTCATGTTCTTCTGGGTATTTTGTGATAACACCTTTCCAGCTCTTGTTACCATCATGTTTCTCCTTCCTGTGCTGGTAGATTCCTCCATGTCTGGAGGTGTTCATTCTCCCCTGCCTACATACTGTTTTCTCCAGAAGGCATTAAATAGCTTCTTCACTAAATAGGTTAGTTGACACTCATTACAAATGAGTGTCAACTAATTTCTGGAATGCTTGAAAGTTAAAACTTTGATCCTGAAATCCAAAGAATTGGCAAAGCAGTGAGGGTCTGATGAATATGTGCAAGGATACTGCATTATGGGAAGTGTAGGATCCTTTGTGGAACCGACAGCACTAAAGGTTATACTTGAAATCAGTGTTAAGCTCATTGATGTTTTTTTGAACGGTTGTAGAAAATGATTGACTGACCAATTAGCTTAAAAGGGTTTAGGCATGGAGGAGCTGTTATCACCTCTGACACTTGTTGGTCTTTGTTTTACTTGTCCAGGTACGCTGGGGGGAGAAGGGATCAACAGAGGAGGGGGCTAGGCTGGAGAAAGCCAAGAATGCCATAGTGACCATACCAGAGGAGGACCCCGAGGAGCCGATGGTCAAACGGCCCGGTCCGAAGCCCGCCCCGACCCGTCATCAGAATGAGAACAAGTGGTACACTCCCATCAAGGTGAGCCCTGCTGTCCTGTTCATACACACACCCACACACAAGGGTCCTGAAGGCATGCAGTACATACTGTACAAATGGGAGGCAGGGTGGTGTGCAGCTTCTTCTTGATGCGCCCCAAACGAGCTGCTTGTGGGGGTTGGGAGCAGTGCCTTGCTTAGGGGCACCTCGGCAGTGCTCAGGAGGTAAGCTGACACCCCCCACTGCCAGCTCACGCTCCAAATGTTTTGGACCACCGGGGTCTTGAACCGGAGACTTCTGGTACACAGTCCAAGACTTGGTGGACTGAGCTACTGACACCCCAGCTACATTTCCCCTCAGTACAGGTACCTCTTCATAAACTCATTAAGGACGCTGTTCACTCAAAACCCACTTTTCTTTGTCAGGGTCGTCTTGATGCTATGTGGGCTCTGCTGAGGCGGCAGTACGACAGAGTTTCCCTCATGCGACCGACATCTGCAGACAAGGTAAGTTTGTGAGCAGAACCATAATAGTTTCCAGCTCTTCTCAAAATACATTCACTAAGTGGCCTAAAACAACGCTGATCGTGAATATTTATGTCAAGTGTTTATTGGATATACTTCAGAATTTAGTGTTGGTTTGGTCTTTTAGGTGAGCAGACCTGCATTTTTAGGGGGTTCAGTATTTCTACGTTGTATTCAGAGTATTTCTGTGTGTGGTCGTCTTTGTTGACTGTGGTAAAAACCCTAAGAGTCCATCAGAAACGTTTTAGCGGAGGAGACTGCTGGCCTGACTTCAGCGTTGCGTTATGTTTATTTCACTGTGTTGATGTGAGCTGCAGCTGTAACGGCCCGCTGAAGGGAACATGACAACCACATCCTGATATGGTCACACTCATTTTTCTCAACCTCTCTCACAGAAGAGGAAAACATCAACTCCACAAACCGAACACCTCCCAAACTACCACAGGCGGTTAGAACAGCACAAACTACCAACAAGTCAACCTAAACCACATGTTATGTTTACGCTCTTAGCTTTCTAATACCAACGCCTAATCCAGACAGATATTTCTCTGCTGTAAGTAAAAGTTCAGTGGAGACGTTCTGATCCTCATCCACCTCACAGACCTCTCAGAACAAAACCAATATCTTTTCAAAAGATTGGTCTGACAGGATTTTAGAAATGAAAATACACCTTTTTGTGGAACCGACTGGACTGATTGAACAACTAAAATTACTGCTGCACGTTTTAAGAGTTGTAACTGAAGTTTTGTCCCTCTCAAGCAGTATCTCTGCTGGCCCGTCATTACCGCCCGTCTGAAGTCCTTTCCAGAATTCATGCTAATGAACTAATAAATCTTTAGAAAATACTCTCTAAGGCCACACACGACTCAAGAAAGGTCTGTGTTGGTTTAACTGGATGACTTAGAAACTAAATGTTGACAATCTGGTAAATGTGCTGCTGCTTGTGTCACAATGTTTAAGGATGAATCAAGGGCACATTTTTCTGCATTACGTTTGTGGGAAAGTTGCTGTTTTCTTTTGAGAATGACAACACTCCCCTCGCCCAGAACCCATTACAGTGTCTTGAATCTGGCAGAATGTGGAAACATAATTTCTGCAACGCCCAATGTGTTGAAGACGATCATTACCACAGAAGAGGGCAGAGCAGCTGTTTAGAAGCATAGGGAAGACACGCTGGTTTTTGGAGTATTTTTAGGTTAATTTGAACAAACACGTCCGCAAGTTTGTCCAGCAGGGAAGCTTAGGCATGACATCACACTCCTCTGTGTCCAAGAAAGCAGTTTGTCGCTTTGTGTTTATGTAGCCGCTTGTTGGTTGTCATTGAAATATATGTATTTTTCACCAGCATTCATATGTGTAGTTTCTGTGTTGTTGTTTTATTTTATCAAGCTGTTAAAGGTTTAAGACCTGATTTTGCTTTTTAGGGATCAAAACAGGCCAGATGCCAAATGTAAAACGTGTAACATATTTACTATTCCTTACGAATGACTTCAGATATTCCCGTCATGGGATTTCTGCCACTGACACAGTTTTTCATACCATCATTTATAAACTATACTTTATCATTTTTCGCCAACTAAAACTTGAGAATAAAACTAATGATTTATCTCCACTGACTTGATTGTGACAAAGTGCTGCCTCTTACTGGTTCAACTTTTTTAATGTTCTGATTCCTGGTGTCCATTTCATAAAATGTTATCTCTCTGATTTCTATCGGCGATTCCCTGACTATAAATAAAGTTCATTTAGTTTCCTCTTACATTCAGTTTTTGTTCCTTGTCCTGCTGGAGGGCTGATGTTGAAACAATAACCGTTGTCTCCAAAGCCTGGCTCTCACATGCATTTGATATTAAGCTTGCCAACTAACTTGATTTGATCAAAGTGAGAGGAGTGTCAACTGTCTGGTAGGAGGTTGGGTGAATATGGCAGAGTGGGTAACGGTGGTGTGGAGAAGGGAGAGGAGAGTAGCGGGAGAGAGGAGAAGCAGCGAGGGAGAGAACGTGAGAAGCCGAGGGAGGGCAGCGGTCTTTGATGGTGGACAGGAAACCTCCAGGGTCATGAATGTTTCAGCAGACTGCATCCGTGGGGTTACAAGGACTCGTACAGGTGTAAGGAAGCAGGTTGTCACAGACATCTGTTCAGCACAGGGACCCTGGTGTCCATGCCACCCCCTGCCTCGCTCAGCAGTTACCTTCCCCACCCTCCCTCTCTCCCTCAGTGCTGCTGCCCAGAGCCAGACTGCTGGATTGTCAGCAGATGCAGAAGAGAGACAGAAAATGAGAATGAAACAGTTTTTTTTTTTTTTTTTGTGGTCTCACATTTGGTGCCGGCGGGCCTTCAACACCAAAGGTAGAGTGGGGGTGGACACAGCTGCGGTGCCGAACTTGCCCCAGGCACAAATAAAGAGATCTAATGTGGTTTGACTGTGTTGTCGGTGAGACGGGGGAGCCGGGGAGGCACTTCAGAGCCAACTTAGCACAGCAACATCTGCCGCCAAGTTTTGCCGGAGATCGACTGGGGACAGCAGGTAGATGGCGGTGGCAAAGAGAGGGAGGTTGGCCTTATTCTGCTCACTCAGGCTCTTTTTTGAAGAGGCATGTGCATTTCTTTGTTTTAAAAATATTTCTACCCACCTCCCCCTCCAACCTTTCACACTTTTTTGTATAGTTTTCTGAAAGCAGCTGTCCACAAAATCAACGAACGAAGTGTGCAGTGAATGATGCGCCGCCATGCGTTGAGGAAGAGGTCTGTGACCTCCTGCAAAAAAAAAAGACACATGCATGGAGAAGCTCAGAGTTTTTGTGAGTCTGTGCAGATTTCCAGTTGGATATTTGTTCATCTCTCCTGATCTCACCAGGGGATGTGTGGGCTGGGTGAGCTGGTAGAGGCTAATAGTTTTATCTGATGGACGTTGTCGTCTTAGGAGTAACTAGTGAAGCAAACTACATGTAGGAGTAAGACAGGAGGGTTTTCCCAACAATCCTGGTCAGTTAAAAGAACACACAATTCATAGAGGCAGCCTCTACCTTTCTTTTCCCTCCCTTCTCTAAGCTGATTTATCTTCTCTTCACCCAACCACAGCTCGCTGCCCCGGCTGCGACAGCGTCTTAATTCAACAGCCGTCGGCCACATTGTCAATAGTGCTGTGGGAGCGTTTAATTAAGTGAGTGTGAGCAGAGGGAGTCCACGAACCTGCTCTGGAAGAGTTCCATCAGACGGAGGGAGGAGAGAGAAGAGACGTAAAATGGAGGTGTTAGGAAAATAAGGACAAGGCTGACATAAGCTGAGAACCGTGAGGGCAGAGGTGACAGTCTGCTTACTTGGCACAGGCTGGTAAAGACTGTATGGCGTGGCAGAGCTGTCCTTGGAGGTCACTGAAGTACATGCTTGGGTTCATTTTGCGCTTCCTCAGCAGCTTAATGGAGAACCTGCGGGTTTGTCAGGGCTCAGTTAGGACGGTGTGAACTGAACGTTTGCATAGAAATACAGAATAGTGAGGCATTAGACTGGAAACTGGACAAAGGCATTTACATTTGTTATTTGAGACATGAGTATAACTCTTGTAAGCCATCAAGACCACAGATGAGAATCTATGGTATCTCTCTGGTAGCTCTATGGCCTCTAAACTGTATTTTTACAGCGTGAAACGATCAGGCTACTTTTTCTTGTCTTCAGCTTGCAGGCTACAGAAAAATGAACTAAAGCAGCATTTATCTAACTACCATACCTGTAACTACAACTGAGGACAATTATGGGAAATAGAATCTTCTTCTAAACTGAATTTTATTTTTCTTTTAGGATTGAATAAAGAATGTCACTAGGTCACTAGGGCAATTCTAAAAAAATTGGATTCATCAGCATCTGTTTAGTAGACGAGGCCAAACAAATTAAAACTGTAAACAAAACAAGTCTTTAACACACTTTAACTCAAGTCAGTTTAGGTTAGTTTAACAAGTCTGACTAATCAAAAGTAACCAGTCACTCAACTGTTGACAAGGAAGTATTCTGGATGAATAATATATAAGTAATAAACTTAAATTGTTGAACCACTCAATCAGATATAAATATATGTTTAATGCTGGACTGTGGTCGCAGCGCTGGATGATCATTAAACTGGATCCCATACTGGTTATACTGGTGTCTCAGTATGCTTTAAGCACGTGGGTCACATGGAAACGATCAATAAAGGGAATAAATGCTTCGTGAGACATCAGGCTGCTAAGTAAAATTAATTCAAGAGACTTTTATTTATTTATGCAGCCGTTTGCGTAGTGGATGTTTAGCAGCTGCTTTCTTTTCTCTCCTCTGCCTGTATGTAAAGTAGAGACAAATATGATCTTGCTAGTGTTCTAGAAAAGGTAAACAAACGGACACATGCTCATCTTTTCACACTTCCTTTTGTTGCTTTCATCTTGCTGGATTGCAATGCTTAGACTGGATATGTGAGATATATGTGAGAACAGCTTTACTGTGACTAACAAAGGATGTCAAGCTACATTTTTTCCTTTTAAAATGAATGACTGAGAGGTGACACCAGCGCACCGCGGCAAAAGGAATAACTTGGGACCTTAATGTCTGATAACACAAACGCCGCTCTGATATTAATGTCTGAAGAAAGAGTGGACAGTCAAAATAATAGAGCAGGGTAATGCATTTCACATGATGTCATTGTTCATGAAGTTTAAAATCATACACATTAAACCTCACTGAAACAAACGGAACACTTAATTTCACAATAAAAGGCTTTAATCACAGGTAAACAACCTGGCAAATGTCATTAAGTTGAAACAAACCTCTAGATCAGAGAGCATGAGATTTTCTAATTAACAGTGGTAATTGGAATTAAACCAGAGCGTCACAAATAATGAAGCGTTGGAAGAAGAGACGAGGCTTTGCTAGGAAATTAAGTTGAAAAACCAAAGCTCAATGTGATCAGATCAGACGTTACTCATGCTTGACGTTTAGCCTCCAACACCACATTTAGCTCTTTGTGCTGAAGGATGGAGACGCTTTGTAATGCTCTTAAGCTTCTTTGTTCCACTGTGCAACAATTGTGTGAATTATGTGGAAGAGGAAGAGGGTGGTAGCTGTGTGCCAATGCGATTACCTCTAGACAACAATTCTTAGAATTCTTGCAGAGGCCAATTATTCTTAAAACTCACAAAAAGTCAATTGACTTTTTGTGGTCAATGAAATGACCAGTCTGTGGTCATTTCTGATAATTCTGTTCTGAAATGTTAATAATAGTAGAAATATTAGCGTATCATAAATAGCAGCGCTCAGGTCCTTTACTATTTCTGAGCCATTACCATACTGTACATCCTTTCACATTGGTCAGACAGTCTCAGTCTGATTTCATGTCATGGTCTTCAGGACAGCAAAATAGAAAAATTTATGTGATCTTTAGTGTCGTCTTTGTCGACAATTTTCTTAGTGTTTTTCTTTTTCTTTTCTTTTTTAATTAAAGTAATGTAATTAATCTTTCTCATTTTAATCTGCAGTAGTTTTGATATAAAATCATTATGTTTATTGAATGAAAGCATGCTGGTAGCATGACGCTTTCATTCCCTCTGCCACCAAAAATAGAAAACTCAATCAGTGGTCATTTTGCTGGTATTGTTGTAGTGCAGTGAATCATTTTTATGTTGCTTTCAAAAAACAGTTGTGGAACCAATGCAGAGAACAAGCTGAGATATTTGATTTTCTTTTCTTTTTTTTTTACACAAGATTAAAATAATTAAGGTGGAAGTTGCAGCTTCGTCCTTTTTTTTGTGTCCATCTTTTTCTTGCATTTTTCCTCTCTTCATGTAATGTGCAGCTCATGCAGGAGTGGTGATGGTGGGTTGAGTGGGGTAGTGGCGAGCCTTGGGCCTCATTAGTCCTATCAGTGGACGGCCTTGTTAGCCATAACAAGTAGCCAGCTGACAACTCCATTCAGTCGCCGCTCCCCCACAAGAGAAGTGACAGCTTTAACTATGGCGGAGAGCGCCGCCGATTTATGAGCCGTGCCCGTGCTCTCTTAAACCAGATTAGTTCTTTTTACATTAACTGAGGAAAAGTAGGGCAGATGTCTGTATGACTGGTTGTAAATTTGATAATGACACCCCCCCCCCTCTATTCCCTCCCCTTCCCATCCATGCCCCAGCACGGCGAATCCAGGCTAGGATCTGGCTGGTAACAGGATTACCAATGCCGGGACCCTCATGTGTGTTTCTTGGAGCAGGAAGAAGGAAGCTAATTGTTGTTGGTGGCGGCTGGTCGGAGGAGTTAAGTGAAAACTAACCTAATGTGGGAAAAAGAAATACTGAGAAATTGAACGGGCAGTCATCAGGATCTAATCCCAACACCTTCCCAAATTTCTCGTAATCTAAGTTTTGGCTTCAAATAATTCTTTGATGATTTAAAAAAAAATTTGGTTGATAATGTTTTTGAAATTTTAATTCAAGAGGGCATTCAAATATGTGCAGAGAAAATATTTAGACCTTTACTGTCTAGAGTTTAATTAAAGGCTCCCTGAGTTTGTATTTATTGAAGTATATACTGTATTTTTCGAATACTTGAAAATACTTGAAGAGAGAGAAATATAATAACATTTTTTTTTAGTTTGTATATGTACTTCAACACCCCTGCCCCCTCAAAAAAAGTGGCAAACGTCACCTATTTCATTTGTCCTTCCAGATTTAATGTTGTTTGTCTGTATGTAAAGTTTGTGACTTTTTATCTCATCGCCTACAGTTTTGGATTAATTTTTAAACGTCACATTACCTCACTTAGAAAACAGATTTTAAACACTCCGCTTCATAGTTAAGTTCTGGTTCCATAAAGCTTTCTCTTGTGTTGTTGGGACTGTCCTGACCCCCCCCCCCATTTCCCCACCACCACTTCTGGAGGTGTCCTCCGTTCTTGTCCATTAGCTGATCAGTGTTGTTGTATTTGGATGGCCGGGGCTGGTACCTGCACCGACCCTTCCTCCTTTTGCCCCCCCTGTTTCTGATAGGATATGATCTGATGTCACGCCGGTGCCTTTTCCCCCAGAACCCCTCAGAATGGTCGAAGCAGCGGCAGTGCCGAGCCTTTTCTTCATCACCTATTAAAATCAAAGCCCTGTCGTTTGGCGAAGACCGCTGGGATCTTGGCTTTAATTAAATTACATTATTGTTAACGTCAGCTTTGCAGAGACCGGCTCTGTCGTGTGCATTTTGCCCTCCTCCTCCTCTTCCTCTTCCTCCTGCTCCTCCGTGGCTCACCTCCTGACAGACATATAGAGGAGGGGGGCAGAGGGAGGACGGGGGAAGGATCACACATACTTGCGGTAATATATTCTAATGCTCCCCTTCCTCTTCTCATTGATTTGAATTTTTAAAAAGATGGAAGCGGGGAGTAATGTTATGTGGGGAATATGTTCACAGTGAATATTCAATTAGCCAGCTCATATTTTGTATACATAAATGTAACGGTGTGTCATGTCGGCTAATATGTAGTGAAAGGCCCTCGCATGAAGCTATGTTATATGATATAAATTGTTTGCTTTTGATGACAGACGTACGGTATGAATAAACATGTAAACATGTGCCACTGAACATCAGATGCTAATGTTCATTCTCTGTACGCAGCAGGGGCAGCTTTCAATTGTTTGATTTGAAATTATCTTTTTTCCTCTTAGACTGAAATCAAACACGTCACTTGGGTCTGTAAACATATTATTATTCAAAGTTAGGATCTATTTTTGTAAAAATAAACTGTTTTCCTGCAAACCCCCCCCCCCCTTGAAAAAAAAAAACACTCCTCACTGAGCTACTTCTCTATTGTGAGAAGAGCAGTCAAGTTTCACTAATGTGGCTCTATTCATTGCAGGCTTGAGTCTGCATGACCATCCTACCACACGCACCTCCTCCTCCTCCAACTCCTCCTCCTCCAACTCCTTTCTCCTCTGTCTCTTTCACTATGATGTTTTCCTGTTGCTCCACTAAGGTAAATGATCAAACTCCTCCAGGTCAGTGGCTCTCACTCTGTGGAGAACCTAAACATCAGATTACAGACCTGGTACGTCACAGTCTGGGGAGGATTGTTTCAGCTGCAGTATGTTGCTAACACTTTCAATGCCACATTCAGTAAAATACAGTTACTAAAGTAATGCAGCCAGCAGTACAAGCTTTAACTGTCTTACTTTGTGTCATACAAAATGCTAAATATAATTCTATAACTAGTAGTGGTAGTGTGTACTGTCAATGCACAGCTGGGTAGTGTTTGCACATTGCAGCAGTAGATCTAGTAGTGCTGTTTGGTCTATCCACTTCACATACAGTTACGTTTCACACACTTTTGAAAGATATACGTGTATCTCATACAACTCTCCTTACAACTTGTATTTGCATCAAATGTTTTTGTTGAAGTGCTGCAGCAAAGGTAAAACATTAATAATCTGATTTACCAAAAAACACTTTGACTGTTCAGTGTGTCTCCCTCACTATAGAAGGAAAACATTGCACATTGATAAAAGCTTTTTTTGTCAGCTTTCGTTATAATGTGGACGTTTGGCCCATTCGCCTGAAGAAAGGTAGATATTGTTTCAGCATTTATAAATAATGCATTGCTGTAAAAGACGGTCAAACATCTCTGAAGAGATCGATATCTCAGTCAACCCAGGAAATTGCTGTTAACAGCACGGCACCCCAAGATGCTAATTGTCTCCATTTGGCTCGGCCTCCAGTGACCATTTAAGTGAATTAGCTGCATCCCCATCATGGGCTGTGAAGGGGTCACTCCTCGTCCAATTACTGGCTCCACCTCGTTAACTCCTTCAACGCCAGTCTTTTGCCATTTTTTAAACATGAGCTTAATTATGCTAATGAGCTTCAACATGCAAATGGCTTGACCTCTTTAATCCTTTACTGTTGGCTTAACACTTATTTGAAGATGTTTTAATTTGTATTTGACACTTAATTAATTTTTTCCCGCATGTGTTAAATGACCTCAGCTGACTGGGGGGGGGGGGGCATCTGAGAGATTTCTTTGCGCCCCAAACTGTGTTTTATCTCAACACAAGTATAACTGTCCCCTGCCTGGATTTGCATATCTTATACTTTAGGAAATGAATTAAATGCCTTTTGGGCTTCGATCTGGAAAAACTTGAAATACAACTTTTCAGACATTTGTGCAGCTGTTATTTTATTTACTGGAAACAATCTTTTTGCAGGTCTTGACTACTTGTCCTGTGATTTAAACAGATGTCTTCTTTAGGTTTGCTTAAAGCTTTCTTTCTTTTCTTTTTTTTCACTGTCAGTCCAGGATTAAATTCCTTAAACACTCTCACAACTGGCTCTCAAGCATCTTATGAATAAATTATAATGTTCTCTAATTGATTTAGAGAAAAAAATGTAGATGTGACAGTAGTTGGCAAAACAGCACAGAGTCTAATTGAAACAGTTCTTGAAGGGGTTCCAGATGTATTTGTTGATTTTTTTTTCTTCTTCATTGATGTGTGGAATTAACAACTCCATTTGTTGAGTGGCTAAATCTCATTTGTCTCACCTCGTCCACGCTACTGTACGCCATCATGGAAGAAGGTGCCGGTTTCACCACCTATTTCATCAATATGTCATTTATTATTATAATAAATGGATCTGATGGTAATGGCAATAGTTTATAAAACAGCTTATTAACCTTAATGACAGTGTGGTCTTTTACAATGGATAGGTTGTCTCATCTTCAATTATATTGAGTGATGATGATAGAGATTTAATTGATGCTCAAGTGCTTTTAATTCACGGCCCTAAAACAACTCACCAATGCAGGTTCGATGGCGTTTTCCTGTTTGGTCATATTACAGCTGCCGATATTCAATCAGGGGTCTTCTGTTTCAATCAAAATAGAGTTGTAATGCAGGTTTAATGCAAAACTAGTGAAACCAAAAATGATTAAAAAAAATGTAAAAACTAATCAGATAAATTAAGCAGAACAAACTGTGTTCATCCGCTTGGTAAAATCCTACGTCATTGTAAAGCTAATAAACAAGAAGAGTGTGTGTGTTCCTGAGTTGTCGCTTTGTGGTCTGTCTTTCGGCGGCTGAGGGAACGCCTTCATCGCGGTGTTCAATCTCACTGTTTGGGAGCACAGATGTACATTCAGTCCTGTGTTCTCCGCAGTCTTAATAGTGTTAACCCGTCAGCTGTCCCCAAACTGAGGACACAAGAGTCTCCAGTGTTTTTGCTGCTAAGCCGGATTTTCACTTTCTCTCTGAGCAAGCAGCCAACACAAGTTCCTCTGAAAACCACACTCGTCCTTTTCTCTCGACAAGCTCTCCTGCTGACTGCTTTTTCCTCTCTTGTGCCTTATTTAAAAAAAAATAAAAAAATAAATGAAGAAGAAAAGCAGTACACTTGACGAGCTGATTAGATGAGCATAATGGTTTTAAACACCCACCGTTTTGCTGGCAAATGGTTTCATCACCAGTTTTTGTTGTTGGTTTTTTTTTTTTTTTTATAAATTAAAGAGGTTCCTGTGCTGAATGAACACCTGGCCCACTTATTTTTTTTTTGTGTGTGTTTTTGGGGATGGATTTTTGATGTTTTATTTTTGGTTCATTTGCTGCTCACATGAATATCTTTTATCCTGGTGTTTCTGCATGAAAGAGAGTTGACTCCTCTTTTCAATCACAGTCGTTTGAGCCACAGCATACCTTCTTTTCGTGCTTCACATTAAAAAATTTTCACCTACTTGTTACTTCTGATCGTCTTGTCTCTTTTATTGGACACTTTCACAATTCCTATCCTCGCCCCCCCCCCCCTTTAGGCTCCCCCTTCTATGCCTGCCCCTCTCAGTGTTACATCTTTTCTTTCTCTTGTACCGCCTTTGTCTGCTGCCTACGTGTCTGACTTTGTCCTCCTTTGTGTCTTTCACACTACCTCTCCGTCTCCATCTCTCTCTGTCCGCTCACATTGGGACAAGGGGCACTGGGCACCTCTGACAGTGCTCCTAATTAAGACGTAAAACTGTGGGCAGCAGGTTTCTGAAGGTTACACTGTCTATACTGCAGAAAGTGATAAAGAATGGAGTCACTGATGACATGTGACGTTTTTACTGGGATGATGCAAACTGCTGCTAATGAAGCCAGGGCTATGGAGGAGGGAGGCCTGTGTGTGTGTGTGTGTGTGTGTATGTGTCTGTGTCTGTGTGTGTGTGTGTGTGTGTGTGTGTGTGTGTCTGTGTGTGTGTGTGTGTGTGTGTGTGTGTGTGTGTGTGTGTGTGTGTGTGTGTGTGTGTGTGTGTGTGTGTTTTACTCCAGAGGCCTTTGGGATATCGGGGCAGGATATTTGAGTCAATTAGACAGATCGAGTACGTGAGAGTTGCTGCCCTGCACTTAGACTGATTGGCCCGTTTCCTCATACAGTACATCTGACGGTGCTGCTGTCTGCTGCCCATATGTATGATCATTAATAAGGCAGGGTGGTCATTCATTATTTTCATTTACTGACTTAAGCTCACTATGAATTTTTTCCGATGTTATACAGTCTGAGATCCATGATTCTTATAATAAATATGTAAAACTATTTTTTAAAATGTATTAGTGTGCATATGAGTGCAGTCTGAACCAGTAAATTGCATGAAATAAGCACACATAAAGTATATGCATATTAACACTGGTGTTAATATGCTCAGTTGTGAGTTGATCCAGTGTTTATTCAGATGTTGACAGATGCCTGTAAGTGTTTGGTCATAAGCTTAAGCTTGTTTACCTTTTCTTTGAAATGAATTTTCCCAATCTCATGAAGCTTTTCTTACTATTGAGTAGATTCAACAACGATATGAATTTGGAATTTCAATCTGACAAGAGAGACTGGGATAGAAACTCTAGTCCATTTGATTAGAGATGTTTACATTTTGTCTTTACTTTCAAGCTAATGTACTGTACTGCAGTAAATATGTGTGATGTTAAATGATGCAAATTTAAAAACATGACAGTTTGCATTCCTAAAACTAACAAAATTACAAAGTATTTTGATACTGATCACAAGTCTAGAATTAGAATCAGTATTTTAATAGATACAATAAAAGACAGACAAAAGCTGCATTTAATATAAGTCATTTTTTGGAATCTTGCAAGCTTACACAGTCAGTAAAGTTACTGATCAGGTCTTTCTTAGAACAGAATATTGCTAACAATACTATTACTAAAAATTTTGTATGTAGCTCATGTCTGCTTGCAGACAAGCTAAGGATTTCAGATGCACCTGTTATTCTATTTTAGTTATATGTTAAAGCATTTTGAGTCATTAATTTATCTGGAAACTTATTCAGACTTTACCAGTAAGGAAAAAACTGTTTTACCATAGTTGTTTCCATTAGATGAAGATAAAATTAAACTGTATCCCAGCACTCTCCTATGCAGACACCACAATGGTGTCATATTCCATCATTATGTATTGTGTCTAGTCTGCTGGCATGCAATCAAGGCCTGAGCATCTGAGAAACATGTACGCTAACATATAAAAGCTGAAGGACAAGTCACGCTGCATTTTCAGCAGTAACTTAAAAGTGAAATTTAACTGAAAATCAAATGCATAAAACATGGCAGCTGGCTTTTTCCTTCAGCTAAAATAATGTTGACATGCTGTGTTGAAAAGCGCATATAATAATAGACTAAAGAATGAGGCGTTGCTGATTAGCATGCATGTTACCTAACAGTACAGCTTGAATCTCCAAAAACGTGGTAACTTACAACAAAATGCTCTCAGCCAGTTAGTGTAACATCATATGTGGCTCCTCCTTGTGAATCTCCTCTGAGACTTGCTGTATGCACATTGTGGTGATTTGTACCAACCTACTTGTTAGTGAAAAAAAAAACCCAAACAGTTATATTAACATTTTTAATGTTGGGAGTGGAACTAATTTGCTGGTGAATAATTACACATAATACTGAGGAAATGAGATAAGCTTTTAGACAACTGTGTGCGTGTACAGTTTCCAATATATACAACTAAACTGATATAATGTGCATAGCAGCAGCAGGAATGGAAGGTATTGGCTGTCTGCAAAACTTAAAAACTACAGCTAAATTAAATTGTTGCATGCAATTTTAAGTGCATTCAAAGTAAGAAAGTGGCTCTGTTGATTTGTTTTGCGTAGTTACTAACATTGTTTACAGTGTCAACTGTAGGCCGGTCCCAAGCAGGAATAAATGCAGAGGGCATCCGGCGTAAAAAACTTTGCCAAACAAATATGAGCATTCATCTAAAATGGATAAACGCTACTATGCTGTGGCGACCCCTAACTTGACAATGCAAAAGAAATTGACTTTACACCTCTGCTACATTTTATTTTGGGTCAGTTTGGTCAGTTTCTATGTCAGCAGGTTAGAGTACAGTAACTTAAATAGAGTTTACAGGACATTGAATCACAGTTTAGATGCACACTATTTTTCTATTGCGTTAACATTGTAATATAGGGAATTTGGCTTCGGTGGAAAAAGTGTTACATATTTAAACAAGGTCAACTGTACAGACGCGATGTCTTCATATTATAATCTGCATTTTAACGGACATTTAAGCATCTGGGATAGCCAACTTCTGTCGTCTCACAAACAGTCAGGCCACCAGACTACTATAATCTATGAAGTTCCTTTAATACCTGTGTACTATTTGTGAATTTCTTTCTATGCTGTAATTACAAGAAATTCCAATCAGAAAATGTGGGCATCTTGTAGTGATCCTCCTCGAATACTTATTTTTTGCAACCAATAAACGTGCACTATCTGCAGTATTGAGAATGAAAGGATGTAGTTGAAAATAAATATATCCAGTTGAACTTTTGGCTATTATCATCCACAAAGAGCAGTTATCTAGCCATCCTTTCTGAGCTGGTAAATCTCACCCTCAAACACTACTGCAGTGTTGCTCGACAATTCTCACAAGTTCATTGGTGTGAGCATCTGAGGCCAACGGGAACTGTATCCCAAATGTGACACACTGGCTCTAGCCATATGCAAGCTTTTCACCCTTCCTCCCTCTCCTCATACTGGTGTTGTGAGTACAAGAGTCATGATTGTTGGCTGTGGCAACACTGACTCACATAACCCCTCACAAAAGATCGGGCCAAGCTCTTTCAGCCCAGGCCAAGCCAGGCCATCTCTGCCTAAGACTCTAATTGATTTGATGGACTTGTGCAGTGTTCACACCCATTCCCCAAACAAACAGTCTGCTCAAGATTTGTCTCCATTGAGACAAAGAGGCATTGCCTGCATTCGTCTCGCAAAAGCAACACTCAGTGCCCGCCTGAGAGGGTAACACCGACCTGCCAAATTAGTTAATTTCACTGCTGTGCCTCAGGGAAGGTTTGTGAGTGCTTTGCAATGATTCATCATACTGCGTATCAAGAATCCCACCCCCATTTTTCTACCAAGTCCCAGGCCAACTAGCATTAATGCCAGTTTACAGTCATTTTTTTCACGATTAAAGCCAAGAACTTTAAGGACCACCACCTTGAGAACTGCAGTTCTGCTTATTAGTCCATGAAAAAGCAGATGTACCACAGAGTTGCACATCTGTTGTCTTTAGCTCAATTGATTGCATTGTTGTGAACCCAAAGACTGCAGTGCACCCTGAAGAGTTCTTGAGGTTACATTCCATTTTACCTGGCATTACAGAGTACTGGGGGTAGGTGGGTGTTTAACAAACAATTTCAGCAACTAGACACCATCCATCTTTAAATGGAGAGAGCAATCGTGGTTATGGTAAAAGTAACATGCATTGATAGAAACTAAGAATGCAGCTCAAGTTGCTGAGATCCTACAAACTTTCTGGAAAGGTCTCTACAGTCAAAAGTATTCCAAGTATGGAAAATGTTTTGGAATGAGAAGCATTTTTTTTTCTTTGCAAACAAAATGTATTACATCAAAATTGTGTCAGTGTCTACACATACAGGGTGTGATGATATTGAAACTCAGCACTTGTTTGCTATAATATTTGAGGTGTTCTTAAGAGAAGCTTTTAAAAAGCTCACAAGGACAGACAGTTCTTCTCAAGGACTATTTGCTTGCTGTGTTCAATTTGTTGGTTTGTTTTAATCAAAATTGAAGAGCTCCAGTCTGTTCATTTGTTTTCTGTTCTTGCCATTCAGTGATTCTGTGTGTTATTTCCTCTTTAGTGAGACTTTAGGAAAGCTGAGAGGGAGGCAGCACTGGAACCCATCAGAGCAGGAAAAGTTGTTGCTATGATGATGTCAGTGGAGACTGTCGTTAAAGAATCTCAGGCTCAATTTACTTCCCATGATAATGCCTGAAATCAACTTGTGGTAGGGGAATCTCAACATTAATTAACATTAATTAGCAGCTAAACCACTGTTGCCTCGTTTTTTTTATTACTGCACCTGCATAGACTGCATAGGTGGAGGTGGGACTGCATCAGAGATTAGCTCTAAGCCCTTTCTTGTTGGCTATGGTGATGGACAGGCTGACAGACGTGGTTAGACAGGAATCCCCATGGACTATGATGTTTGCAAATGATATTGTGATCTGTAGTGAGAGCAGGGAACAGGTGGAGGAGAAGCTAGAGAGGTGGAGGTTTGTCCTGGAAGGAAAGGAATAAAGGTTAGCTGCAGAAACACAGAGTACATGTGTGGCAATGAGAGGAACCCAAGTGGAAGAGTGAGGTTACAGGGAGAAGAGATCAAGAAGGTGGAGGATTTTAACTACTTAGGGTCAACAGTCCAGAGCAATGGAGAGGCTAGAAAGGAGGTGAAGAAGGATAGAACAGGTGGAGGAAAGTGTCAGGTGTGATGTGTGATAGAAGAGTTTCAGCTAAAATGAAAGGAACGGTGTACAAAACTGTGGTGAGACCAGCGATGTTGTTTGGTCTAGAGACAGTGTCACTGAGGAAAAGACAGGAGACAGAGCTGGAGGTAGCAGAGATGAAGATGCTGAGGTTCTCTTTGGGAGTGACCAGGAAGGATAGGATCAGGAATGAGTACATTAGAGGGACAGCACATGTTAGAGGTTTTGGAGATAAAGTCAGAGAGGCCAGACTGAGATGGTTTGGACATGTCCAGAGGAGAGATAGTGAATATATTGGTAGAAGGATGCTGAGTTTTGAACTGCCAGGCAGGAGGCCTAGAGGAAGACCAAAGAGGAGGTTTATGGATGTAATGAGGGAGGACATGAAGGTAGTTGATGTGAGAGAAGGGGATGCAGAAGACAGGGTTAGATGGAGGCAACTGATTCAATGTGTCCACCTCTGAAGGGAAAAGCCGAAAGGAGAAGAAGAATAAGACCTGCATATAGACTGTGTGATAGAGTTAGTCAAATTCTCCCTAACCAAAAATCAAACAACAAATAACAAAAAAACAAGTGACGAAGTTAAAGAGTTTCTTCAAGTGTCCGATGAAAATATTTAAAATCAAAACTGAGAATTCACACACAGATTTGATATGACTTATGGATAATTCCACATACATGGTGCAAAATTCTCAAGATTATCTGATTATAAAATTATTTGACACAAATTTCAAAACATATATACCACAGTCAGTCAGTCAGTCATCATCAGATTACCACCGCTGTATCCACCACAGCGGGTCACGGGGAGCCGAAGCCTATCTCGGCAGCATAGGGCGTGAGGCGGAGGACACTCAGGGCACGACGCCAGTGCACCGCGGTATATACCACAAGATATTGCTTAAATCACACCTGTCCAATATATATAATTTAAAAATGTATGTGTTTAAAATATTTAAAAAATATTTTACCTGAGAGATCGGAATTAATTTCAATATTTTTTTAGCTGAAAAAGTAAAATCAGTAACAATAAACCGCTATTGTCTCATTATTGCTGAGTCTGAACACACAAGTGTCCCCCGAGGGAGCATTAAATATTACAATAATAAAAAATTGAAATTGGGAACTATTTTTGAGAATTTTTTCATGTGTTTCTAATCATTATTGCTTTATTGCAACCTGATAGTGGAATCCAGTCAAACTTCCAACATACTATTTTTTTTACAGTCTGTATTGTATATTGATTAATGACATTATTAGGATATTTAATGAAGTATTCTGCCTTGACACGATTGAGTTTTTGGGGATTATTTTTTTTTGTTTTTTAGTTCTGTAAAATGCCTGCTGACGGTCCACCCAGTGTGTGTTGCCGCTAATGTCTCCACTGCTCAGGTCACATTAACCCAGTTCTCACACTTTGTAGCCCATGTTAAAAACAACCACACACACAACACCTCCCTGTCGTCAGTGTGGTTTCAGGCTCCTTCACGCTGTTATATTTCCAGCATCGCTGGCTGATGATCACATTATTTACTGCTTGTATTAACATGCGGCATGATAAGCATATTTTCCTCAGTTGAGCTAACAAGATGCTTTATCACTGTGCCTTTTCACCCGGCATAGCAGACCGCCACCACTTGCTTGATTTTTCATGCAGTTAGTTTACAACCTCGTAAATAACAACTTTTCTCCATCTGAAATTTAAAGCTAGAGTTTTTTGCTGTAAAATCTGATTTAACTTTGATCGTGCAGACAGATTTTGGTTATGAATTATGAAGCCAGAACATTTAGTGTAAATCAACTATGAGCTCTGCTAAATAAGCAAAACAACTTTGGAATATATGGTACAGCACAACAACACAACAAGCGTGTTTTACTTTGAATTTGCCTGTTCTAGACATGATGCTCTAATTCAAGAATCAAAACACTACAATAAAGGAATATTAATTTCATTTTTCCAATGAAAAATGATATTTTTAATGGTGTTCACACTGATTCCAAAAAGGTATTAAATTGTATAAATAAATGATACAATCTTTAATTAATTGAAAAATCAATTAAACATTTTTAAAAAAACATATATACTAAGAGCAGCATAAAAAATCATTTTTTTTATTGAAGGAGAAACTAATAAAGAAAGAAATTTAAATAATGACATTTTTCAGAGGGAACTTTTCGACCAAACCGAAACTATGATGAGACAGCTACAAATGTTTATGTGCTTGGAAACATACAATAAATCAGAATTTTCAGAGAAAATACCAATAAATTATTTAGTCAACACAGAATGTAATTATCTCTTTTGTGACATTGATGAGATACAATTATCTTCTAATTACTTTCTTTTACCTATTTTGTAATTATTGTTAATCATGTCAACTACAGGCAAGTATTCAGCTTTGTGTCGCCACATTATTATTAGCTGCAAATCTGCATTTTCAATTTGTTGATGAACTCTCTCTCTATTTCCACGTGAAGGCTCAGTGATTCATTTATGGAGCCGATATGAGTTGTTGGAATTTACATGTGAATAAAGGAAATTTGTTTTTTTAGGATCCCTTGTAAACACTCTGACTTTTTATTGAAAGTCAAATGCAGAGAAATATTTAAAAACATAACAATTATGACTTCCACGTCCACACATGTAAGACAAATTACAATCACGTTGTGTTCATCTTGTGCGTTATTTCCTCATACTTTCTCTGGATTAATTTGAAGACATGGTTGACCCAGACCAGCCTTCCTTTTCACCTCTTGACTAGGCACAATGCCAGAGCCATTTCCGCCTGCATTAGTCTCATCAGGGACTTTAATGTGTGCCACCCTGTAGGAGGGGACCCTCCCTGGCACATACACAACACACACACAATAACACCGCCTCAACTTGACAGCTTATTCCAATTACTGGCCCTCCCTGTCGCATGGCCTGCATCTCTGCTAAGAGCAGATCACATGTGACCCTGTCCAGCATGCCGCTGGTGGAGGGGGAAGAGGGGGACCCATGTAGGGAACAGGAGTAGTAGCACTCACACATTTACACACATTGTAATGACACTTTACACAATTTGCATCTTCATCTTTAAAATGTGTAAATGTCTTCTCAAAAAAGAAGATACAAATACATCAGAATGTGTTGATTGTTTTTCATTCATTCGTCTTCTATAGCGGCTTCTTCTGTCGTCGCAGGTCGCGGGGTGGTGGAGCCTATCCAGGCCAGCTGTGGGCATGAGGCAGTGTTGAGCCGCATTTTGTAATAACGGTGCATTTTGTAATAAATAGTCCAAAATGTAATAACTTTTTCATTTCAATTTGTAATAAAGTCGCATTTTGTAATAAAGTACCGCATTTTGTAATAAACTGGCCCAACGCATTTTGTAATAAATGGTGCCGCATTATGTAATAACTTATGACATTTTTGACGTTTATTACAAAATGCACCGTTATTACAAAATGCGGCTCAACAGGCAGGGTACACTCTGGGTGCGATGCCAGTGCACTGCGACGCCACATGTAGACACACAGACACACACTCACACCTACGGACGATTTGGAAAGCTCAGTCCACCTGAAGCACATATTTTTGGAGGTGGTTTGGAGGAAGCTCCAAAAACATGCAAAGTCGGCACAGAGTGGGACTCGAACCGGGAACTGCCTTGCTGTGCCGTCTTGCTGCCCTGATAAGTCATCTTAAAACCTTTTCATTACAGTTAGGTTGTTGAAAACTTAATTTGTAATTTTCAACATCATATAGACAATTTTAATCTTCAAGAAATTCTTGACATCGGTGATTGCACTACAGATAGGGATGTTGACATTTAACTAATACATGTTACTGGTGCCGATTGTTAATATTGACCTAATTATGCCTGTGCATAGCTTCTCTAAACAGATCAAGAAATATTTGGACTCATTTTCATTCAATTTGTCCATCACCACACTTTAAAATCTCTTGCCCTGTCTTGTATAATGGCGGGAGGAGAGATTGATATTTGTCATTGACACACATGCTTTGGTTACATGAGTTACAAGAGTTTCGGGCTGGAGCTAGTTTGTTACTGTTTTTTAAGTAGCCTTCCCTAATTCAATCTTACATTTTACATCAAGAAGAAAGGAAGGTAGATATCTTATATATAAACTACATGAGGTGCTTCTTCACCTATTCCCATCACCTTCTTCAGTTATATCTGCAGTTATTGCTATTTTTCCATCCTATTGTTTTCCTGTTTTAATACATTATTGCTGCTTTAACGTCTTCTATCTATAATACATATTTTGATCACTTTATTTTACTACTTTGAGGTACAGGAGCAGTTTTATTATCATCATCATCATTATTGTTATTAATATTATTATTATTGTAATAATAATTATTAATAGTAGTAGCAGTAGTAATAATAGTACTAGTAGTAGTAATAGTAGTAGTAGCAGTAGTATTATTGTGGTGGTGGTTATTGTTGTAACTCTGCTGTTGGTTTATGGGCAGGTCACGTACAATTGTGAACTGAGTGTGTTTAAACCCCCTGAGGTTTAAGCAAAAGCTATATCACTCTACAGTATTTAGTGAAAGAGACCGATTTGATAGTGAAATATTAACAGGCAAACGTTACACAGATTGTAGCCAAACACACAAACTGTTTGTGGATGTGGTCGTGGCCCGCAGACATGATGTGAGCTTATGTTTTGAGTGCAGTTCTGAATGTTTGTGGTTTCTCTCCTGGCCTCTCTGAGAGGATGTCTGTGGTGATGACGCATAATTTAAGAGTACAGATGAGCCCACCGGCTCTTTGAGGATGCTGATACACTGTGGCACACGAACGTAAAAATTAACAAATGGCCCACTCTTCACTTTGGGTTTGTGTTTGGAATCCTTGCTCAAGAGGTTTGCACATCCACAGCTCTGGGACAGTGAACAGCTGCATTACAACTGCAGAGCTGGCTTCTTTTTTGTTTGATGGATGCATATTTTCATAGGAAGTGCATTATGGTTTAACATCTTGCTTGTGTCCTTTTTTTTATGGTTTGAAGACTTTAGATTTTACAAACTAGTGTTTGAATAACTTTTACTTTTTTGTTGTTTTTCAGAATATAAAAATGTCACACCACAAAATTTCCCATCTGCCCACCTATCTGCTTTTCCTCTCAGCTCTAAAGGCTTCTTGCATTTTTAGAAAGCGCACAGTTGGCAGAAAAAGGCTCAAACTTAAGGTATTTAACCTTTCAGAAATATTTAAACTTTTTTTCAGAAGAACACAGACCTCCAAACAGGTTTTCAGTGGCCTTTTAGCATCTCTTAAAAGCTGTGACTAGTTCTTCCTACAAGCATCTGCTTAAAAAAGGGACTGCTGCGTATAGAAATGTTCTTTTATTTTTTCAATACTTAACACCACAAATGTTAAGATCTGCAGCATGTGGGCATCACATGGGAAATAGAGGGAATGATTTGTTGAAAGAAAAATCCTAATGTAATATTTCCTCACAGGCTATCAGTTGGCTCACACATTTTATAAAAGTACCATTGTACCAGGAGAAGGTGCATGTTCCTTGACAGTGAGTCCATTAGCTGTAAACCCAGTTGTCTGGGTAGAGTGGGTTGACTCAGACAACTCTCTTCAGCAGATATCAGCCCAAGAACAATCTCTCCTCTGTCTGATCCTTCTGGCACCACTCCACACTGATCCTCCCACAATCTCCTTTTCTTATGATTATTTTATCATTTTTAATTCTTTATGCTGCATTGCAGTGGCATCATACCCACTAGAGCAGAGCAGCACATTGGCCATACAGTACATTCACACTACAGTTATTTGGACGGCGCTCCGGTGTGGCTCTGTCCCGGTCCCTCAGTTGGATTCTGCTCGTCCATTAGTGCCATCTGTGCCTTCCTGCGCCTTCTGTGAAGGCCCTGTCGTCGCCAAAACGATTGGCATTTCTCTGGAACAACCAGAGGGACGGTGCCCAGAGCTTTTAGCTGCCAATGATGTGCACTTACTCTGACAAAACCAGAGAGGTTGGGGGGTGGGGGTGGGCGGAAGTAAGCAGGAGGCCCTGGCAAGAAACAGCTGCACCAACAACAATGTAGTCTCCTCGTTCAAGCTTCAAGAGAGAGCACTTTTCCCGGCAACAATAGACAGCTGATAAAGTCAAAAGCTGTTCCATTTCAGAAATTTATCTGGCAGTATTGTTAACAGGGACTAGGTACATCACTGAACAGGTGCAGGTTATCAGGAAGTAGAATAGAACTTTTGCAAATTCCATGATGAAGCAATGTGATTTTGTCTTCACTTGCATAATGTGAGATCATAAAACATTCTTGGCAAGCATATCCAATGTCTGAAGCGCCATCCAGCAAAGGCCCTAAAACATCTGATTTCTCTTATGTCAATTGTGTTTCAGGAGAAACTGATCATTAAAATTACAGAACCTACAAATGTATTTTTTTAATCTCTGAATGATGCATTTGTACTTCCAGTCTATGTTGTCACCTTTAATGTCACCAGTGGTATGCTTCTAATTGGACACATGGCTAATCCTCTATTCGGTATATCCTTGGGTACTGGACAGTCATTTCAACATCACTATGTAATTTTAGGCTTAGGTTTGATTATTTAAACTGATTCTCTACAGTTATAGGAAATGTAATGTCAGTAGAACCAATCATCCAAATATAATAGATAGGGTGAAGATATCTTTGGACCAAAGAACTTCATCTTTTACTTCTTCATATAGTTCTCCACTTATAAATTGTTCAACTGTTTTCATAAAGCAGAAGCCAATTGCTCTGATAGCATAAGTATGTAACATAACATCATGCTACGTCTAACTAGCCACTTGTGGATAAAGACAATCGAAACAGGATAGAACTATTTTTTCTGGTGAATGGTAATGCATCAACAGTGTCCATAAATTGATTTGGAATTAGAAAAACTTTAAAATGCATTAATGATACGCCATAGTTTTTTTTTTCCATTTTGCCTCCAAAGTTCGTGTTAGCCTCTTGTCCATTTCAATATGACGCTGCCCAGACTCTTAGCAAAAGGTTTCCCAGGTTTGTGTGGAAGAACCTCACTGGTCTGCAAACAGGCCTGACTTCATCCCAGTCCAAAATCATTGGATGAACTGGATCAGTGATTATGAGCCAGATGGACTTTAACGTCCAGCATCAGTGTTGGACCCGACTGATGCTCTTCTGTCTGAATGGGAGCAATTCGCTGCTGCCAGGTTTTACAGTCTGCTGGAAAGTATGAAACTAGAAGAGTGGAGGCTGCTGCAGCAGCTGATAAGTACCCATTCTTTCGGAAGTAACTACCACAAATGGGTGAAATGCTGTCGATTGGTTTTCCATGTACTTTTAGACATGTTGTTGATAGGTTTGTGTCAACATTACAAATGCTGAGGTTGCTCCCAGAGGTGCTAACACCAGCAATTATAGTGTACATACATGTATAAAGGCATGTGGGCTGAATAGCAAGGATAGTGGGAAGTTTTTGCTCTTTTAAAAAAAATTAAAAATTAATTGTTTCCAGCTTCCTGGATATACGCTAAAGTTCACAGTAACACAAAAGTAAATATTAAACGCTGTCCTCCCATTTACTTAATGTGCTTCTATCATCTTTATTCATCTCTTTACAATGAAAAGAAATGCCAGAGTTGTCAGCGAGCATTATGTATTTGGCCGAGTCTCAGGTGGCTCTGATTTCCCAGCAGGCCAGATGGCAGCGCTGTGTGGGCAGTGTGTGTGTTTGTGTATTTGTGTGTGTGTGTGTGTGTGTGTGTGTGTGTGTTTGTGTGTGTGTGTGTGTGTGTGTGTGTGTGTGTGTGTGTGTGTGTGTGTGTGTGTGTGTGTGTGTGTGTGTATGGACGAGGGGCTGTGAGAAGAGGGCCAGCATCCTCGTGGAGGGACGATTGCTCACACACTGACTCCCTCCTCTGTCCTCATGCAGCTGTGCTTCTCCCGTCAACTTGAACTTTTAATTTGTTCAATATGTGGCGAAGGATACAGAGTAAAACAGAACACATGTCTCAGTGCTGAGGATGTGGGACAGCTCACTCTTATTTTTTATTTTTATTTCTTGTATTTAGGGTGGATATTGCCTGCAGGTATAATTAAATTATTATTTTGCTGGACATTGTTTAATTTAAATAAGAGTTCAGTGCAATTATGATGTCATTCAGGATGAATGAGTTCAAGATGAAAATGATCACTGACAAAAACCAAGAATAAATCTAGATAAAAATAAATAATTGAATCAGAAGGTTTTTGGACCTGGACACATTATTTATTATTCTCCGAAAATGTACATTTCACTCCATTTGGGGCGGCAGTGGCTCAGTGGTAGAGCGGGCGGTAGAGCGGGTCGTCCAATGTTCTAAGATCGGTTCGATTCCCGCTCCTGCTCAAGAACAACCGGAGTGTGAGCCGAGAGTGGGAGGTGTCAGCTCACCTCCAAACCACAGCCGAGGCACCCTTGAGCAAGGCGCCGTCCCCCTTACAAGTTGCTCATGTGAGCGCACCACGAAGGAGCTGCCCGCCACTCTACCACCCCCTGCATGTATACAGGTCCTCTGTGTGTGTGTTTGTTTGTTCAGGGCCTGTACACACTAATATAAAGTGCGCCCTTGCGCGATCACGCATCAGTGATTGCGACTCCACCTCATCGCAGATTTCTGGTCGGCAGTCACGTGATACCGTACGCTCATTCTATTGGCTGACGGCATCCGGAAGTGCGCTTGTTCCATCAGTCTCGGAATCTCGTAAGACACAAAAGTACTTGAAACAGTCTATAATAGTGTGGGAAAAGGTAATACAGATAGAAGGTGGTTTAATATCAGTATGGGGAGGGTTCATAAATTTTAAATTACCGTAAATAATAAGATAAATAGGTTGTGATCTCGATCACGGTTTCCTCAATTGCGTGTGGTTCCTGGAACGCATTGACCGCAAAGACCAAAGGCACACTTGTATATATCTATGTATGTGACTAACTGGAGTGTGCCACTAATTTCCCTTTGGGGAACAATTCAGTACATAAGATTAAAATAAAAGAAAAATAGATTGAAGTAAAAATAAAAAAAGTCACAGTTTAAAGTGTAACCTGTTTAAACAGACATCAGAATTCAAACTGACATTCAAGGTTTTTAGTGAAACCTGTGATCCTGATGTCATTTCCTGATGATACATGCTCTTAACATCTACAACTTTATAAGTTCCCTTATTAACAGTTTTTGATGAATGTTACAACTACTTTTTACATCAATACCAATATAGGAGATGCAGTGAAACGTAAGTACCAAGAGTTATAAGATCGTTTTCCAGTACCAGTTTGGTGTTTAGCTCATTAACAGTGTTGGAATAATGTGATGAGTGTTGCTTTTGCCTTTTTGCTGTTGGATAAAGTAAACCCTAGATTAACTAAGATACTGTAATAGCAAATCTCTAATGTGGAGAAAGTCGTTCTTCTGGTAATAAAATCTTTCAAAGCCTGTAGCTTATCACTGCAAAATTAGCATCTTGCAACTGGATTACAACTCTCATGCTTGCAAGGGTTTTCATACTTCAGTCCAGATGGGAGATTCATTCAATAACCTAGATGGATGCCTTGTTTTGTGCATCTCTTTTGTCTTTGATATTGAGAAATGGAATGCAATATACAATCAATTAATATGACAATCCAATACAAACATTTGAAAGGGATCAGCTGTGTTTATTTCCTGATATTTGTCTCCCAAAATTGTTGTGTGGATTTGTTTCAAACTTGTTCTGAGCAGACTTCATGAAGACAAACACATGGCAATTAAATTTTTTATTTGTACTTTTGTTTACCTTATAGACTGTAGAAGATGTCAACACTAGTGTTTGTAATAGGACAGGACAAGATGAAAAAGGGAAAGGAAAGGACTATTTTTATCTACACAATGCAGCTGTAATTGAACATACTTGACTCAAATCCTCAAATCCAACAGAAGTATTCATCAGTACCATTGCCTTCCCCTGCTCCCTGACATCATTAACAGTATTTACCAATGTGTGTCTTGTACTATATCATAGTAGGACAAACTGTTTGAGCTCAGAAACACATAAAGTGGCACATCATTTGGCCTGAGCTGTAAATTGTTGTCGGTTTCCTCAATCCCAAGATCCCGTGCAGCAGAGCTCCTCAGAGAGACACTTCTCTGGGGGACTCAGGCTGTCCAGGATGAAACACTGTGAGGGATGAGAGTCAGAATCAAACCCATGTTGTCACACACTCCATTTCACTTCTGCAGCCCTAGAGTTAGAACCCTACAGTCCGAGACATGATCATGTTGACTGAAGATATGTAATGCTGAAGAAGGGTTCAGTGTAGGTGGCTTACGATCTGGTTAGAGAGCTAAGTATTCAACATACATAACAGACAGCAGGGACTGGAAGGATTATGTTCAGCAAGAAATTTCATTTTGGATACATTTTTGCAGCATTTCATTGCAGTTTTGCTGGACTACTAGAGTAATCCCGTGCTTATTCGCGCTTCAAAATGCATGGCTTCACTACATCGCAGATTTTTTTTAGAGATTAAATCACTTTATTTGTCCACACATGGGAAATTATACATGCATATATACTGTATATGCTGTACAGTATATGTGTTAGTTAGAGCACACACAAACACAGGCCCCTGTACAAACACAACACACTAGGGGCCTGTAGGCATGTAATTAATAACAGTCAGTACTGGGGGAGGAGGAGCGACGGTTTGCGCCTTCGCAGTGCGCCCCAATGAGCGGCTTGTGTGTGTGTGTGTGGGGGGGGGGGGCGCCTTGCTCAAGTGCACCTCGGCAGTGGCTGAGAGGTGAGCTGACATCTCCCACTATCAGCTCACACTCCGAAGATGTCTGGCGGGAGCTGGAATTGAACCGCCGATGGCTGGGCGATGTCTGATCTTAAGACGTCTGCAAAGCAGTAGCTTTGACCTAGGGTTTTACTCACACTGACCTTCTCCCTACTCTTTCCATGTTATCCAGTTCCTGAGTGTACAAAAGTTGAAATTTGACCTTGGCCTACTTTCTCAAGGTCATTATCTCACTGTCATCCCCTTTGCCGCCCGAGTAATATGCTTTTTGTTTCATCGTTCTGTCTTCAACAGTTGCAAAGATATATGCATTCACTAACGGACGGACGGAAGAACAAACAAACGAACAAACAAACAAACTGACGAACACACAAACATTGACAATCACAATACATCACAGCTTTGAAGCGGGATGTAAAATAAAAAAGCAGTCCCTCAACCCCACATTTACCCTGATAAAAGGACCAAGTAGGGTGATAGGTCTTCTCAGATTCCCTGGAATCTGTGAAGTGGTATGATAAAGGGAAGGGAAATGTATTTTTCTCTCTCTCTTCTCTCTCTCTTTTTTCTCTTTTCTCTCTCATCCATCTCAAAGTAAATCTCTGTAACGTCTTCTTTTTCTAAAACATTCATGTTGGGTGTTTTCAGTTGTCAAGCTAATAACACCTGTTGACTTTTTGGTGGAGGTCACATGGTTTGTGATATAGTAAAACACAAGGAATAATACATGTTGTCAACCTAATCTGGATATGTTTCAGAGGAGGAGGTGCAGTGGAAACAAATCACATAGGTAGATTACCAGGAAGAATTTATCTCACGTGAATAAATTCCTATATAATAAAAGTTCCTGGAAATGTTGATGGAAAAAGGGGCTACTCATTGAGTTATAATGGCTTTTATTTTAAATTCTGACATTTTACTGACTAAAAATGAAAGTCATTGGATTGATATATAATAGACCTTATCTTAAATCCAAGCAGTGGTTCACATGTCTTTCATGCAAACAATATAGTTCTACGCGTTGAACATCTCAACTATATCCAAGGTGGGTGTTATAATCAGTTCAGTTTGAGAGCACCATTCGATCTGTTATCATTAATGTGAATAGAAAGCCAATGGAGTGTTTGGATGAACCTTATTAATCACAGACTTCACATGGAAGTCCGTCTCTCTGACCCGTCCACCTCAACTCCTCTTCTTGTCTCTTCCCCTCTCCTTCTCTCCACCTGACTCATCCACCCATCTATCTGCAGTCACGCTCTCATCCGTCTGATGAGATTTCACTGACATTTCATGCTGACATATTCAGACTATTGTTCTGCTCCTCCGGGTGGCACAGGTGGGCCTCCATCTCTCCAACATGGCCCAGTTACAAGGCGACTCTTCCTGCCAAGTCAGGCCCCGCTCATCCGGGAACAGGGGACCTGGAATGGGTTTGACCGTATTGCGCTGCACCTGCTTCGCCCTCTCACCAGATCCCCATTCTTCGTATTCCATTCTGCTGCCGCAGAGAGCACTTCTTCCCTCACCGAGCCCCCGCGCTGTAAAACCCGTAAAATCCACTGAACTTAGCCGCTCTGATGGCCACGGCCAAAACAGCATCTGATGTGCCTTATTTGTTGACTGTGTGAGATTAGTTGCAGAGGGTACACGTCGAGGGGCTTACTATGCAAAGATGGAGCGAAGCCCCCACCCCTCCACCAAACACCCACCAGCCCTGCCAAATAATGAGGAATGGAATATTCTCCAGTTTCGTTGGTCCTCATCACAGTTGGTTGCTGCACACTTGAGCTCCAGAGCCAGACTGTAGTGCCGATATTGTAAGAGCTCAAACACCACAGGAAGAATCCACCTGGACTGTGGGAGGCCTGTGTGTCTAAGAACGGGCTTTGGTTGTCTCAAACAGAAAGAAATAGATGTCTGCAGTTTTAATGGTTATCAGTTCAACACAAGAGTTCAATTCTTTTAAAAAAATTCTGAAAATTCTAGTCACTTCAAATTCTTGTCATTTTTCTGAAAATAAAAACCCAAATGATCCAAAAACTCAGATTGGACTGCAGTTTGTTAGTCCATAGGGACCAGGCTTGGTTCATCTCCTGTGGTTTATGGTATGAAGCAGAGTTTACATAGAAAAGGGGGATTATCAACTGTCCAAGTCAGCCCTGATTTTCCCAGCAGCAGGAAATTATAAGTAAGCATGTGTGAGAGGTGTGAATAACAGGAAAAGCTCATATAAACAATGGCTTTAGTGTTCACAGAAATTATATTCCCGACTGAACTCATTACATTTTTGAATGTTGAAGGGTCAGCCCATCAGCAGGTCGGAGAAACATCCCCTTACTTAGGATGTCTTCAGTGAGGTGAAGTTTTCATGATGTTTTTTTGTCTAGTTTTCGCAAAAATTTTTGTTGCTACTTCGATGAGCATTAATGTCGGCCACCTTCATGGAGAGATATGACTAGAAGCTAAAGGGTCACCTGCTTCCGCCTATTTTCTAACGCATCATTAAAGAATATTCCAGTTTTTGAACACCAAACTCTTATAGACCTATTTAAAACTAGTGAAATGACACAGAAGACATTTCCCAAAAAGGGTTATAAGTAAAGTGAAGCTTCCTACCTTCACAGTGCAGGAATCAGGCTAAAGGAAGCGAATCTAAAAGCAGTGCCAGACAGGAGGGTACAGAGGAGCATTTGGAGGCCTGCTGGCTGATGGGATTCGCTGTGCGAGAGCTCCCTCTTGGTGCCAGTCGGCCTATTGTTAGAGAACAGCCTGCTGCTGCAACTCAGACAGCTGCCGACACACACACACACACACACACACACACACACACACATACACACACACACACACACATAGACAAATTCACATTTTGTGTGAGACCATGAAAAATAATAATACAGTTTGATTATAGTTCCACTTATGTGAGGGTGAGTTTTTTGTGTGTGCTTTCAGTTAGAGGATGAAGAAACAGGAACCATTATTGTGTTTAAAACATTTCTTCTGATTGGAGTATTGATTAACTTTATTTTGCACTAATTTATCTGTGAGAATTTGTATTCATACATCTTTATTTGTTTTAATATTATTTCTGTAGGATTTGTCATTATTATATGGTGATTAATTGAATATTACCTTTGGTTTATTTTTACATGGCATATGACATATTCATTAATTATTTTTTAGCATATTCCATATTATTTTTACTTTGTGTTTGTTTTGGTTTTGGCTTAAATCTAATTGATATCTGTTATCAGAGTCAACTATTGCATCATGGTGACAACATTTTAAATTGAATTCAATGATTGGAAAAAACATGACTACAGATCAAAAATCGTAGTGCTTGAAAAACTGCATCATGTTATGGTTGTTAATTGTGAGCTGTAACATTCTTTCTCTGTCTGTTTTTCAGGGTCGGTGCATGAATTTTAACCGTGTGCAGCATCAGTAGGACGACTGCGTGAAAACCATCCAATTGCTGTGCAAGACTGAAGAATTGCAGATTTTTTTTTTCTTTTAAAAATCTGTTGTGCTGCAGCTGAAGCCACTGTTCACTCCACTCTGTGCACAAAGTTTTTTGACTGGTTCTCCTATTTTCTTATTCATTCGGTTATTTCCTTTACCAAATAATTTTTAGATTAGGAGAAAAAAAAAAAAGTCCAGCAGAAGCACAAATCGACCAGAAGTCAATTTTCAGAGCTGGTTAGTTTTTCATGCGCACCAAAGATTTAACATATTCTGACCTTATTGTGCCTTCTGTAGGAGACCTAATTTTATGGACACAGACGGACGCTATCTTTAAAAGAAAACAAAAAAAAGAGGAGAAAGAGGCTTCTTGCCTTTGGCATAGAAGTCGGAATAATCCCAGTGGGCCTCACAAGTGCAGAAGTCCGTTGCCTTTTGGCAATGTCTCATCACGAATCCTCTCCAACTTCTGCAGTGTGCATGCCTGGCGGCCGCCCTTTGACTGGCTTATCTTGTCATTTTAACACTGAGAATTGCACACGCATGACAAATTGTAGACAGCATGCCCCAAGGTATTGAACGGCACCAAGACTTTTCCTTTAGTTTTTTTTTTTTTTTTTTTAAAGACACCTTCCTTTCTTTATGCACTCGGCACAAGAAAATTAATAGAGCGTTATTCGACCGCAGGACAGCCTCCTGACCAGGATGATCTCCAGCTCGGTTTGAGGGATTGATGCCTTCAAGACCTTGACATGGCGCTTGGTGTTTTTTGCCCCGTTTTCAGTGCAGTCTGCTTCCTGCTCAGCAAAGCATGGCACATCTCAGCCTATAAACAGGCCTATCAGTAAGACTTTAAGATAAAGATGCCACTGCCTCAACAGTCCTCTGCCCACCGTCTCAATCCTCAGAGGACTCCTGGCTGCGTCACAAATCACTAGTTCGATCAGCACCGGAATATCAGAGTTTAATTAAAATAATTAAAGGCAACAGCAAGCAGCAGCCTGTGAAGACTTGGCTGTCTCTTTTTTATGCCTCTTGACATTGGATGACCTATTACTGTTATTCACGGGGAAAAAAAGAGGACAATGTGCCACGCTGATGGTGCTCTAAGTCCAAAACGTAAACCCAAAGCAACGGATGCGATGGACGGATAAGTATTGTTCATTTCCAGAAATTATGTCCCCTACACCACCCCCCAACTCCCTCACCCCAAAAAGCAAGGGATGTATATTTATATATTTGGTGGATTTCTCAAGCGCGCTGTCATGACACCAATCCCAAATGATGTTATTGTGAGTGGAAAGACTGTGGGGGAGGAAAGGGGGCAGCAGCTGAAGAAAAAGGCTCGAATGATCCAGTCACTTCGGATACCGTACTTCAGATGCAAAATGGATATTCGAGTCGAAACCTGACAAAATGCACCGGCTTTGACGGGAAGCGGTATAGACAATGACCAGTGGCTGGGTCAGTGGGATGTCTCTGTGGAAGCAGGGAAGCTTATCAAATGACACTAAAAATAAGTTCAACAACCATCAAGTTTGGGGGGAATGGGTGCGCGTCTTACATTTGGTAGACACGGGAGCGCGCAAGATGGGTGGTGCCAACTTGGCATTCTCATTATTGTTTTGTTTTCTCCTCTTCCTGATCGCAACGTCATAAATAATTCCAAATGAAATCCTCAGGGTGTACTGTTACTCATGTCTGACCTAAAAGCTTTTAGCCTCTTGCATAATTTTGCAAGCTGACATTTAGTAACTAATCAGCCTCTTCCTGGACGGACGGTGGACTAGGAAGTTATAGCGCCTAGATCAGGACTTTATGTCTCAACCAAGAGCACAGGAATGTCATTAACCCAAGCTAATGACATATTTACATAGCAGTCACAACACAAGTCGCCCCGCTAGGAACACATCACATGTCCCCCGCATCATCACACGCCACGGTGTTCATTTGTAACACCTATTGTCAGTGATAAGAAAACAAAGGAAATCATTGAGTATCTTTGTTTTCCTTTGAATAAAATGCTTTTGTTGAAAAAAGTACTTTTTATTGTTAATAGTTTTATTGTATTGTCTTGAGTGTTAACTTTTTAAAAACATTTATTCATTTTAAATGTTTCTCAGCTTCATCACTTTGAAATACGACAAATAATCAAGAGCATGACTTGTGACTCGTTTTTTCTTTGACATTCCTCTCAAAATTTGGATTTCTCTTTTTGTATGAACTAAATTGTGCTTGCTAGATTGTTATATATAATTTTATATAATTTTATATAATATTATATTATATAATTTATGATTTTATTTCTTTGAAATTGTACAGTTTTTGTTCCTTGAGATTTACATTCACAGTGCTCCTTTACGCCACACAAGCTGCACATGTGTGCGTTAAAAACAAAATACCAAAAAACGTCTTTTTAGCAGATCCTTGTTTTTTAAGAGTTTTACACTGATTCTATTTGTAGAATTTTCTGTCATTGTTTTACACTGCAGTTTATTGTGTCAAATAAACATTCATTGAAAAGCGCGCGTTGTTGTTTGTTCTCTCTTTTTAACACGTGTGTGTGCTGGTAGGGATGGACATGCTGAAGGCAATCTTTAATTGGGCCCTTGCAGATTTATAGGGCCCGACAGGGAACGTGATTATACAGTGTGTGTGGACAGAGGAGTGGACATGGTACAGCCTCTCCCCCTGTGAAGTCAGTCACCGGAGGCACACACACACACACACACAGACACATGTACACCCTCGTAGGCTCAAAATCCCTTCAAGTTCTTCAACGCCCCAAAAATGAGGTCTTGCATTTAGTAAAAATATGCGCCCGTACACTTTCTGCTTCATCCTCATTTGCATGATGTGACAAGATACCAGCTGAGGTGCGTGTGTATGTGTGTGTGTGTGTCTACATAGAGTAGCCGCTCTTTTATTTTAAGGTCTGAGTTTCAGAGGTAGTAGAGAGTCTGTCAGTTATATACCATTTTTTAAAAGTTGTTGCTGTGACAAATACGATGCCTGATCAATAACTGGTAGTTGTCTAAACACAGAGTGGAAAGTGTGACTTCTTTCTTGACAATGTTTAGACGAGCCTGGTTTGTCGTCTAACTTTTTCCAGAAGCAAAATTTTAAAAAAGCAAAGCGCTAACATTTCAGATGTTCAAAACCTTAAAGACAAAAAAAAAACGATGCCATGAAAGTGATTTTATGTAGAAATATTTTTTTCATCATCAGAACCAGAAAACATACATGCAGTTAACTTTAGTAACTAGAAGTAAAGTTCATGTTTTCATAATTATGATATTTAGTACTTTAAATTCAGGAAAGGACTCCAAAGATACATTCTTGCTTTTTATGGTGGTATATCGTAATTATTTTTATTGTTGTTCTTCCATTAAGATGTGTGTTACATGAATTTAACTATTTTACAGCTGAAGTGTCTTTAAAACTGCTTTAATAAAAATAAGAATTCTATCATTGTAAAAGGTTTTGGAAATAAAAGTAGGAAGTGGTACAAGAGAATACTTTTGATAAATAAAAATAAAATAAATCCTTGTATAGAATGCCTTCACTGGGACAGAGGTTATAAGAAGTGGAACAAATACATATGAAAGCAATTATTTTATATCTGTTTACAACTCTGAATAGACCAGATCAACCTTGTTCCAGTGTTTGTACAACTATAGACAAATACACTAATAATATATCAAAATATGAACTTCTGCAATAAACGCCAAGAGAAAAATGTTCCGAGTATCGTTTATTGAGTATTGTTTGAGTTGAGATAAACTTAATTTAAATTTTTATTTGAATTTGAAATGTTGAGACGAAATTTCTTATATTAGCACTTGTAGAAATTAGATTCATTCAGTGTTTGTGTTAATTTCCTGATATTATTGAGACTATAAAGTTTTAGCTGTATCCTTAAAACAATATGTTGACACTGATGATCGGTATTTACTGTTTGCTTAATTTACTTAATTGCAAGTATTTTTCTGAGCTGCATGAAACCTAGAAAAAAAAAAAAACTTAAACCAGAGAGTCACTAAATAAATGTACTAAAACAGCATTTGTCTATTGTTCTCATCTTGTATGAACACACACTATAAGAGTCATCAACATATGATTAGCTTTTCACTGTTTAGCTGATGACCACAGCAGCTCATGGTGACATTCAGGACAATGTGCAGTACTGTATTAAAAACCACTATGTAATACTTTTATGGTCATATACAACTATATAAATATGTTATTATGTCAAACAGCTGGCTGCTGGCGGGACATCTGGAAATCTGGGTATTCCTCCAGTGAAGACCGTGTTTTAATATTGCAGAATTAATCAGATAATATATAATTGTCCAGAACATGTTAAATCTTTTGCTAAAATTTCTGTAGCTTCATGAAAACATATTTAACATGTAATTCAAAGTATGGTAATTTGATGTGAAATAATGTAAACAGATTAAATCCCCCAGCACTATTTTTAATCAATATTTTTCTTAATCTTTTAAGGTGCATCAGATCTCACACTGACAAGGTCTTTGGCTAAGAGAAAAGCATCAGCTTTAGTCCAATTAAAAAATCGGTTTTGTCAAATTTGTCACTTTTGAATAATGATAGTAATTATTTTCATCTTAAAACACCCGGAGTGTAAGCTGACAGTGGGAGGCATCAGCTCATCTCCGAAGCACTGCCGAGGCGCCATTGAGCAAGGTGTCATTCCCCCTGACAAGTTGCTCATTAGGGCGCACCAAGCAGGAGCTGCCCGCCACTCTGTCTCCCCCTGCATTCGTACAGGCCCCTTGTGTGTGTTTGTGTGTTCATGGCCTGTACACATTAACTCACATATACAGTATGCATGTGACTAACTAGAGTGTGCCACTGATTTTCCTTTGGGGAATTTATTAACATTTATTTATATAACGTGTTTATTAATTATTAACATTTTATTTTTTCTTTTCAAACAAAGAAGTGACTATAAATGCGATGCAAGATACAATTTATAAATGAGTGAACAGCCATCAGCCATCAATTTGACAAAGGGATTTATGCCTTCTCACACCCCCAAAAAAATTCTTTGTCAAATTTACAACAATAAAAAGCTTTTTTTTCCTACAAACTTTCCTACAAACAATTTGTTGTGACCTGACGCACCATTTCTTTTCCTTCCGCAGCCTACATATAAATCATGCTGCCATTCAATCTTATGCATCATATGACATGTAAACGTTCTTACACACTGCCATACTTGGAACAAATACAATATTCTAGTGATGAAAAAAAACAAACATCTGAGAGCAGAATAAAGCCGCTAAACTACCTGGAATATGGTGTCTGTTTAAAGAAGCTTACATGCTGTAATTATTCTTTTTCGATGTGGGAATAAAATTCCCAAATATGATACAAAGGACATGCAGTAGATCCATGAATAGAAACAAATTCTGAAGATTATTTTCATGATAAAGTTGATTGCCGTAGCCTCAGTGTAACAATGTCTGGGTATTACCAAGAATTTCTGTGATTTCTGAGGCGACAGCTTATTTATTCGCTAATTCATTCAATGAGAATTCATTCATTCATTCATTCATTCATTCATTCATTTTCAATGACCGCTTCATCCGATGTGGCGGGTCGCGGGGAGCTGGAGCCTATCCCAGCTGTCTTGGGGCGTGAGGCGGGGGAAACTCCGGGCGCGACTCTAGTGTAACTAGTCTAACATGCTCTTTGGAATAAAAGTGGCACATGAGGACAACAGCATCCGAAGGCCTTTGCCTTTTTCTATTTTTATATTAACACTCAGCTAAGAAAACACTGAACAAACACCTAAATCCATCCTGAGCTGTGCCACAAGGTTCTGTTTTCGCAATTTGATTGAGGGGGCTTAGCTGTCATAAAGTCTCAACCTCCACCTCCCCTGATAAAGTTTCTCTGGCAGGCAGTGAACGGACTTAAGCAGCTGTTGCCCTCTTAAAGCCCGTCTGGCTTCCCAGGTTATCTTGATTTGCACAGTTGTCTCTGAAATTTGGGTAACTGTGGGATCAAATACTGCGAATATGTGTGGCTGCTAACCTTTCAAAGCCCGAGCCCAGACTCTGTTGGATTGAGAGGGCAGCCCATCCACCCTAAGAACAGCTTGTTAGAGTTGACACTTGATTTTATGCATTGTATTTCTGAGAGCATTACAACTAAATCCTCTTCTCAGGCAACACAGAGGGCTGCTGTTCAACAACGGCTGTGGAGAATGCAGGTGGGGGGATTAGGAGAGCTTGACGGTTTGGGATTTCAGAGCTTTATGTTGATGCTCTTTTCTGTGCACTCCCTGTGAATTTTAAAGCTCAATATACTATATATGCTGATAAAGATTTAGGAGTCCTGTAAGATGATTAGACTGGTGTATACGTATAAGAGAAGAGGAAGGAAGCATTAACACAAAAAATGCATGTAATATAAGTCCTAGTATACTACACAAGAGATGTTTAGTTATGTCAATTTGTGTGCACTGCGTGACAATGTGATCATAATGAGCCATGAAATAACAACCTTTCAGATGATTTAAACCAACTGAGAAAACAAGCCGGTGTAACTAAGTACATCTTTACAAGTAATTTATCTACAGACAGTTTAAGTTCTTGTACTTGCTAAGTGGATATTCCTATTTCACTTCTTTTTATCACAAATTCTGTACATTTAAGGGATGGAAAGATGTGAGGATGAATTTTCTATCGTCCACATATTGTACACCTAAGTTGTCAGAGAAGGACTTAAACCAAAGACAGCGCTGAATATTGGTACCCCATGGAACAACACTGGTGACCAAAAGTTTATCAAACAATACATGGTATACAAGATAACACTGTCATAGCTGCTGCACTGAATGATGGGACCTCAGTATTTCAAAGCAGACAAAACCTGATCGATAAAGCATGTTTATTTCCAGCAAGAATGTTAAAGCACATAAACACATGGACGTTACTAACATCATCAAAAAGAAATGAAAATCAATCAGGAGAAACAGACAATGTTAACAATGGAAGACAATGGTAATAGTGGAAGATTGGGGATGAAGTTTTTTCTCAGCTGTAGCTGTCAAATAACAACTTCAGCAGCTTCTGACTGACCACAGGGGAAAGCATAACATGACCTCAGAAGTCAATTCAGAAACATTTCATATGTGATAGGCAGGTTAGAGAATAAAGCTGGCAGATCTCTCAAAGTGAGAGATCTGGTTATCTCTTCCCAAAGCCAAGGATACAATGTCTAGTTTTAAGGTGAAAAAATAATTTCCCTTTAGTTCTGTCTGCAAAATATTGTGTGGCTGTGCTCTGAAATGAACAGATGGTCAGCGCAGGCAAAAGGCTGCAGATGCCATGTTGGCATTTTATTTCCTTCTCCCACCTATTGCTGCTCAGAAAAGATAACTCTCTACACAGCAACCTGCTTCTGCACCTAAATCTGGGCTACGCTCAGAGAGGCTCCTGCTAGGTATGAAATAATGATGGCACAATATGTGTGTTGAAGCTCGGCGGGGGCATATGTTGAGTCAGACGGCCATTGGAGATCACCTGTCCGGCCGGAGGGGTCGCAGAGCCGTCTGGAGCCTGCTAATGATAAACCTCCAACATACTGACTGTCAGCTCATGGCAGCTCTTCTCTGAGCAGCAGATCCAGGAAGGCATTTGCGGTCACTGCTGCTCCGCGTCTGAACCTGTGCTGACCCAGTCAGTGATGGAAGGCTTTCTGGGCCAATCAAACTGGAGCCCTGTGAGCTGGCCCGATGGGATGGGGGGGTAGAGCTGAGGCAAACCCGGGTGAAATCACCTTGCCAGCAGGCTCTTCATCGTGCTTTAATGAAGGCAGAGGGAAGGTTTGGCTGGGGGTGATTCTGTGTAATCATGTCACATTTCCAGAGAGGCCTGGGCAGAAGAGGCAGCAGATCGCTTCTGACTTCTCCAGCAGATGTTTGGAAATGGTGCTAATGTTGTGGATTATGTCTGCGGGTGAACAGGCAGACAGGCAATCTGATGCTAATGACAGCTAGGCTAACTTGGGCTTTTAACAGAAACACATATGTATGTATGTTTACAGTGTGTTTGCCTAAACAGTTTTACAGAAGACTTGCTGTTATGCCAGTAATGCATCTTAGTTCTCTTTAATCCAGTAACTCTGATTGGCTTAGGAAAAAATATCTATGCAGTACATGCAACATTTACATGTAAGGTGTGCATAAACACATCAATTTCTTTGGCATCATTTCAAGTTTGAAGGAGAAAGTGGACGATAAAAACTGACTTAATTTTTTTTTTTTGCCACTACTCTTAGTGTGCTAAGGAAGAGACTCTCAGTGAAGATTCAAGGTCAAAGACATTGATCTACAGGAGCCTTTGATTTATACATATATTCTATTTGCTTCAATGTATGCTCACATTATATACTTATGATCATCACATCGTCAGTCTTTGTCATCCAAATATCATGGTTTCTCACACTACATCTAAAATAAAACTTGTGTGCCAAAAAAGAGAAGCCTGTCGATATGGAATAGCAGGTGACGATGACGACTGCTGTTTATGGCTGATGGCTATGACAACACACTTCCTATCCAGTTCGGGAACAATATTTGCCATTTACAGAATTGACTCATGATTCTGATGCTTGCATGAGTGTTGAAAAATGGACTTCCTGAAACGTGGTCCTTTGTCTCAGATTCATGATGCCAGGCGGCTGTGAAGGTGGACCATGCTGTTCAAGCTCCAGCAGGCCACTGGTCAACGTTAAAGTCCTTCAACGTGATAAACCTCCCAAATTCCTGTCATTCCATGCCCCCTGAATGGGCAATGTGTTTCAAATGGGAGTCAGGCTGGATAACGATTATATAAATGCAACCGTTTACGATGCAGAGAGAAGCTAATGCAGTAAATGTCTGACTGAATATTTCGTTTTTTTCAAATTGAATTGTGCTGACTCCAGTTACCTGTAAATTGTTACTTTTAACTTTTAATTGTTATCCTTGTCCACCCCCCCCTCCACTAAGATCACCAACATCATTATCATCATCATCATCATCATCATCATCATCATCATCATCATCATCATCATCATCATATAAAGCTCTTCACTGTAAGGCTCCATCTGACATTGAGGAACCTCATTGAAGTGTATCACCCTCCAAAGGCCCGGAAATCCTGCCCCCACTTCAGCAACTACAGCACAATTTGGACTGGAAATTCTATCTGGCCTATCTGCCACACTCTCTCTCTGTCTGTCTCTCTTTTCCTTGCCCAGTCTCTATCCCCAGTATATTTCCTCTCCCACCCAAACGGTCATGGTGGATGACCGCCCTCCAGATTCTGGGTCCATTTCTTCCTCAAATGAGGACGTTTTTCCTCACCGCTGTCACTTATGCTTACTCTGTCAAAAGTCAAAGTCAAAGTCAGCTTTATTGACAAGCGTAGCATATATGCATGACATACCCCACAGATGAAATTGCAGTCCTCTCTGACCCACGGTAAACAGGCAGTACTACAGGCAGTACAACACAGACAGTACAACAGGCAGTACAACAGACAGTACAACAGGCAGTACAACACAAGCAGTACAACAGGCAGTAGAACACAGACAGTACATCAGACAGTACAGCACAAAGTATGAGGGTCCTGCTGGATTTTTCTGTCTGTTAAAGCACTTTGAAATGTCTGATGATGTGATTAAGCGCTTTAAAAAAAAAAGTTGATTGATTGATAGTCATCATCATCATCATCATCATCATCATCATCATCATCATCATCATCATCATCATCATCATCATTATTATTATTATTATTATTATTATTATTATTATTATTATTGCCTCAAATATGTAGCTGAAATGATGCAGATTTATTTTATGTAACAAATTAAGTCCAGATCAAAAAGATTCATCTTTATCGAAAATGAAGTGCTTTGATTCTAGTACTTGATTCTAGTGTCAAGCAATTTGGTGTTTTAAAATAAAATCTATTAAGATTTTACAATGAATATCTAACTCCTCAGTAGTTTGGTGGATTTAAACTCTTTCAGTCCTCCCTAGTTCAGTCTTAACACATGTCCTACGTTTGCTTTGCACAGCAGTTGTAGTGATCAAATTCTTCCTAAATGCATCACAGATCTCAAACTTTTCTGTCTTTGCATTAAAAAATTCACATTTGAGGTTCTTAGTCATGCCTGTTTTTCTCCCATTTCTCCATCTTCTCCCTCATGGAGCGACGACTCCCATCAACAGTCCCTAATCCAGTCCAGGCTGCAGGAGGGACGACAGATCTGAAACACTGTTTACAACGTCAGCTGCTGTGCTTGGTGGGCCGAACAAACACAGCCCTCCCACATGCCCGGTGCCCCTTCCCGCCATGGCTGGCATCGTTTAGCATAACGATATTTTCCTGGTGTTTGCTCACGGATGACGAGGCTCTCATTGCTATGGCTGTGCCAGATGAATCATAAACCTATACCATATGCCATCGCAATTTGCTGATGGGCCCAAGCTGTTTTGGGGGATATAAAATCCAGGGATTATGGAGGCTTGATCCTCAGTGAATGAAAGGAGAGAGAGACACAGTGAAGAGAGAGTCAAGAGGGAAAGTACTTTCTCAGCTTCTATTGGTCCACAGGTCAGTGACTGTGGAAAGGTACAAAGCAGGGCTTCTGATTGACACCTCCCAAAATGTCTAATCTGCCAAGGCTGTTTGGTATTAGTTCAACCTGCTGGTTTGTGAAAGCAAACAATTTCATGTGCACACAGTCAACAACATGTTTGTCACCTTGTCCCTCGGGTCATATGGTGGTAATTGAAGTTGCTGTCAAAAACAAAGGGACAAAAGCTTTCAGGGAATTGCTGTTGTTGTCATTCTCCTCTCTGAAATAGAGAGCATTATACAGTATGTGGGCCAGTCAGTATGCAGTTAGTGCTAAAGCTCCTACCTTACACAATGTTTCTTGACTAAAGGTGAAGAGTTCCTCAAAGCAAGAAGATTTGATTGTAAAGCAAACACAGGAATTGAAAGCTTAGTCTGCAATTGCAATTAGTTTTCAATTATTTTTTTCTCAAACTATCTGAACTTAATTGAGTTTAGCCCTGTCTACTGCCATATTTTCTGTTTATGTACGGGGTTCTTATATTGTAGAAAATATGTCCTGATTAAATTCCTGTGGTTAATAAGAAAATGGATGGAAAAAGACTTTTAAAATAAGTGTTTAACTCATTCACTTACAGTTTCCTTATTCAATATTACCAACTGAAGAAATTACATTATTTTGAGAATTAAGTAACAATAATGAACATGTTGATGTTATAGAGTAGTGGTCTTATATTTGTTTTATATGGTGCATATATTTGAGCATTATAAAAAATAATGAGAATAATTTACCTATCAAATGTATTTAAATTTATATTTGGAATGAAAAACTAAACCTTTTCTCAGCATTATAAAACATTATCCATCCCTATTTAATTGTAGTGTGGCAATGTCTGTAATCAGGCCTGTAGATCAATACCGACATTAAAACAAATAGCATATCTGAAGGTCAGGGGTGGTGCCTGTACTTTTGTTTGTTTGTTTGTTTATTAGTTCCACTCTGCAGTAGTTGAATCCTTGTCCAAAGATTGAGATGAAATGAAGCTAACATTAGTCATTAACAACATCCTTTGCAGGGTAGTCTTGTTTACCCATTAATTAAATACTGACATGGAAATGAATTACAGTTGAATGATTATATCCTTGTATTTATAAAGGGAATCTCAAACATTCAAGACTCAGTCGTGCAAAGAGAAAACATTCTGAGTGTTGAATACACAGAGTAGTTAGTCTGGTGTAAAACGTCCAAAACAAATAGATAAAGACTTTAAGAGGCTTAATTCATTTCCAGGTTTTGATTAATATCAATATTTGGCTTATGGACTAAGAATTTTTGTCACGCTACTGACAGTGGTGGGAGGCTTTAAGGATTATCTGTTGTGGGAACATCTGACCAGTTTCATAGAAATATCCTCACAGTCCAACTTTTCATATAACTTTACTGCACTTTTTAAAGGTCATCAGAAGTGAAACCTCTGATTTTTTTTAAAGGTTTATGTATAATTGCTTAAGTAATTACACCGTGGACTCAGGAGTACCAGTGAGGAGAGACTGTGTTAACCATCATAACTCAAACTAAAAGCATGTATAAGCGATTCCCTCCTATTTTTTAATTGAGTGGGTTCAGAAAAGCTTTAACTTCCAAGTTTTATGAGTCTGGGGTCTCTTAACGGTTCGGCCACAGTAATTTGATAATCATTTTCATTTGGTCGAATGCTGGCGATCAATCTGATAGATGACTTCATCAATCTCCGTACTGCAGCCATATACACCCCAGATTCTGTGGTGGAGTGGAAGTGGCCATGAATTGTACCTTTATGAATCACATTCCAACTAAAACTTGATTAGTGAGCTATTGCAGCAAAGAAATACAGTCATACTTGATATTCATTAAGATAAGGTGTTACTGCCAACGTTGCTCGGATTGTGACAATAAATTTCCCATTTGCATGAAAATGGGCTCAGAAATTTAAATGGCAAAAATACAGTCAAGCTCATTGTAGCACAGTTTGGCGTGGTGAGTGAAATGAATTATTCATGAGCCTGGCAGGATTCTGGTCGCTACCATCTGAAGTGTGTGGTGAACAGTGCTGATACTTAAATTTCACTGGGTTTGGCTGTATGTTTTTGTTATCTATAGATGAAGTGGTTTGATTCCACATGTCAACCACAATACTGAAATTTTTAAATCAAGGTCAAATTCTAGCTCAACAACATAAAATATGACCAATAGAATCTCAGAGCAAAAAATGCACCAAAAAAATCACACTTCTGATCCCAGATTGTTCGTACACACACACACACACACACACACACACACACACACACACACACACACACACACACACACGATAATTCCCTGGCTGGCTCCTCCTCTAACACCACTGGCCTGCTTTTGTTTTTCCTCAGTTCTGTTGTGTGTTCAAACAATCATATTTGTACCATCCTTTTATTAATTGGGATTATCCTGTTTTTTAGACAAACTCTCAAAACCATCAGATTATGAGGAAATAGTTACAGAGGACTTAGGCATGTTGATTAACATGATCACATATAAAATAGTACAAGTCTTTAACTGTCATCCAGAAAAAGAAATGTCAAAATGTATTTTTGTAATGTATTTACACTTTCCACATACAACATAAGCCTACATTCATAGGTGAATGTTAACCTAGGTGAAATGATATTACAGCATCCCAGAAATTCATTGTACTTTCAGCTCAAGTATCAGTTAGTTACATAAGTTTTACTCTATCTTTCTAATGTACAGTATTTGCACAAATGATATTTACATAATTACACAGAATAGGACAATTTAAAAAAAAAAAAGTTTAGCCTAAAAGTCTTTAACTGTGTTAAGCAAAGCTGCACTAAAGCTTGGATCGAATTTACTGTGACATCTGAGTACTGATCTGCTGTATTCATGCAGTATATGTGATTTGATATAGTATCTTTAGCCAGTGTTTTATTATATTTGGTGATTAATCATTTATGGTATCTGTTGGGAAAATTTAGCTAGTAATGGTATTGTTATCATTAGAGCAGCCACATTATGCTCTCTTAATTTCCCTTCGGGGATCAAACCAGTATATAAAATTAAAAAAATAAAAATAAAAAAAATAATAATTTAATTTACCATTTTCATGAGTTTTACATGAACATTCTTTAATTATCATCCAGTAAACATTCAATAAATCACTGACAACACTGAGGCCACTCAGGAGAACTGGAAATACTGTAGTTAGCCCTGATCTACAGACAGGGAATTAGTTAACCTGTCAACATGCATCTTTTTTTTTACTTATTTTGCCCACAAAGAGAAATATGATGAGGCCAATATTCATTTTAGAGCAAGGTAGTGTCAATAGTGTAGAAATTTCCAAAAAGAAGCACTCAACACTCAGCTCATCCTAAATCACATTAATATACTGTATACTGTATATATATTTTTGTATAGGACTTGTGCTTCCTACAGACCCATGTTTAAGAGAGCTATGTCACTCTTTGATGCTAAGTTAGTATCAGCATGCTGATATCCACCATAACACTTACAAAGTTAATTAGTCAAATTTTGAATGGATTGCGGAGTTTGCATGTTCTTCCTGTGTCTGCGTGGGTTCTCTCCGAGTTCTCCGGCTTCCTCCCACCTCCAAAAGCATATGCTTCAGGTTGATCGGCCGGTCCCAAATTGCCCGTAGGAGTGAATGTGTGTGTGCATGGTTGTCTGTCTTTGTCTGTGGCTCTGCGGCGCACTGGTGTTGTGTCCGGAGTGTCCCCGCCTCACGCCCTATGCCAGCTGGGATAGGCTCCAGCTCCCTGTGACCCACTACGGCGGATACAGTGGCAGAAAATGAAATGGATGTTGTTACACAAGTAGATTTAGGCCTTTTTTTAGATAAAAACAGATTTATATTTTTATATATGAAGTGAGATGTTACCTGCCACTAAAATTACCAAAACGATGATTTCTGTTCCTGTTTGTCCTTTTCTGGTGGCAACTAAATTGAATGTTACACCACCAGCCATCACAGGTTGGCAGTGCATAATTTACCTCACATGTATGTTACAATACTTTTCTCCTGCTCAATGACTTACTCTTTTATCAACTCCTTCTTGGATGATTGGCTGAGACAGCCTCCGTTATCTCATCTGCCTGAATGGATGAAAGAGAATGACAAGAAAAAGTGAGAGTGTCCCTCAGGGAACCGTAGAAATCCGTCTCAGCACCGGATTCCCTCGACATCTTCTCACCTAAGGAAGCCTCTTGACGTTGGTTGACCTCATCTGTAACCTTCCACTCGCTTCACTACCATCCTTTACCTTCAGATCTCCGCAGTCACTGATATGAAGCCCTCCAGGGTTAAGATCTGAAACCAGCAGGATCACTGTGTGTCTATTTACTGTGGAGACATTAGCGATGCTGACAGTGAAAAATGAAACAGACAGTACTTCTTACTGCTACCAGCTCCCATGTATGAAATTTCAAATCATAAGATTTTGATCCAATGACTAGATAAAGGTCAACACTTAAACTCTGCACATGCAACAACACATACTCATTATCTACGGGGATTATAGTCAATAGAATCAGTGGAAAATCTAGGATCTTGACCACTTTAAAAAGGCATCGCTCCCCTCAGACAGAATCCGTGCTCTATAAAGATCACATGCATGCTCTGTGTTATTATCTAGACTGAGAACACATATGTATTTTCATTTGTAGTGTATGTACTTGATAATCCTTAATTTGTCTGGAGATATAGTTGCAATCTCTAATAGCGTGACCACACGCACATGACCTGCAAATTTACACTGGAGGATCAATGTTGATCAGGTCACTGATGTTAGAGGAGCGGGATGAAAATCTGTCAGGGAATCAGCTGACTTATTACAAAGCTTAAATCATGTGTTTCTTAAGGCGGGATGCCAAGTCACGCGAGGAAGATTCAGCAGCTTATTGTGTTTCTAGAATATTCTTACTTATTTGCCCGGGAATATACAGCAAATATAATTTTTATTGTTGAAAATGACAAGAGATTAACATGTCAGAACATTAAGATGTCAGTTCTGTATGAGTTAAGAGAGGGGTAACCTGTCTTTTATTTGTACATGCTGATTTGTAAATGCATTTTTGTAGGTTTATCTGCTTATTATTTCTTCATTCACATGTTTATGTTCCATTAATTATATATATTTTACAGTGATGGCTGTAAATTCCAGTATAAGTTTTTGCTTTTCTAGCAAAGTTACAGAAGGTTAAAAAATGTCAGGAATCAGAAAGACAATCCATTGATTGTTTTGGTCGTTTCATAAGAATTGTTTATAATAATGTAAATGCAGAGAGGTATGTTATTTATTTAGGGCATGAATTGAAACTGCCTACTTTTTATGGGATGGTGCTGTTATAATAATGTGCATAAGTCATCCCATATTTACTCATTTACACTCATGCTGTTGGATGGAATGTGTACAAAAGTAATGGGAAGAACAAATGGTTTTATGTCAACTGTGCTTAATGTTTGTTTCTGCATTTAAACCCTTTATTTAAACAATACGTCTTATGTATTTATTTAATATAATTCATCTATGATTACAAATGATTTGATCTCATGATCATGTGATTTCTGATTGATATCACTTCCAGTTTTGTGGGCATGTGACTTCTAAGGGGCAGTTATGTAGCTAACAAAGATTTATTATTTTTTACTTGTATGTTGTTATAGTTTAATGCTCACATGAATTGTTTTACATGAAGTGTTTTGATGACAAGAGTCATTCATTACAAATCAAGACAAGAAGAACAAGCAGAGGCTCTGTAACAAAGCAGGTTCTGTAAAAAAGGTCCCACAGTGTCTAAAAGTAAATGGATCAACCATCAGGGACCAATTGGCTTGTCTCTGCAGCTTTTTCTGCATGAAGAGGTCACCCAATGAGCAGTATTTGGACTTCATCCAGATATATAAAAGCTACATGAAGGATACCTGACATGACCCTGATCATATCAGTTTTTTTCCCCATATAGAGATTTGTCTCGTAGATCAGTTCCACCTTCTTTATTATTTGTCAGTTTGTACTAATAAAGAATGTAAATTACTTTGATTAAAACAAAGAAAATTATAAAGATACACAACAAATCTTCCCAAATTGAGACTTTGTGTTGACAAGTTGTAGCAAAAAACACAAATTGTCAGCTCATCATCCGGTCATGTAATTACACAGGCCTTCTCAAATATGAGAGGTGTAAAAAATAATCTCAGTGCAGGTCCTGCCCATAAGCTTACTTTTGAAAACTGAAGGTACCTGAAAAGATAGTGGAGAAAATATCAAACCACAAAGTTTCTTGCTCACTGTTTGTACTGCTGCAGGTGGGAAGCCGGGACTGCCAAATAGAGAGGTACTGTAATTTGGCAGCTTGGTCTATCGCCTCCATCCCAACAGCTGGTCTTCAGTATTAAACACACCACATGAAAAAGGTATGATCAAAATTTAACTTGCCCTTACATCACTGTGCAATATTTATATCACTTCATTTATTTATGTCACTAGCATGTACCGGTATAAATAGAACAAGTCATAGGTAATTGTACCAGCTTCACACTTAATACTATTAAAAAAAACCAATAGTGATAGACACTTAGATCCCTAAGATCAAATTATAGTTGAAATTTGATTAAACAGCAAAAGGTTTTCACTGAGATGCTGAAGGAAAAAAAAACTATAATTATTGCTTTTCTGTAATAACTATTAAAATAATAAAGATGCCAATGTGTTTCTAGAGTGTACGGAACGTTTTGATGTTCAAGGAAACACATGATGAGTGTTGAACCTTCATGGGACTGTTGTTGTTACGTACAGTGGGAAAATGGAGCTTCCTTGATTTAAATTGATCATGCATTAGTTGCAACACATGAATATCACAATGATGGATTTTGTATTTACAAATACTTTAAATGTGATCATAAGCAAATGTTTATGATTAGACTATCACTAAAACAGTGTTGTAGTCAACGGCTACGTTATTACCTGAATTTTACCTCTTTACCCGTCTTTATTTTTGCTCTGATATCTTTGTCCTTACTACCTTCTCTTTCCTTGACAGCTGGTTAAATAACTGGAATATCAATAAATATGGGAATAATAGTGTTATGCCACTCATTTAAATAAATGTCATTTTGTAAAACATTATTTACCTCCTTGAAATGGTTAATCATTTCTGGAATCACCCTTCTGCTAAGTAATCTTCATCTGCTGCATGTAATTGGAGTGTGATCAGAGATGTATGTGAGGCCTTCTGACCCCGGAACCATCATGTAATAAGGAGCAGTCCTGGGAAAAAAAGGAAGAGCGATACCACTGCAAGAGACAGGATAGAGGATCATCAATATCCCACCATCCTGAAATTACTTCTGTTTCCTTCCCTGCACTTGTCATGTATATTTCATCATTAAGTCCCAGCGGCTCAAGCGAGGTCACCACTGAGCAGCGCTCCGCAGGGGCTGTGGCTAAACAGATGTTAGGAATGGCAGATGAACACAACTTAGACCTCACATATGCTGCACAATCCAGAGTCAGGAGTGATTTATTCATACCAGTGAATAATGTAAACACACTTTTTAGCGAGCAGGGTCTGGTTTTGGTGTGTGCGATTCACGACAAACTGATGTTCATGTCATGGGAAATTTCATTCATGCTCTAGGGAGGGGTTCACTGTGGATGATTGTGTAATCACAGTTAAAAAAGTTTAAGTTCTTTCAACTACATATTTTCAAACCATTTGAAACAACTCTATATTTCTAAATATATCTCTAATTTAGAGTCCCGTCAGGTTTGGGTTTAAATGTGTCCAAGTCAAGATGGGACTGAAGAAAAAATTATTCACATACAGTGTCCTCTATTGTGGAGGGAGTATGTGGTCACAGACTTGCACTACCAGCAACCATTCATCCATTCATCTTCTAAACCCACTTCATCTGCTGTTGCAGGTCGCGTGGTGCATATCCTAGCTGACTGAGGGTGTGAGGCAGGGAACACTCCCGGTGTGATGCCAGTTCAATGCATAGCCACACATATACACAAATAGGCACGCACACTCACACCTATGGTCAATTTGAAACTGGCCAATTAACTTAAAGTGCATGTTTTTGGAGGTGGGAGAAAGCCGGAGAATCTAAAGAGACACAGACACGGGGAGAAGATACAAACTCAACAGTGCTTCACACTCTGCCACCATGCTGCCCTACCAGCAAACATATTTTTCCTTTTCTAATATGGACAAAACTTAAGAATTATTTCTCGATATAATGCAGTCAAATGTAAATGAATAAATTCCTGATCAAAAAGTGTACTTGGCCTCATTTGTAGCAGCCCAGCACCCATTTTCTTTCCCAGTGCCTCTCAGTCACCCATTCCCACACACATCCTCACACAGTGATAGCTAAGAGCCTCCACGCTCGGGGCTGAGATTGACCATCAGATACAGTTGGCTGCTTCATGCCCAGGGACAGATGAACAGGTGAACGGAAGGATCTGGGATCAAACCCTCCTCTTCCTCATGAGCCACAGTCTCCCTGTTGTATTTTTACTGTGCTCATAACTACATGTATGTTCCAACCATCCATCTTCCACCGCTTATCCATAGTCGGGTCGCGGGGGCAGCAGCTTCAAAAGGAAGCCCCAAACTTCCCTTTCACCAGCCACATCCACCAGATCTGACTGGGGGATTCCAAAGCGTTCCCAGGCCAGTGTTGAGATACATAGTAATCCCTCCACCTGGTCCTTGGTCTGCCCTGAGGCCTCCTCCCAGCTGAACGTGCCAGAAACACCTCCCTAGGGAGGCGCCCCGGAGGCATCCGCACCAGATGCCCAAACCACCTCAGCTGACTCCTTTCCAAGCGAAGGAGCAGTGACTCTACTCTGAGCCCCTCGCGAACAGCAGTGTTTCTCACCCTATGTCTAAGGGAGACACCAGCTATTTGCCTGAAAAAGCCAATTTCCATCGCTTGTATCCGCGATCTTGTTCTTTCGGTCATGGCCCATCGCTCATGACCATAGGTGAGGGTAGGAACGAAGATTGAACGGTAGATAGAGAGCTGTGCCTCTCAGCTTAGCTCTCTCTTTGTGACAACAGTGCACTAAAGGGACTTTATTACTGTTCCTGCTTCCCAATTCTCCGTCCAATCTCAAGCTCCATTGTTCCCTCACTCGTTAACAGGACTCCAAGTTACTTAAACTCCTTCACTTGTGGAAGGACCTCGTTCCCCGACAGTTTCCTGCTAAGGACCATGGCCTCAGATTTGGAGGTGCTGATCCTCATCCCCGGCACTTCACACTCAGATCAGTGAGTGCCACAGGTCACAGGCCGATGATGCAAACAGGACCACACCATCTGCCAAAAGCAGCGGTGCAATCCTCACCCCACCAAACTGAAGCCCCCCCTCACCACAACTACACCTCGATATCCTGTCGATGAAAATCACAAACAGAATTGGTGACAAAGCGCAACCCTGGCGAAGGCCAACAACCACTCAGAACAAGTCCAACTTACTGCCGAGAACCTGAACGCAGCTCTCACTTTGGGCATACAGGGATTGGATGGCCCTGAGGAGAGGCCCCTTAACCCCATACTCCCGCAGTACCTCCCAGAGTATATCCCTGGGGACCCGATCGTACACCTTCTCCAAGTCCACAAAACACGTGTAGACAGGATGAGCATACTCCCAAGCCCCTTCTAGGATCCCTGAGAGAGTAAAAACTGGTTCCGTTTTTCCACGACCAGGACGGAACCCATATTGTTCCTCCTCAATCTGAGGTTCGACAATTGGCCGGACCCTCCTTTCCAGCACCTTAGAGTAAACTTTCCAAGGGAGGCTGAGGAGTGTGGTGCTCCTGTAGTTGGCACACACCTTCTGGTCCCCCCTTTTTAAAAAGAGGAATCACCGCCCCAGTCTGCCACTCTTTTGGCACTGTCCCAGACTTCCACCCAGTGTTAAAGATACATTTCATCCATGACAGCCCCTCAACACCCACAGCCTTCAGCATATGTCATCAACAACCGGGGCTTTGCCACTGTGAAGTTGTTTAACTACCTCGATGACTTCTCCCAGAGAGATTGACTTAAATCCTCCATCATCCTCCAGCTCTGCCTCTGCAACAGAGGACGGGTCAGTTGGGATAGCTGGATTCAGGAGTTCCTCAAAGTGTTCCTTACGTTGACCAATAACCTCTTCAGTCGAGGTCAACAGTGTCCCATCCTTGCCGTATACAGCTTGGGTGGTCCCCCGTTTCTCCCTTTTGAAGTGTCGGACAGTCCTCCAGAACAACTTCGGTGCTGTCCGATAGTCCCTCTCCATGGCCTCTCTGAAATCCTCCCACACCCTCTGTTTTGCCTCCATCACACCCGTGGCTGCAGTCCGCTTGGCCTGTCGGTACCCTGCAACTGCTTCAGGAGTCCCCAGGGACAACATGCCCCTGAAGGCCTCCTTCTTCAGTTGGACAGCTTCCTTGATCACCGGGGTCCACCATGATGTTCGAGCGTTACCGCCCCTTGAGGCACCCAAGACCTTGAGACCACAGCTCAGCTGCAGCTTCAGTAATAGAAGCTTTGAACATCAACCACTCAGGTTTGCTGCTCCCAGCCTCCATAGCCTCCAGCCTGCATGAGAAGCTCCTTTAGTGGTCTGAATTAAAGGTCTCGCAGACAGAGTCCTCCTCCAGACATTCCCAGTTCACCTGCACTACTCGTTTGGGCTTACCAGGTCAATCCAAAGGTTTCCTTCACCAACTGATCACCAGGTGGTCAGTTGAAAGCTCTGCCCCTCTCTTCACCCAAATGTCCAAAACACACAGTCGAAGGTCAGATGATACAATCACATGATCGATCTTTGGCCTCTGACCCAGGGTGCTCTGGTATCACATAAACTTATGAGCAATTGAACATGATGTTAGTTATGAACGTGACTAGCACGTAAGTCCAACAACATAACACAGCTCGGGTTTAGATTAGGGAGGCCATTCCTCCCAATCACGTCCTTCCAGGTGTCTCCATCATTGCTGAAGTGTGCATTGAAGTCCCCCAGTAGAACAATGGAGTCCCCTACAGGGATCTCGTCAAGGACCCTATTTAGGGACCCCAAGAAGGCCAGATACTAAGCTATTTGACCTGCTATTTGGTGCATATGCACAAATAACAGTCAGAGTTTTCCCTCCCACAGCCTTAAGGCTTAGGGAGGTGACCCTCTCATCTGTAAACTTCAACACAGCGATGCCCAGCCAGGGGTTTGTGAGTATCCCCACACCTGCCCTGCGCCTCATTCCTGACGCTACTACTACGTCCAACCCTATCCAGGAGTTTGGATCCAGAACCAGGGCTATGCGTGGCGGTAAGCCCCACCAGATCCAACTGGTAACACTCCACCTCTAACACAAGCTCTGGCTCCTTCCCAGCCAGTGAGGTGACATTTCACGTCCCCAAAGCCAGCTTTTGCCGTCCGGGTCTGGTCCGTCATGACCGCTGTCGTCACTGCCACCCATTTGGCAGCGCAACCGACCCCATCGATCTGCCCTGCGGGAGGTTGGGTCCACAGGGGTGGGAAAAATCCACGTTGCCTTTTCGGGCTGAGCCCAGCCGGGCCCCGTGACAGACCCAGCCACCAGGTGCTTGCTGATGGGCCCTCCCTCCAGGCCTGGCTCCAGACGTGGGCCCCGGGCTTCCTCCGGGCAGGGTCACTTGTTTCCCTTCTTGTTTTTTCATGGGATCTTCTGAACCATTCTTTGTCTGGCCCTTCACCTGAGTCCTGTTTGCCTTGGGTGACCCTACCAGGAGTACAAGACTCCCAGCAACATAGCTCCCAGGATCCTTAGGCCACACAAACCACTCCACCATGAAAAGGTAATGGTTCCTTCGAGAGGTGCATGTATGTTACCTCCCCTAAATGAAAAAAATCTCAGTTCTTCACTTTATTCAACATATTTAACCGACTAAAAGAAAATGACCTGTTCGACCTCTTTCTGTGTACTCTAGTTTTACGAAAGTTGAAATTAAATCTGAAAAACTTTGAAGCAAATCGGATGTTGTAAAAAATATCACCAAAGGACAAAAATGAAAATACTAAGAACCTCATGCAGCTGAGATTAGTTGCGCTTTAAGCAGATTACCATGACTGTTAAACCATGTGGCTGAAACGCCCTGTTTCACATATGCCCGTCTATTATTCATGTTGAAATCAGCAGTGAAGGAGTTAATTTTCTACCCTGATGTGGTTAAAGAGTTGCAATGGTGATGGTGAATTAGATATCTAAAATGACCAATGTGATTGTAATGACAGCTCTCTGTAAGAATCATTTCATCTGCCTGCACTGGTTTGGAGGATGTGATTAATGAAGCACAGCATCTCCCCTCTCATCTCCAGATATACTGATCTCCTGACATTTACTTAAGTTGGGGCTAATGTATTAATTCCAAAGATAATTATTCAATATACTTTTGTCACTGTTGATATAGCTCAGCTTCGCCCTGTGAGCTCTGATCTGATGGGCCTTACATTACTTTTCCAGATGGGAAACCAACTCTAGTAGAGGACTGTTCTTTGAAGAAGGCCATATGTGAAAGGAAGCATGAAGAAATGAGCGCACTCAGTGAACCCTGGGGTGGAGTCACTGTGCAGATTCTTTATGTGTGTAGCTGTGTGAAGTCATTAGATCATCAACATACCTATCACAGAAATAATAAAACTATAACAAACTCAACACCATCAGCTGGCAGCTGACCTTTGCTTTCTCAGTGTAGAACATTAAACCACTTCCCTGATGTATTTATCATATAAATTTTTGTACAATAATAAACAAATTCTGGAAAACTGTAACTCCAACAACGAAATTCAGAGGGTGGATCCAAGGAGATGTTATGTCTTCCAAATTTATGTGATCACTAATAGGTGCAAATAAACCTCATGTTTGCAGTAAATTTAGTCCTTTGTTTAAACCAAATTTAAACCTTTGTTATGGATTTCAACAAATTCATCCTTGTTTGTCTAATATGGACACAAAGTTGGCAATAACTCATCACTAGAGATGTATACCAATGCAGGTGACAATATACTGTATACATATGTATATATACAGAACAGAAGTTCTCAATTCAGAGACAAAATACACCAATAAAAATATGTAGTTCAATATTCAAAACATGAGGATTGTAAAATGTCTGAAGGACAACATTGTCAGTCAAACTGCTTGACAGGTATTCCTTACTTTCCCTCACCGCGACTGGCACAGGAGACCTTGTGACCACAGTTCCTAGATGCCACTTTGACAATGGAGGTGAGGAACATGGTCATCTCTGACTCAATGTCCCCAGCCCCTTGTGCGATCTGGGAGAAGCTCTCCCAGAGCTGAAAGTTGAAGACCTCATTGACAGATGGTTTCACCAGATATTCCCAATAGACCCCAAAGACATCTGGGCCTGCCGAGTCCGTTCAGCCCCCTGCTCTGCCAGCATATCCAGCTCACCACCAGGTGTTGTTTGGTTGACAGCTCTGCCCCTCTCTTCACCTGACTGTCCAAGATATGTGGTTAGGGGTTCGATGATAAAACAACAAAGTCAATCATTGACCTTCAACCTGGTGTGTTCGGTGCTATGTGCACTTATGGACAGTCCTGTGCTTGAAGGTGTTTTTTCATGAGCTGTGACTAGCACAGAAATCCAATAACAGAACACCACTCATGTTCAGAGCGGAGAGGCCGTTCATCCTGATCACCCTGTTCCAGGTCTCACTGTCACTACCCACATGAGCAATGGAGTCCTCAAGAAGAACGATGGAGTCCCAAGTCAGAGCACTGTTTAGTACCCCTCCCAGGGAATCTAAGGCCCCATTTAGACAGCAGGCATATCAGATTTCTCTCCATATCTGATTTTTAGAGATGACTGTTCACACTGTTTTTAGGAAGTGGCCAAATGCAATGGGGCTCTGTTCAGACTGGACCACATTTTCGGCCAATCTGACAGGTTGCTGTAGCAATGACGTTGGGGCGGAATCATTGTTCATTGTGCGTAATGTGTGAGGTCATAAATTTGCGACGGCGGCAACAACAACAGCAACGAACGTAAAGTTTTGTTACCTTAGCATATTGGTGATATCACTGTCTGGTAGAGGTGGAGAAAACACACGCACACCAGACATTGTCAATTTCTTTTTCCATGTTTTAGCGCTCCGTAATGCGCGATGCTCGTCCTTCTCAAGCCTTCCTCTCACATAGCGAATATGAAACTACCCCCCAAATATGGTTTCAATCCATCCCGCAAAAATCTGATTGGGACTGTTCAGACTACAATCGAGACATGCGACATCAATCTGGATGGGCTAAAAATAATATTTAGGCGACTAGTCTGAACAAAGCCCAAGAAGGCCGGGTAGTCTGCACTGCCTTTGAAACAGGCAGGTTGAAACAAAAATGAAACACCCGTCACTGACCTGAAGGTGCAGGGACACCACCTTCTCATTTACAGGGGTAAACTCCAGCATGTGGCAGCTCAACCCCACACCAAGCTGCTGCCTGTCACCTTGGGCAGCACCAGAAAAATGAAGAGTCCAGCCCCTCTCAAGGGTTTGGGTTGTAAAACCCAAGCTATGGTAGGAAGTGAGCCTGACAAAGATTTGTATTAACAGAATCTGTCTTCTTGCTAATGATTATTTATGTATTCATGAGAGATCATGTCACTGGTCAACAGGCTCCACCTCTCTGGATATTACAATTCCAGAACATGTGGTTGAGCTCCCTTCCACCAGAGCTGCTGAAATAGGATCCATATGCCAATGACTTTTCTTTACACTCTTTCTTTATGTCTTGTAATTGTGAGCAGTATGGCACTTCCCTCTAAGGAGCTGTAACACAACAGGTGTGGGGATGTATGGGAGTCTATGAGAAATAACTTGGCAAGGCTTTCTGCTCCCACTCAGAGCGATGAGATGATATTGCGAGAGCTAAAAGCTCAGGGAACTTAAAACTCCCACTGAGAATAAAACGTTGAAGAGGTGACGAAAAGGTGTTTCCTGTTGAAATATTATCTTTTTCTATTTTGTAAGTCTATCTATGATATGGTGCAATTTTGCAATGATTAATATGTGAAAACAATCAGATGTTTGGTGATATACAGTATATGGAGACAGGTGGACCTGACAGCTTCCTTCACTGAAGCTATTAATTGTTACTTCCTTAAATTTATTTTGTCTCCAACCATCTTCTGTAAGCTCCACATTGATTAAAATGAGCTCCAAGAACTTTGAAGAGCTGCATGTAGACTCAAAATGTAAACACACATCAACTGCAGTGACATCTCCAGGAGGTCGCGAGCACCATTACTGGAAGGAGCAGTCGCATGAACTACAGCTGAGAGTATGGAAGGAACCGAAGGTGACCAACAAAAGGCCTGGACCATTCCTGACCCAGAGGAAGATGAACAATCTCTTCAAACCGCAACTCTGAGCATCATTTTTGTGTCCGTTTCATCATACAACACAAAAAGAAAACAGCATGAGCAGGAGGGGGTACATCACAGCGGCATGCTTGTCGTCCACCCAGCAAAGGCGACATCACAGCAGCGCACACATCAGTAGGGTTGAGCGTCCGAGGCCATCTTGCAGATGTCTTTACTGTATCCGCCCTCTCTGGGCTGAGACGGTCGCTGTGTGTGATGGATACTGGGAGACACGAGGAGGCCGTCTGTGATATTTCAGCAGCTGTTTCCTTTAATGCTGCTGCACTGCCATAGACAGGCTCATCGCTGCCATCAAAGCCTGTGTGTGTGTGTGTGTGTGTGTGTGTGTGTGTGTGTGTGTGTGTGTGTGTGTGTGTGTGTGTGTGTGTGTGTGTGTGTGTGTGTGTGTGTGTGTGTGTGTGTGTGTGTGTGTGTGTGTGTGAGAGTCCAAAGAAATCTTGGGCCTGACGTTGCAGTGAAACACAACAGAGGGTGGGGCTGCATCCTACATCCATCACTATGGATATGATCACCACAGTAAACAGTCTGTGGCAATCTATGCAGAAGTCCTTTGTATTAGTTTACATGTTATTCTACATATATGGAGAACAAAACCTCACATAAACACTGAAAGGACCCAAACCACTCAGACACATTGTTCTCTCTCATCTGTCTGACAGATGGAATAAAGACAGAATTATCAGTTCAATGGATATATTATTTGCAGTAAAACATGCTCATATGAGCTATGAAAGATTGTAAATAACTGATATTGCTTTCTGGTTGTTATTTTTGTCTTTTTTTTATATTCTTTTTTTAATTGAAAAAGTCATTCAATACGTATCCCAGGAAAATTTACTAGATATCTATGCTATCATTAAAAAAAATGTTTATATCAGTTTTTTTTTAGTCAGATAACATTTCAAGAATTAGCAAGTATTTTAAATTTATCATATATCAAGATCAAATAATGATATTGAGCTCATCATGCATCCTTGTAGCTTAACTTATAGATTATGTATCTAATGTAGAAAAGGCTAAATCCTCAACCACAGTTTGATTTCCACCTGTTGTATTTTACTGCATATCGTCACATTTTCACTTCAGGCATCAGTAAAATATTGATCTAATTATAGTCTTATTCTTGCCATAGAAGCATCTCTTTGTCACTCTTGGTCTAAGTCTTCACTGATCAACAGCATGTGAAATGTTAACTAGTTAACGGGCCTTGGTTAGAAGCTAATATTTGGTAATTAGAGATTTGAGATGCTTTTGTTAAGTATGGTCTTCCTTAATAAAACACAGATTTTTATTTCTTAACGTGTAACTTTGGCAATTTCTAGGTCAGAGTTCCTCTTTATATGTGAATGTAGTATTTGGATTAAAAAACAGGCAGGTCAACGAATGTGGAAAATAAAGATACAGTAGATACATGTAGATTTAACAGCCGAGTTTTTATCCCGTGATTAAAACGCTGCTCACAGAGAATAAAGAATAAAGCCTGAAAGGTGGAAATTTTTTGCCTCCCTATGAAATATTAGTATCAACGACAGCCTTCAGAAACACATACAAATTCAAATCCCAATGTCAAAGAGTTCTCCTAGCTGCAACTAGTCAATGTCTTTTCTTTCCTCATTTATTTTTCATTTAAAGCTGAGGCCACATTGGTTGCGGCCATGAAAAATAGAGATTTCACCCTTGTCCATTTGGGGGAAAAAGATCCAGTGAAGCAGAAAGACACATCAACGGGGAGGATATGGCAAAATGGGATAGGCGAAAAATCACACAGTGTGTCCTTTGAGCCTGTGTCACCCTGCTGGGTGGAGTTTGACATTCAGGCCATGCGACAAGGCTCAACCCAGGGTGGACGGCCCCCCTGCAATATTAACTCTCATTTGGAGAGCAGCTGTGGCTATGAGCATGAAACATTGAAGGAAACAGCTGCCATGGATCCAGTGCCATCGCACCACCTCTCGCACTGTCTATTAAAGTGCCCTCCCCACTGTTCCCTTAAGCCTACATGGAAAAGCACACAAACTAGCACTTATTCCTCTTGTAATTTCCCTTCTGACTACAGTCTCTGGGTGACTTCGCCTGTTTGTGTCAGGCAGGCGTCTGGGAGAGGTCACGCACATCTGGGTGAGGAAAAGTACTTTCAAGGCCCGTCTCTCCTGTTGTTCAATGGTTTTCTGTGTGTTTGAATGCTAACAAGGAATTGACATAGAAAGCGTTATTCACAGAGAGAATGAAGACTGAAAGGATGAGGACAACGGTGCAGTTTGTAAGATATCAGTCAGAGTTGAAATGATAAACTGATATCGATGGAAAAAAAGCTCAATTATTTTGTTTGCCAGCATGTTTTGCCAGATTTTTCTGTAAGAAAAAGAAGAGAAAAGGTTAATTTCATAAGGTGTTACAATTAATCACTTTAACTTGTGGTTTGCGTAAATGAAAATAATAAAACACATGCGGCGCGTTAGGACAGAGTAGCATACCGTTGCTGAGCTCAGTAATGTTGCTCTTGAGCAATCACAGTGTTTTTAAGGATAACGTACACTCAACGGTTTAGGGTAGTGACAAACTATGTTCTGCTTCAGGCTGGCATTAGCAATGCAACACATTAATATGACTTTTAAGTTTTAAAATGTAGATTAAAAGGTTACATAAATGTAATCCTATCCCATGACAACAACAGACTGGTTTCAACTGAGTCAATACACAAGGACTCAAGTGGTCTCATTGTCATCCAAAGGCCGTTGGACATTTTCACAAAAATACACATTTAACCGGTCAACCACGATAAGTGTTTATTTAAACTGTGCTCACTTCTTAAAATGAAAACTAAATTTATATTTATGACAGTGTTGCTCAAGCCTTCCTCTGTGTTTGGTCAGCGATCTGGTGATTGTGAAATCAACAGAATCATCATGACATTCATGAAACCTTCCACTGGACTGCTGTGCATGATGGCATTTGCATTTATTCAGGTTTGGCCTTTGATTTTTTTTTATACATGCCTGTCTGGTGAGATGCAGTGTGTGGTACTGTAAACACTGATTCTCACTGACACTGCATTCGGGGTCCAAACGCATCATTATCCCAAGCGTTCCTGCTATCGCCACCCATCTGCCTGTTCTTCCTGAATCTCTCTGAATCCTACTGCGGTTCTACTTCCATTTTACAAACACGCGTTCATGACACATGCTGTATCTTAAGATGCTCGCCTTGTAAAGGAGCTCCTTGGAGACACATACTAATTTACTTTAGCCTCAGGAGGGTATTGGAGCTTTAAAGTTCGTCAGTGAGTACTAGTGACAGGTTGAAAGTAAGTGTACAGGCGTCTGAACGTGGCGCTCCACTGGGGTCCGGACCCCCTGGTGTTCTGGTAGTAGCTACAAGCTCCTGTCGTCCATGCAGCGTGTCAGTGACTGATTCAAAGGCAAATGGCTTTGAATAATTGATCAGTTGGGTCACCATGGCTGTGGATTATAACCATGTGAACACTCTCTGATTTCCATCTGTGCATTTAGATGTAATGAAAAGCAACATCTCAAAAAGTGAAAATATCATGTGCAACAAGAGTATGAATAAACCAGCACTCACAATGCCACCGCTGATGTAGATGAGGCCCCGAGCGATGTGAACAATTAAGCTGTTATTAATTATTCAAGAGTGGAAATAATTGATCAGCGAGGTTGAAGTGGCTGTGGATTGTAATGGCATGGGCAGTGCCACTTTCACGGGGGGTAATTAGTAACAAGGATAATTACACTTACAGGCAATTTGTAATACCAGTGTCTCCTAATGCCACATGTGTATGCTCGAGTCGGCATGCATGCTTCAACAGATTTATCTGTCCCAGGTTAAGAGGAGTTATGGTGATTCTTCCTCCTTCAAAAGCACGGTTTTCCTTGGTTATTCAGATTTCCTTGGTTTACTGAGCAGCTTATATATGTGAATCAATTTCTACTACATGCAAACACCAATCAAGTCTTTCCTGATCCAATGATGACCTTTCATAAAGTGTAACAATCAACAAGTCTAACTTTAATCTAAACTATCTACTATAGTTTTACAGTGGTCAGTACTTTTCTAATCAGACAATGTTTAGGTCAAAAATATAAAAACAATATACAATAATAAAATATATCTATCTATCTAAGTCATCCCATATTTGTTTAATATTCTCACGAGTTCATCAAGATTTCTTGTACTGTATCATTATATGCATCGATAATAATAAGCAGATACTAGAAAAGACCCAACCATAACACGTAGTGACTGATCTCCTCATCAGCAAACTTTTATTTTCCTAGAGTACAGTTCACCTGTGTGCTAATTTATTGCACCTCATGTTTTTCTGAAGGTTTTTAGACACAAATCAGGAATGAAAGTTTCTGACAACTCCTGTAACCTCCTGGAGTTGTGTTGATGTACTGTTGTCAGGTCAGGGAAGTGGCCAGCCTGTGCGTCCATGAAGTAGAAAGGAGGAAGCTGCAGAATAATCAGATTCTGTAGGATGGCTGAACTATGAATTGTGGCTTTTTGACTCATTGCCAGACATTGGTAAGCTAAATGACCGAGCCTCTCCCACTGGTCAGTAATGTCAAACAACCCTATAACACAGGTAAAACTCTTCAACCCTCACCAATGGTATGACATAGTGCACACTTCTGGTGTGGTTGCAGCTTCTGCCTTTGTCTATCGTGGGCTTTTCTTAACTCATGAACCTGGCTGAGGTCTGGAGATTTTTCCTGTCAAAACAGTTCACTTTCGCTAACAATAAAAACTCAATGCCTCATTTTTAAAAAAAAAAGCATTTTTAAAAAGTATTCTTAAAATGATGTATATACTATAAATCCCTCTGTGTCTTTGATACAGGTGTCAAACATAATTTATTATCATCTGAAATTCATAGTTCTTCTTTTTGGGTACAGTAAGAAAAAAATGAAATCACTTCTCCCATTTGACTGAATAAACTCAGAACCTGATACTAGTATCCAAAAGTCTCCAAGTGACATACACTCAGGAAATGAAGAGTTGCGTCTCCTTTCTGAATATTCAACATCAGCATTTTTCAAATCAATCATATGATCCTGGCTGCTTTGACTGGTCAGATGAATGTAAGTGACCCTTTAACACATTCCACTGGTAGTGATGTACTGTGCTGTTACCAGGCATACAGCTCAAAGATACCATCAGGCATATAAGATATCAAATGTTTGGCGGCTGAAAACCCATTAACCTGTCCTTGATTTCATGTGAGCCTTAATAAAATTAAAAGGATCTGCTGGAATAAACTATTCACTCTTCTACAACCCAATCCAATACAATAGACTGCCCTCCGTTCTCCCGCCAGTCACTCACAGAATTTAATCTGTCACACTGTACATAAAATTGCTGTTCAGATACTGTATACATTTTACATATTTAATTTTTCCTTCTTTCTTATCTTATAGTTATCTGGGGGGGGGGGGTAACTGGGACCCTCAGAGGGGTATTTCGTACTGTCTTATGTGGAAACGTGTGTCAGCATGACAAATTAAGATTCTGATTCTGATATTATAGTGACTTGGCTGAATAAATGTCATAATAGAATTCTGAGTGATGGTCATGTATGGACAAAGATTAAATGCATCATTGACTGAATAACTTGCTACACAGAAGTAACTATCAAATATGCAGGATGCTCCAGAATAAACTCAGCAGAGATGATTAAACTGAAATCACAATAAGTCTCTTTCCTGCTCACTTTATCCTCACCGTGTAATGTGCACTCCATCTCCCTCCAGCTCTCTCTGTCTTTCATTTCTCCCATGACTCATTTCCAATGTGCCCTTTGTAATTAAACCTGGGGTTTCCTCACTTTAGACAGACAGGCCAGAGGAGGTGGGTGTCAGTCGAGACCATCAGTCATGAATCGAGGACACGCTGCGGTTCTGTATACACGATAAAACAAAACAAAGTGCTAGATGTTACAAACACGTACACGAGGAGTTAATTATCAATGGAAAGCATGACACTATTTCTTCTGTTTTGTTTCCCTGTCGATACCTCCCCATTCATGCGGCGCTCCTGTCTCCCTTGTCACTGTCTTTTCCAGTTCCTCTCCCCTCCCCCCTTCCATCCCTCTCCCTGCTATCTCTCATTGGTGTTTTAGCACATTAATTGACTCATTATTCCAATTCCTGCCGAGGGAGGGGGAAGGGGCCGCTGATTAACAAAGGCAGATGCCCAGTCTCCGCAGAGGAGCTCTGGATCGCTGTTGTTGTCGTCCCTTACATTTGCATGACTTACTAAAACAGCCAGACACTCTTGACCGGAGAGAGGGTGAACCTAGAAAATACCACTGATTGTCAAAAATTCTTCACGTTAGACAGTACATCTCAAACATGGGTATGAACTGGATTATCTGTTTTACTATTTTTCTGTGTACATGAAATATATGAGTTTATTTTAGCATGGACTGTAAAAAATTAGGAACTTGACACCCAATTCCACCTTATTGATGATCAGTATGATGTCCTGGAAGGGTAGTCAACATGCTTTATTCATGCTACCTGTTCACCTTGCAGCTATTAAATGCTTGTGGTGTATCAACCTACCAACGCAAATGCATGATCCTAAACATGTTTGCTTGAGCATCCTAATGTATTCATTAAACATCTGGCGGGTGTGTGTAGACGCAATATGCTCCACAGACTAAATTAACTGGTTGTGTTGGTCTTGTCAAAACATAAATAATACTTAATATATCGTAATTTTCACAGTATTTTCCAAATGAAATTTGTGTTAAAAGATTGGCTACTTGTATTTTTCACATGCTTGATTGCAGGTTCAGGGTTTATTGGTTGCAACATTTATTGGTGTTTGGCTTAATTAATATCCTGGCTTATTAGGTAGCTAACAAAAACACACACAGGCTCTGTTTGCCAGATGTTAGGAGAATGATCTGTTTCTATTTAACATACATTTAACCTATATCAGTAATCCCTTCATTCAGCTTCTCCATTTGCTTTGAACTGTCGATATTTTTATGCCGATACTTTTATGCTGTTATAAAAACTACCTAATAAGTTTTTTATGCCGTTACCCATTTAACACGTTTGTTAAGAAAATGATTCATCACTAACTAGTGATGGTAAACGAACAATCTGTCCCCCACCACCACCAACACCACCAATTAGGAAAATACAAAACTAGAAGGACCAAAAGTCACCTTTAATGCAAACGAGTCTTATTGATTATATGATATTATATGATCAGAGGTTATTGGTTTTATAAAAGTCAATAATTTAATTTTGATGGATTTTTTGGTTTTCTCTGCATCAAACTGCTCTAAAATTCACTCTTAGACACTATTCCTGTAAATATGTTTTATTTTGTTTGACAATATCCACAGACTATCCCCTGAGAAACTCTGGATCTGCTCTTTTATTCAGATCCACTTGACATTTGTGTGGTTGATTTTTAAGCCCAGATTCATCCCTCCTCTAAAATTTATAAATCTATCCGGTAGTTAAGATATTCTGCTGGCAAACCATAAAAAAACAAATGAATTCAGCTGAAAACACAGTTCTACCAGTACCTTAGCTTCTTTTGGTTGGGGGGAAGAATGCTGTTGTGAAGATGAAATTCTATTCTGAGTAGCTGTGACATTTTTAGTATTTAACTTATGAAAATGTTATGATACCAAAACTGAAAGACGACATGTCAGCATGACTTAGTGCTCCTACCACCGCTTCGTTTTCTCTATGTGAGGCTAGAATCACATTTCTAAGCTATATCTTTAACCCCATTGTTCAAAGTCTTGACATCTAGCCACACTGACATATCCAGTTAGCTAGAAGCTTAAAGTTTACCTGACACAGGGTGGCCTAGTTACGGCCTCTCGTCTCTCTTCTTCATGTATAGCTCCACCCATTATATCCACCACCATCATCACCACTCTTTTCAACTCCCCCATTCTGCTTCCCCTACCCTCCTCATCCTATTTGAGAGAATTAGGAAGGAATCAATCACTTGTCGAGGCTTACATTTTGTTACCGCCAGCCTTGCTTCACAGCCAGGGCAACTATCCTCCACTCCAAGCAGACAGGATGAGGAAAAAGGGGCAGTTTGGGAAGGGGGGTGTATGTGTTGAGATCAGGAATTCAAAGTGACGCAGGTTGAAACTCTGGTGGCCATTGGATGTCTCTGACAAACGGACTGCAACACCCCCCAGGCCCTTTCTCCCTCTGTTCCTCTCTGTCTCACTTCGCTATCATCTCCACCAAAGCAGCCGCATTGTTCTCTCTCTGGAGCTGGGAGGCCATCGACATTGGTGTCCCAACCCACATTTGTCTGTTCGTCTTCTCAATTTCAACTTAACTCAATAGTTAAGAGGGTGCCTGAGGGTGCGCAGCATGCAGCAAGATGATACAGCATGACACTCCAAAAGACACAACCTGCTCTATGTACATGAATCCTGGAGAAGAACTTATGAGTCTGCAGAAGAAAAGAGGCTTGCAGTTACAGGAGTTCTGAGCATCCTTAGACTAAAAACAGGACTGGATTCAATCAAAACTGCCGTATAAAAACCCACCAGGAGGGCTACCTTCAACCAAACCCACAAACTGACCTGGTCTGAGATGAACAGCCAGACAGTTACTAAATTTGATTGTTTTAGTTCAGAGTCTTGCTGAGAAGGTTATATGAGGCATAGTGAAAGTTCAAAATTTTGTGTTTAGATTGACATTTGATTTTTACACCAGTAATTTTAAAATCTGTTAACACCCATCTTGATAATGTTGCAGCTTCCTTGTATAACTAAACTGGATAAACCCTAAAGAATGGTAATGGTAAATGGACTTTACTTAGATAGAAAACTGGACATGGACAATGCCTCAAGATATATTGTGCAATAAAATTAATCAAAGCCAACCCATTGTGTGCATAATGCACAGTTGACCTGTGTATCAAAGACCTGTAGAAATAAGGAGGTGAACGATATCAGGATGTCCAGTCACACCAGAGGGAGCTGAAAGTGCCAGTAAATCTGTGTTGGCGGTGACGTCATCAGCTCTCAGCTGTTTAAATAGTTGATTAAGGCCCGTGCAGCTTGCACAACCGACCCCTGACACCCACAACATCTGTTTTGTTTGTGTGGGCTGAGAAGCAGTTGCTCTCATGCTGTGCAATATGTGCCTTCATAGCAAGGTGACATTAGCTCAGAGAACAACATACCCACTCCGATTAGCTGCACGCCAGAGCGACAGCAGAGGTCTGACTTTTTAATGCTGCTGTTGCTCAGTTGATGCTGCACTCTTGACTCCATGCCTGAGAGATGTGGTTTTGGTGAAAGCATTTTCTTACAGGAATGGGCGTGTTGTTTCAGCAGTAATGTACAGATAATGTGACAATGATTTCAGACTCAGATTTTTCACCAGGAGGTCAGTTTCTTTGTCACAACAAGACATGCATATCAGCCTTTATAGTGTCACCTTGAAGGAGTTTTGGAAAGCCTGACACAATCGTGATGTCATCAGGTTTGTATCTTAGTGAAATTTTAGCTGATGCGCTGTAAACAGTAGTCATGCAAATTAATGAATGTGTGAGTCTTCACAGGTGACGGTTACTATTAAAATCTAAGGAAAGAATGTATTAATAAATCAATCACTCAGTCAATCAACTGCATTATATTTATATTGCGGCTTTCAAGCAAAGTTAGAAAACAATGCACTTCTAAATTGAATGGAAATACAAAAGCAGAAAAAAAGGAACCATGTCTTTAAATAAAAACATTGGACACCAAACAAGTGCCTGAACAGACTGAAGGTCAGCAGCAGAAGAGGGAAGGATTAAAGTAAAATAAGATTTCTGATGGGATTTCTGATAATCAGGCACTTTTTGCAGGATAAATGTATGAGGAGACCCTCTGCTATGATTGATGTGGTCTATAGAAAGTCCACATATGATGTACAGTATGTTTGAGCTCAGCTTGCAAGCTAACAAGCTAACATTAGCACTATGTAATATGTTTGTTTGTTCTGGATCAATCTTCCAGAGTCACCGACCCTTTTTCTGTTTTGCTTTATCTAGACTTACAGATGGTGACCCACTCTAATAATAGTCATTTAAATAGGACATGACTTACTGATGCACACATATGTTTAGTTCCATCTCTCTCTCTCCCTCTCTCTTTCTCTCTTGCTCTCTCTCTCTCTCTAGTTCCATCTCTCTCTCACTCCCCCCCTCTTTGTGCATGTATGTCATCTTTCCTCTTTGTTTTTTGCCTGTTTGTTTTGTATCTCACTTCATGCTTTGCGGCTAAGGCTGCTTGAGGATCTTCCTCACTTGACGTACCCTCTGATGAATGACCCACTCATGCAGAGCAGCCATGGTTCTGACATTGGGTATGAAATGAAACAGTCTCTTTATCCACTTGGCTATTCAACATAGGGGAAGAAGTGTGTGTTTGTGTGCGTGTGTGCATGTGTGTGTGTGTGTGTGTGTGTGTGTGTGTGTGTGTGTGTGTGTGTGTGTGTGTGTATGGGGGGGTGTCATCAGAGAGAGTTACAGATCAACACACGTGGTTAACAAGCCATGAGCTTGTGCAGATAAGTCAATTGTATGCGTTTGTACACATATGGGCTCTCACGCATCCGTGTGAGGGTAAAAGGAGCAACACTGCACTTCACAATGTTGCTTCAGCTTAATGTTGTGCTGACTGAGGTGAATCTCATACTGTAGGCCCCCTCCAAAAATAATAATAAAAATAACATCATAAGAAGAATCAAATGTGTCTCTTGACTTAATAAGTTCACACAAATGTCTGAAGACATGCTTAAATGTATTTGTTTGTAACTGTAAATGTATTTATTTTTAAAAAATTGTGTCTTTGTTACATTATTAGACTAAGTACCTCCCTGCCATTTATTAATATTTCTTATCTTAGTGTGATGATGCCACAGATGCCATATTATATTAGCAATTGATAGTGTATCAATTTAATGTAAAGAGGTATGACTATCACATTAATGAAATTGTTCATTAGCATCAAAGTATACTTAATTTTAATCACATTGTTTGTTCTTGGTTCAGTTTTTAGATATTCTTCTGTATAAATAGACTGAGTTGTTCTCAGTCCTGTGTCAATAAAATCTGTCTTCCTTTGGAATTACCACCTAAACCCGAGGCACACCTGTACCTTCTTCCAAATATTCTCACAGAAACTAAAATGACTGATGCTGTAGAACTTAGCCTGCATATCTGGTTGTTGAACATCCTTCATTGTTGAATTATTTAATTGGATCTCAACTTTATTGTGGTGCCTTTGCTTTGATGTATTTTAATCAACTTGTACTTGTTGTAAACTTGTAAAGGGTTAGGTAGAAGATTTCATGAATCAGCTTGACCTTTCTCAAGACAACATCTGCTGCTGAACATCTTCCATAGAGCGTTGTGCTTGGGTCAACATAAAATGTGCTGATAAAATTGGTTCAGTCATTATGAATGATAGTAATCTCATAAATCTTTACTTTTATTTTTGAAAGGAAATTTTTGCCTGGAAGCCGAACCATAAAGCCAAGCCCAATACAGGAATAATAATTAGTTAGACGATCATGTTTCAGAGGAAGGTGTGACAAGACTTTATGTTTTGCATAAATTGATGTGGTTAGTTTATATACTTGTAAATTTGCCAGTATACCAGAGTCTTCCCTTTCATCATCCATACTGTGCATTTCACAAATGCACACACAATAAAATCAAAAGAGCAACAAGACAAGAGCCAATCAAATAACAGAAAAAAAACCCTAAAAAAACAAAAACCTTGAATATTTAAGATGCTGATGCGCCCGCCATCTAAGCAGCTGTGGGTTGTTGTTTTTTTTACATTTAGAGGGGAAACACAATAATATCAAATATAATCCAGTTGGGCTATATCTATGGTACCGAACACCTGATTTTCAGATTAACAAAAAATTACTCCATTTTCATTTGTTGAAAATTATGTCTGCTGTAGGCTGTCAAACATCTCAAAGGGAAAGGTTCAGTTTCGTCCTCTGTGTGTTTTCTGACTTATTAAAAACAGGTATGGCACAGAATTTACATCTGTATGATGAGGGAGCAGCAGATGTGGCTCTTCACTGACAGGAATGATCCCTGCGCTGTGAGCACACGTTTCATTCAACTGAGATTTTACAGTGGTGGCATGGGGAGAGTGTGATACCTACTCTGACCAAAAGAGGGCTCTCTCAACCTCTGGAGGCCTTTAACACATGGCCTCCCAGAATTCTTCAACTACTACTACTCCCATAGGCAGTGGTTTTGACTGCTCGAGTATTATTTGTATCATCATTGAAAACATCTAAGAATAAATTGGTGGAATAGATAAAAACACATCAGTACAATAAATCAAAGCTTATTTATTTAATTGACACAACATAATGTCTCTGTAATTATACATCCAAACTCAAACTGTGAAATTAAAACAATCGTGTTCTGCTTCAAAATAGATTGGTGTCATCATTAGACCTTAACAATAAAAATTATTAACTCTTATGAACATTCAATAATGCTGGGATGGCTGCCAGCCAGCTAGTGTTACAACATCAAGTTGTTTTGCTGATGGCTCACAAACACTGATATCTCTCCCCTTCAACACAGGTAACTTGGGTTGACGGGGGGAAATATCACCACTGATAACTTCTTTACTTCTCTTGAACTTTCAAGGTACTAAATGCCCAGAAAACCAGTCTGGTTGGTCCAGTAAATAAGAGTAGAATAGAGCTTCCTCCATCACGAGGCTAAACTGGAGACTGTTACATACAGTACCACAACAGAACCAAGGTTGGAGTAGATGTGTTTGAACAAATGGGGAGGAAATATTCAGTGTAAGCTCCTACATGATGATGGCCAATTGTGGTGTTTTGTAATATTCTTAACCTAGCTGCCATAAATGCTTCAATTCAGTTCAAGAAATTCACCAATATGATGCTGTCACAGACGAACCTCATAATACGACTCGCAAAGGAACTTTGCTCAGGACACATGAAAACAAAAGCCTGGCAAATGATGGTGCAAGAGCCCCATTTGGATCAGAAGAAGATGGAGATGAGAAGGCAGTGGGACCTGCACAAGGAAGGTACATGTCACCTGTGTTGACTGTGAGTGATTGGGAGCCATAAGCAAACCATCTTGGCATTGTAACATCACTGTCTCCAGCTGGCTGGCAGCTATCATAGCATTTTGGATAGTTCATATTATTTCATTGATAGCTTCAGAAATATGGGGGGGGGGGTTCAGAGAGAAGGAGACATCTCATGTTTTCTCATCATGGTGAGTCCTCAGCATGAGCAGAGGACATGACTGGTACAAAAGTTCAATACGAAAATTCTGTTTTGCTTTGCAACTTGCAGGGATGATGAGACCAAATTTGCTGGGAAAAGGGCATTTTGCTCTCTGGATAAGTAAAACTGAAGAAACGTTACTTCAGTATTTCGATCCTATAAGAATTTCCTCCTCAATGACTGCAAAAATTACCTGTATTAAAGTCTGATGCTACACCAGCCAAAGTGGTTGAAATCAACCTCCACACCGGCATTTTGTAATAAAATAACCATTCAGCAAAAGCTATCACGGAGGTCAACGGCCCCACCATGAATGCAGTCTCTGTGTTAAAACTGCTCCACTGTGGGCGACATCCATCCGACACACCTCACATCCTTCTCTACTAGAATAATGTGGGGGTGGTGTAACAGAACATGTTTCCCTCGCTCATATCTTGTTCCCCCGTCAGCGCTGTCCAACAGTCATAGTTATCTGCTCCAGGACTAAAAGTATGGCTTTATAATTGTAACCACATCCAATTAAATTTCCAATTCAACCCTCTATTAATCAGGCCAGTGATCAGAGAGGCAGACCTACCAAGCATTTCCACAGAGACCTGTGAAGGGAGCGGTGTCAGATTCACAACAAGATCATTTCTGTGGGGACTATATTTTTTCCCCACCTCCTATTGTTTGTCTTTGCTGGAGTTGTTAATCCTGTGTAAACGTAACCAACCATAATTGGAGGATTATTTTGTGGTTTAAAACTTATACATTCTTTTACCACCAATTACAGATGGTCTCTCTTCCTTTCTACTAGTACAAATCCAAGGTAGCACAGAGAGCAGTGTTGTCGCCTCACAGAGAGAAGGTTCCAGGTTCAATTTCTTTATATACAGTTATAGGCTTTCCCCATGTCTGCATGAATGAATGAATGGTTGTTTATCTTTCATGTGGCCCTGCAATGATCTGGCGTCTCATCCAAAGTGTAGCCTGTTTCTCACCCGTAGCCAACAGACTGGTTCCAGCAGACCCGTGATGCTAAAGTCGGATAAGCTGCTAAAAACAAGACGATTTTAATAATTTTATCATCAAGAGGAATGATGGACATGAATGGAAACAGAAACATTTCAATAAATGTAGACAAGTACAAATACTTAAATTCAATAACAAAATTTGAGTTTCATAAAATTATTACTTAAATCATTAAAAAAAATTGTTTTCAAAAAGGTCGGGATTAAAGCACGAAAGGCCAATATCTTCTTTTTTTTTTCTCTCGAAGAAACGGATTGCTCAAAAAATGCTATTTTAGTCACATCTTTCATCACATTTCCACTCCATTGTGTTACCTTAATGATCACTGTCCCAGACTGCAACACTGACATTTGGTAAGTCATCTTGAAACCAAAATAATAACAGCAATGGAGATTATTTATTTTTCAAACTTAATAAATCTCTCTCTAGAACTTTTTTTCAGTATTGGTATATATTACAGATGGATAATATACGGAGTGAGTATATTGAATCAGTAAATCACAGTACAGTTAAACTGCCGGATGTGTAGAAGGTCCTGCATATTTCCATCATTTTAGTTCTTCTATTCCATAGACCATAGGCCTGTATGCACCCCCAAAGTATTGGGGTGTGATGACTAAAACGATATGGGGACATGGTAATCATAATCCATCTAATGGATCAGGGAGTCCTAATCCACACAGTCAAAGCTGAGCTGTAGGCTGCCAAATCCACATACAGCTGCTGGACAAACAATAACGGAAATGGACGTCGTGATGAGCTACCTTTTATTTTATAATCCTTCATGAGTTCAAGTGTAACAGAAAGAGCTTTTTGTTGTTGAACAGAGTGTAATCTATGACAGTGGGGGCTATTTTTAAATTGGTTCTGGTCATTCGGTCATTTTGGAGAGAATCTGAACCAGCTGTAATCCAAAGCGTGTTAAAGATGCAGCAACTTCCACCTCAAAGAGATTTTTCTTTAAATCAACACATATTTAATCATATTAAGGTGTGGATCATTTATAGTCCACCCTGTCACCATTGACAGACTTTGCTGACATGAATTTGGTTCAATTATGGTTAAACTGAAGTCTACATTTACATGAATCATTATCACTTGCAAAAGTCCCTGTCCTTGTCCACAGAAATTTAAGGTGTATTTATTTGGTTTACATTTATAATGTAGCCACAAGAGGACACAAGCCAGTGTCTTATTGTGCTGGTCCTAAGCCCGGATAAATACAGAGGGTTGCGTCAGGAAGGGCATTCGGTGTAAAACTTTTGCCAAATCAAAGATGCGAATCAAATCTATGACTTTCACACCGGATCGGTCGAGGCCCGGGTTAACAACGACCGCCATCGGTGCTGTTGACCTACAGGGCGCCGGTGGAAATTGGATTACTGTTGGTCAAAGACGGAGAGGAGGAAAGTGTGTTCGCACTAAGGGAGAGAAGAGAAGCGCCAAGAGTATAGGACTAAGAGTAGGGACACTGAATGTTGGAACTATGACAGGAAAAGGTAGAGAGTTGGTTGACATGATGCAGAGGAGGAAAGTAGACATACTTTGTGTCCAGGAGACCAGGTGGAAAGGTAGCAAGGCTAGAATTTTAGGAGCAGGGTTCAAGTTGTTCTATCATGGTGTAGATGGGAAGAGAAATGGAGTAGGAGTTATCTTGAAGGAGGAGTTTGTTAGGAATGTCCTGGAGGTGAAAAGAGTGTCAGATAGAGTGATGAAGTCTGAAGCTAGAAATAGAAGGTGTGATTTTCAATGTTGTTAGTGGGTGTGCTCCACAGGTAGGATGTGAGCTGGAGGAGAAAGAGAAATTCTGGGTGGACTCTGATGAAGTGAAGCAGAGCATACCTAGAAGTGAGAGAGTTGTCATTGGTGCAGACTTCAACAGACATGTTGGTGCAGGTAACAGAGGTGATGAGGAGGTGATGGGCAGGTTTGGTATCCAGGAGAGGAACACAGAAGGACAGATGGTAGTTGACTTTGCAAAAAGGATGGAAATGGCTATAGTGAATACTTTCTTCCAGAAGAGGCAGAAACATAGGGTGACCTATAAGAGTGGTACTCGGAGCACACAGGTAGACTACATCTTGTGTAGACGGTGTAACCTGAAGGAGATCAGTGACTGCAAAGTAGTGGTAGGCGAGAGTGTAGCCAAACAGCATAGGATGGTGGTGTGCAGGATGACTCTGGTGGTGAGGAAGATTAAGAGGGCAAAGGCAGAGCAGAAGACGAAATGGTGGAAGCTAAAAAAAGGAAGAGTGTTTCATGACTTTTAGGAAGGAGTTAAGACAGGCTCTGGGTGGCCAGGAGGTGCTTCCAGATGACTGGACAACTACAGCTAATGTGATCAGGGAGACAGGTAGGAGAGTACTTGGTGTGTCATCTGGAAGGAAAGTAGATAAGGAGACTTGGTGGTGGAATGAGGAGGTACAGGAGTGTATACAGAGAAAGGTTAGCCAAGAAGAAGTGGGACACTGAGTGGACTGAGGAGAGTAGACAGGAGTACAGGGAGATGCAGTGTAAGGTGAAAGTAGAGGTACCAAAGGCCAAACGAGAAGCTTATGATGACTTGTATGCTAGGTTGGACAGTAAGTAGGGAGAGACTGATTTATACTGGTTGGCAAGACAGAGAGACAGAGATGGGAAGGACGTGCACTAGGTTAGGGTGATTAAGGATAGGGACGGAAGTCTATTGACAGGTGCCAGTAGTGTGATGGGAAGATGGAAAGAGTACTTTGAAGAGTTGATGAACATGGAAAATGAGAGAGAACAAAGACTAGAAGAGGTGACTGTTGTGGACCAGGATGTAGCAAAGATTAGTCAGGATGAAGTGAGGAGGGCACTGAAGAGGATGAAGAGTGGAAAGGCAGTCGGTCCTGATGATATACCTGTAGATGTTTGGAAGTGTCTAGGAGAGGTGGTAGTAGAGTTTCTGACTGGGTTGTTCAACAGGATCTTAGATAGTGAGAATATGCCTGAGGAATGGAGGAGAAGTGTGCTGGTGCCCATTTTTAAGAACAAGGGAGATGTGCAGAGTTGTGGCAACTACAGAGGAATGAAGCTGATGAGCCATACAATGAAGTTATGGGAAAGAGTAGTGGAAGCTAGACTAAGGGCAGAAGTGAACATTTGTGAGCAGCAGTATGGTTTCATGCCAAAAAAGAGTACTACAGATACAGTATTTGCTTTGAGGATGTTGATAGAGAAGTACAGAGAAGGCCAAACGGAGCTGCACTGTGTTTTTGTAGATCTGGAGAAAGCTTACGACAGGGTGCCCAGAGAGGAACTGTGGTATTGTATGAGGGAGTCTGGGGTAGCAGAGAAGTATGTTAGAGCAGTGCAGGAAATGTATGAGGAGGAGTAAGACAGTGGTGAGGTGTGCTGTGGGTGTGACAGAGGAGTTCAAGGTGGAGGTGGGACTGCATCAGGGATCAGCTCTGAGCCCCTTCTTGTTTGCTATGGTGATGGACAGGCTGACAGACGAGGTTAGACAGGAATCTCCATGGACTGTGATGTTTGCAGATGACATTGTGATCTGCAGTGAGAGTAGGGAAGAGGTAGGGAAGGTTAGCCGCAGTAAGACAGAATAAATGTGTGTGAATGAGAGGGACCCAAGTGGAAGAGTGAGGTTACCGGGAGAAGAGAACAAGAAGGTGGAGGATTTTAAGTACTTAGGGTCAACAGTCCAGAGCAATGGAGAGTCCGGAAAAGAGGTAAAGAAGCGTGTCCAGGCAGGATGGAACGGGTGGAGGAATGTGTCAGGTGTGATGTGTGATAGAAGAGTTTCAGCTAAAATGAAAGGAAAGGTGTACAAAACTGTGGTGAGACCAGTGATGTTGTTTGACTAGAGACAGTGTCACTGAGAAAAGACAGGAGGCAGAGCTGGGGGTAGCAGAGATGAAGATGCTGAGGTTCTCTTTGGGAGTGACCAGGAATGATAGGATCAGGAATGAGTACATCAGAGGGACAGCACATGTTAGAGGTTTTGGAGATAAAGTCAGAGAGACCAGACTGAGATGGTTTGGACATGTCCAGTGGATAGATAGTGAATATATGGGTAGAAGGATGCTGAGTTTTGAACTGCCAGGCAGGAGGCCTAGAGGAAGACCAAAGAGGAGGTTTATGGATGTAGTGAAAGAGGACATGAAGGTAGATGGTGTGAGAGAAGAGTATGCAAAGGGCAGGTTTAGATGGAGGCAATTGATTCGCTGTGGCTACCCCTGAAGGGAAAAGCCGAAAGGAAAAGAAGAAGAAGAAAATTTGGTTTACATTTATATACAGTCTAGACCTCTTGCCTGTTGTGTACCCCTGGAAATTAAAACAAGTTATGTGATTACTATGGTTTCAGAGCAATGACACGTAAACTGATAGTGATGCCATCAGTTTAACAAAATCAACAAAATCAAAACTTATGTATAGTTGCTCAACACTTTTCCTTTTCAAATAAATATTCAACTAAGCTTTGCTTTAATTCAGCACTTCTCAAATAGTGCCTGATGAACATGCTTTTTTTGCCGTACTAAAAGAAAATGTGATTTTTATTATTTTTGAATTTTATATACTCAATTGTTCCCTGCAGGGAAATTAGTGGAACACTGCAGTTAGCACACATGCATGTACATTTGTGTGTACAGGCCCTGAACACACAAACACACACATAGGGCCTGTACGCAGGCAGGGGGAGGTGTAGACGGCGCCTTGCTCAAGGGCGCCTTGGCAGTGCTCCAGAGGTGTGCTGACACCTCCCACTGTCAGCTCACACACCAGGTGTTTTTGGGCAGGAGCGGGAATTGAACCGCTTACCTTGAAAGATTGGACGACCCGCTCTATTGCCCGCTCTACCACTGAGCCACCGCCGCCCCATGTACATGCACTGCAGTAGTTAGCAGTGTCGCTCTCATTGTCAGGTGTGCACAGGTGTACCTCTACTTACGAATGTTTCTACTTACAAAATTTTCTACTTACGAAACTTCTCAGCAGGAAAATATTACCTAATAAATTAAGGTGCCACCTAAAGACGTTTTACCCCGAGCACACTGATATGCTGCTGGAGTTTTTTCAGCATAAATGTGCCAAATATTCCCAACAATCATCCCGCTTTTTGAATGCTACTTCAGTAAACCAGCGAGCTCTGTTAGCATCGTTAAGGTGGCGCACCAAACTGCTCAGTGTAAAAAAACCCACACCACAGCAGAGGAGCTGAAACATTGAGAGTTCAGTATCATGCTTCAAACCTCGTGTTGAAAAGCTGTGACTGCCTAAACGAGCTCATTGTAGCCATTAATCCTGACTTCCTCATTTTAATAAAAAAAAAAAGAAAAAATCAGCACAAATTTTTTTATTCATTTTTGTTTTGTAGGTTACGGTGTTTTTATATATTGTGCTTCTCAGTTAATATTGCTTTGAATTTGTTATTATTAACTGATTTTATTTCATTTTATTTTTCAGTATCAAATGACGCAATAAGTTGTCAAAAATGTTTACAGTTTAAACGTGCTCTTTTTTTATTGCAGGCAAATTGATGCACATGAAGTCTGAAGTAAAAAATAATGTTAATAAAATTATTATTTGTTATAAATTGAACAACAGTTCAGTTTATGTGTATATTTCTTTTGTTTTCTTTAATATTAATAAGGATACAATGTTATGCATGTTAGGTGTTAGGTGTACTTATAACAATTTTATAAACAATTGATATTATTTATAGTCGCAGAGAAGAGTGGGGGGGGGCACCAATTGTTTCCTTCTTGCTGGGGGGGCGTAACAGAAAATAATTGAGAAGCACTTCTCTAACTGCAGAATGAACAGATATTTAAATGTGTTTTTTCTGTATACACAGCATGTTTGTGTGCAGTTTAACCATCATATGGTCGGCTGATGAGCAGTCATACATTTATTAGAAGGTCAGTGGTTCAATTTCCAGTCCCAGTGAACATGTTGACGTATCCTTGGGCAAGACATGAACCTAACATTACCTATTCCATTTGTGTGTATGTGTTGTATGAATGTTACCACTCATAACATTGACATGGTGACATGTACTCTGCATTAATTACGTATGTAATCCTGTATATGTTCAGAGAGCTTATGGTTAAGGACGAGATGGATGGACCAGAGCAATAATAAATGGTGATGAGCATTTACAATTCAAGCCAGGCATGACACTGTAAGAAGAAGAAGAAGAAGTATACTTTATTGATTCCACAAGGGGAAATTACATAGTCACTCAGGTTAGTATTTGTAACAGTATACAGGCCCCCTGAACACAGCACACAAGGGGGCCTGTAAGCATGCAGTTAATACATACACATCAAACTACACACATTAGGAGGCAGAGTGATGGGCAGCGGCTTCTGGAACGCACCCTAATTGAGCAGCTTATAGGGGGGACGGCGCCTTGCTCAAGGACGCCTCGACAGGACGTAATGAAGTAGAAAAAATGAGCAGAAACGTGGTACAACTCCCCGTTATCAAGTACTGATGCACCTGATGGTCTCACAGACACTACCCCATATATCATTAATACTGAACTTTATTAACTAGATATGTTACCACAACATAGTTGTCTCCATAACTGTTTTTTGCCAAATCCTTTGACACTTCTCTGTCCTGCTGTGGTTGTAATGATGTTGACATAATAAACACATGGATAGAACATATACAGATAGACTGACTGTATCCACATCTAGAGGGATCGTCACCTTTGCACCTTTACTGTGACACAAAAACAGTGTGTACAAGGGGTGTGTGTGTCTGTGCAGGAATGCATGTCAATTTGTGTGTTGGTTCCAGTGAACTTTAAGATCAATGTATGTCTCATCAGAGTGCATTTGTGCCCTGGCCTCAGTTTGCCCCTGCATAACTGGAACATTGTATCCCATGACCAAAGAAAAACTGGGGAAAAAAAACAAAAAACAAAACTGTTTCCCACAGTGGCTCAGACCAAGTATTGCAGTTTTGGTATACTGACTTATACTGACATATAATGTGAAGTAATTTAAAAGATGAATCTCAATGCAAAACTGACAAATTAAGAAATGTTAACACAACTTTGACTGCCTTTAAAGAACCTATTGGCTGTGTGGTCAGAGGCTGCAGAGGCCCAGACTCATAAATCTATTGTCACTCAGGATGTCAAACATAGCTAAGCTCTCACCCTGAACAATGGATTGAGCTCCCTGTAAATGCATCTGACATGCTTTAGCTCAGATTAGAGTGTAAAATATAGGTTATCCTCTGATTTGGATGACAAATAGATTCCATGCAAATGTGATGGCGCTTTGACTGCCATTGTTTGCACCCGTCCGTAAAGCTGTCTAAGGGTGTTAGTTTCTTTGTTTGGTGACCAATGTGCAAATAGTTGTGGTTGATATGTAAGATATGGTGAGCCCAAATATCGTAAGCCACTTCTGTTTTTATGCTGTGTGTTTAGGCATCATTAGCATTCCAACTCATACTATTTATACTTTGACATTAAAGAAATGTGAATATAAATGTTAAGAATGAGTAGGAACAGGATGAATTTAAGATCAATCAGTGGATACAATAATTTAAAGTTAAGCAACTGGACACAAAAATTAATTCAAACCATTAACTGCTCAATAACTCAGTAACTCTACATATAATATTAAAGTGGGACAGAAGCTCATTGTTTTACTACCCATTGCTTGTAATTCACACATTTGCATTTGTGATAGGTGGTAATTAGGATCTATTTATTATTCACATAATCCCTCATAAAAGGCTAATGAGCATTTGTTTTGTCGACAGTAAAAATGCAAGAGAAAACGATTTATATTTGTTAGCACTCACAGGTCATTATGATGTAGCCATTTGTCAGGCGTGTAGCATCGCCTGCTTGATCTGAGTAGGGAAGAGAGCTCAGTCATTCAATCCTCCTCTCAGTATGGCCTGATCTGCCCGACAAAGTGTCTTTCCACCAGGGGTCCATTTGTAATATCAAGAAGACAAGTGTGTTGTGTGTTTATTTTGGTTTGGCTTTTGTGTTTTTGTTTTTTTGTTCAATTGTGGCATTTCACCCTTCAGTACAGGCATTTTCTCCTGAAAACCTCCTAATGAAAGTAATAATGATCAAATTAATTAAACACTGCCTTCCTGTTCTGGCAGAAGGAGGCGTAATGCAAATTTTGAAAGTGTACTCTTCTGCTAATGCTGACAATGCTGACAAAAAGATCTGAAATAATAGTACTGGCAAAATACATTCTCACATTTCCCTCAAATCTTATTGTCTTCATCACCTCAAAATGAAAATTGTACAGTATGCAATGTTGAGCAAGTCAACAGGACTTGAGCTTCTAGAATAATTTTATATGATAGTCGGGGCAATAATAATATAAATTAACATTAAGATGGCACGTTCATGCGAGTCATGAACATTATATGAGATGACTCGTGCTCTGCTCTGAGGACAAGGCTATTCCTCGTCCTCAGTGTTTTGTGAAATGTTCAGCATCCATCTGGTGGGAGTGGTGAGGGGGGTGTGGAGTGATAAACTTTGATTAGCTTGAGCATTTGTAGATTGTTAACTTACAGAATAGCACCTTTTTATTTGGTTGCTTCCTCTACCCCTATTGCTTTGTGGGTTGTTTGAAGAAGATATATCAAAAATCTCTCTCCTTGAGTCTTGTGTCCTAAAGATGAAACATGAATGGCTCAGAGGTGAGAGGGTTGGTGAACTAGCATGTCTTCCCTGTCCCAGAGGCCTGCTGGCCTTAACCTGTTCTCTGTCCTCCTCTCCTCCACAGAGTTTTCCCCCTGCCCCTCAACAGACGTCTTATCAAACGTGACTGATTGCCGTAATCTGGACTGAAGCCATTAAGCAAATTACCTGAATCATTGCGAGGATTAGTCTCATTAACACATGATTAGCATCAAATTAAAATAATGAGTGTTTAACTTGTGATGTCTTCCAGTTGTTGGAACAGCTTGATCAGCCACACCAGGGCGGTGGAGGAAGCAGTCTTCCATAACAGGGATCCTGACTGACAGAGGCTGACCCTGGTGTCCAGGTGGACTAACTCAAAATGAGGGTCCCTCCTGTTTAAATGAAAAAAAATGTCCAAGTTTAGTCTGTCTGAAACATATGGGACACAAGCCCAAATTTTCAGTTCAAAATACAAAGACAGCACTGACGTAGAGCAGTGGTCGCCAAACTCCGGGCAGCGGACTGGCACCGGTCCGTGGGTCATTTGGTACTGGCCCGCACAAAAAGAAAAAATAATTTACATTACGTCCGTTTTTTTATTTCGGAGTCTGACAGATATTTTATTTTGAAAAGTGACGTCTGTGCGGAATGACGCAGTGACCGTAAAGAAAACCAAACTAAGGTGTAGTCCAGGCATCCGGAACACATTTCAGGTGTCATTGTCTCCCCTTACCCCTAGATCAGTGGTCCCCAACCACTTATTCTCATTATTGTAATTATTATTATTTGATTGACTTGTTCACCCTTGTATTGGAAATGATTAGCCTTCTGTTGTGTTCAATGCACTGACCATAGTCGCTATATTTCAAAATAAACCTCATCAGTGCAGTCACTTCAATCGATTTCTTAATATAATTATTTCTTAGAATTATTTCGTTTACAGAGGTGTTGATTATCAATTTATGAAACAAAGGTTGTTTATTATCTGTTGATGTCTGCATTTTACATAAAACCACTGCGGATGATTTATTACTAGACTACAGCTGGCGTCATTAACGATTATCAAGCAAATGAAGACCGGTCCTTGAAAATATTGTCTTAGATGAAACCGGTCCGTGGCGCAAAAAAGGTTGGGGACCGCTGATGTTAGGCAAAGCAAGTCCTTTAATAAGTGATTCGATGCCCTTTCTAAACAAGCCTCAACTCGTGACAGTAATACATTATTCCACATCCAGCACTCAAGGAACATCCAGCCAATGTGCGTCAGTGCTCTACTTGCATCTTTGGTGTTCCCAATCCCCTCATTCAATGCAAATAGAATCTCTTTCCAGTAACATGCACTTTTTCTAGCGTGAAAACACAAGTATTGGCACTCCAGTGAAAAAATACAGACCAGATTCACACTCACAAAAATAAAAGTAAACAGAGCAGTAATAGTGGAATTAATGGTGTATTTATTGCCTCACGAGGAGAGAGTGTTTACTTTTTTATCTGACTTTACTTTCTCCTTTTTTGTTTCCATACATTTTGGCGAGCTTGAATTGTGAATGAATGCTTGAATTGTGCTTACACCTTCTCCAACATTTTGCAGCAATCTATGGTGCAGTACAGATTTAAAAAAAAGAAATGCATGCAAAGTAATGGTGAAATTCAGATCAGAATGTATGGAGAGTAAGTCTGTTGTTAGCATGCGGCTAGCTAGCCAACCATCAATCTAACCAAGGCAACTTTTAGCTAGTATGCTTGACATAATCAGCAAAATTTACATTACAGTACTTTGACATAATTACCTAATGTTATCAAAACACTGTAAATCAACTTACACAGTTTGAGTTGAAGATGACGGGTTGTTGTTTTTTGTCTCTTGCTGGATGGCTCACCACACAATTGTGTCAGAAGAAGACGGATGGAAGCAGATCATTGATTCAGTCACAGTAAGGAGAAGGTAGCTAACAATGGTAAACTTTCTTTTTCTTCAGGTTAATAGTACTTACTTACTAGCAGCAATGTAATAATCTAATGAAGCTGTGACCAATGATAAAAATCCTTAACTACAAAATAGCATCCACCAAAAACTGTTTCTGGATAAAAGTCAGTAAATTGTCAGTTATATATCCCGGCTTACATTTAGTCTTACATGTCCTTCCCTCTAGAGTACATGCATTATTGATGAAGTTAAAAACAATTTTCTAATACAATAAGTAACTTTACAAATACTCTAATTTGTCTTGGTAACTAAATATAAACGTATTACACATAAACATAAATGGGCTAAATATCTAGATATCCGGGACGAAAAGTTACGTTTTTTCAAAACGCTGGGTATGCATTGTCCTGTGGACGCTGTAACCGCAACTTTGTCTATCAGGGGGTGTGTCCCTGCAACAAAAACCGCTGCGACATCTGTGTGTGAGTCGTCTCATCAAATACAACAGAATGGACGGAGTTCAAACCGGCTATTTTCTGACATAACAGCTCCACGTCCTTTAGTGAGCATCTTCAAGAAGAAGAGCTGGACATGGTTTTTAGGCCATTTTATATTGAAAATGTGCTGGAATCATTGCTTTGCATAACTTTTTTTTCTTCCGGGAGCCTCTTATCGTCATGAACGTAGCACAGGGAGGCAGGACTCAAGTGACAGGTAAAATCAGAAAACAAGGTTTATTCCAGGCGTGGTTTGGTACACAGGTAAGGCAGTCAATCCAGGCAGAGGTATCCAAGGCGGGAGGCGAAAAGGCAAGATCAAAAAACAAGCAAGGTTCAAACACGATAACGAGAACAAGAGCTATGATACAAGGCTGGAACGTGAGCTATGAACTACAACGAACTAGCGACAAGACAGCTTCAGCTGGACTGTGACCGGATTAAGGACTTTGGCTATGGGGAACGGACCGACGAACCTGGGAGCGAGTTTCTTGGACTCCACCCGAAGTGGTAAGTTCTTCGTAGATAACCACACCTTCCGGCCGTGTCTGTAATGTGGAGCGGATGTTCTTTCGGTCTGCGGCAGCCTTGTAGATGGTGGACTGGCGGGCCCGCTCCCAGGTTCTCCTACAGCGCCTCACCATGGGCAATGCAGAGGGAACCGAAGACTCCAAGTCAACCGAGGGAAACAGATGATTAATGACCGTGAAACCATAACCGTGAACAATATGGAAAGGAGAAAAACCAGTGGATGCACATGGAAGACGATTGTGGGCAAACTCGACCCAAACCAGTTTCTGTGACCATGTATTGGGGTTCTGGGACGCCGTGATGCGTAGACCAGTCTCCAGTTCCTGGTTGAGGCATTCGGCCTGCCCATTGGTCTGTGGGTGAAACCCGGAGGAAAGGCTGACAGTGGCGCCTAGCAGACTACAGGACTCCGTCCAGAAGGGCGATATGAACTGAGGGCCGCGATCCAAGACGATGTCCTTGGGAAAACTATGGCTCCGGAAAATGTTCAACATCATGACCTCAGCTGTTTCTTTGGCTGAGGGGAGTTTGGGAAGAGCAATAAAGTAAACCATGTTGGAAAATCTGTCCACCACCATCAGAACAATGGTGTTACTATTCGAGGGAGACATGGAGATGTGGGACCAGGGGCGTTGAGGAATGGGCAAGGGCCTGAGTTCTCCGGAAGGCTTCTGGTGAGAGACCTTTTTACTGGCACAAACAGGGCAAGCGTTGACAGTCAGTAACATATTTTGTCATCTTGGGCCACCAGAAACGTTATTGAGCAACAAACAAAGTCTTATTGATACCAGGGTGACATACAGTCTTATTGGTGTGGGCCCAATGAATCACGTCCCCCCTGAGAGCCTGAACCACAAAGAGCTTTCCATCAGGACACACTGGGGGAATGGTGACACCATCGGCTGCAGACTTAACCTTGCCTTCTACATCCCAAGAAAGTGTAGCGACAAAGCATGTCTCTGGTAAAATAGTCATGGGTTCATAGTCAATATGATTATGAGCAAACATACGAGAAAGGGAATCAGGCTTTATGTTTTTAGAACCAGGTCGGTAGGAGAGCGTGAAATTAAACTGACTAAAAAAGAGAGCGCACCTAGCCTGTCTAGCATTCAATCTTTTAGCAGTCTTTAAATATTCAACATTCTTATGATCAGTCCATACCTGAAAAGGCTGAGAAGCTCCCTCCAGCCAGTGTCTCCACTCCTCCAGGGCCACCTTGATAGCCAGCAGTTCGTGTTCACAAATGTCATAATTACCCTCAGCTGAAGAGAGTTTCCTTGACAGAAACGCACAGGGCGGTGGCTTACCTTGGAACTGACTTGAGAGAGGATCGCCCCGACCCCGATGTCAGAAGCGTCTACCTCTACCACGAACTGATGGCTGGAGTCCGGGAGGATGAGAACAGGGGCGGAGGTGAAGCTCTTCTTTAGAGTCTGAAATGCTGCTTAACCCTCTCGGCTCCAGACAAAAGGTCTGTGAGGAAAAGACAGGTCATGCAGAGGTGCGGCTATGGAGCTGTAATTGTGGATGAACCTTCTATAAAAGTTGGCAAAATCCAGAAACCTTTGGACCTCTTTGTGTGAACTGGGGGTGGTCCACTCCGCAACTGCAGAAACCTTCTCGGAATCCATCCGGATCTCCCCCTCAGCAAACCCAAGGAATGAGACAGAGGGTTTGTGAAACTCTCATTTCTCCGCTTTCACAAACCGCTGATGCTGAAGCAACCGCTGAAGCACTGAGCAGACATGGTGAGGGTGGGTCTCTTCATCGGGGGAGAAGATCAGGATGTCATCCAAATAAACAAAGACGAAAACATTAGCATGTCCTGGAGCACATTATTGACCAGGTTCTGGAAAACAGCAGGTGCATTGGTAAGACCGAAAGGCATCACAAGGTATTCATAATGGCCCATGGGAGTATTAAAGGCAGTTTCCCACTCGCCCCCTTCCCTGGTCCTCACCAAATGATAAGCATTGCGGAGGTCGAGTTTAGAGAAAATCTTGGCCCCCTCCAAGAACTCGAAGGCTGAGGAGAAGAGGGGAAGAGGGTACCTGTTCTTAATGGTAATGTCATTAAGACTGCGATAGTCTATGCAGGGTCAGAGGGTCTTGTCCTTCTTTGCCACGAAGAAAAATCTGGCTCCAACAGGGGATGAGGAAGGGCGGATGATCCCAGTGGCGAGAGAATCCCTCACATAGTCCTCCATGGCTCTGCGTTTTGGAGCAGAGAGAAAATACAACCTACCCCTAGGTGGGGTGCTACCGGGCAACAAATCAATAGCACAATCATAAGGACGGTGCAGTGGCAGGGACGTGGCCTTAGCCTTACTAAAAACCTCAGCAAGGTCATTGTAACATGGCGGAAAGTTAACTAGGTCAGGATTCGAGGGATCTGTGGCTGTGGCAGAACAGGAAGACTTGGGGAGACAGGAATCCACACAATTTGGTTCCCAGGAGGTAATCCTCCCATTATCACAGTCAAAGTTTGGATTGTGCGTCTTCAGCCATGGGTGTCCTGAAATTACCTGATGTGCCATAGAGTCAAAAACGAGGAAACTTAATGTCTCCATGTGAGAGTCCGGGAAAATAAGTTTAACCGACTGAGCATGATGTATTATTCTTCCAAGAGGGGTGCCATCTACAGCCTTAACCTCAAGGGGGCGTTGTAGATCGAACTTTCTCAACCCCAATCTCCTGACTAGGGAAGAGTTCATAAAGTTAGCGTCGGCACCAGAGTCAATGAACACAGAGACCAGAAGAGGAGTAGAGTCTGAAACAATTTCCAACTGAGGCTGAAATTGGGCAGGATTCCCAATGACACAGCTTCTGCTCACTTTAATCTGCTCTCTGGAATGTGCCCTGATGCCTTTGACATGACAGGCATTCATGAGGTGTCCCAGCTGACTGCAGTAATTGCACCTGCCGTCTCTCTGTCGGCGGAGACACTCCTCAACAGGCAGTCGAGTCCAACCCAGCTGCATGGGTTCCTTCGTGGGGTAGCTGATGGGAACCAAGCTGGTTGCTGGTGGACGAATGTGACTCGGCCTATCCTGGGAGTCCCTTCTCCATCCACAGTGTGGCGATGAGCGAGCCCGAAGTCATCCCCGTTCCTGGTTCCGTTCGGTGAGTCTCTTATTGATCTTGAAGGCCAAAGCTATGAGAGAATCCAAATTCCCTGGCAGATAGACAGAAATCAGCTGGTCCTTTATTGCTCCAGAGAGTCCTTGAAAGAATGAGTCAGTCAACGGTTCCACTCGCTCTCTGAGGCGAGGGTGCGGAAGTCAATAACATACTCTGAAACCTTGTGTTTTCCTTGCCTCAACTTAAGCAGTGACCTGGCGGCTTCCCTGCCCAGTGAGGTGTGTTGGAACACCTGTTCAAGAACTTCAGTGAAATTGGCGAGGGTAGAGCAGGTTGTCGACCTGTGGTTCCACTCAGCGGTAGCAAGCTGCTCTTGCTGTTGAGCCAGCTCTTCTCCCTGTAGTCAAAGGGCATTACGAACCGGATCAGAATCGGCTGAGTCCATTCTGGCCAGTTCGTTCTGTCATGAACGTAGCGTAGGGAGGCAGGACTCAAGTGCACGACACTGAGTGGTAAAATCAGAAAACAAGGTTTATTCCAGGCGTGGTTTGGTACACAGGTAAGGCAGTCAATCCAGGCAGAGGTATCCAAGGCGGGAGGCGAAAAAGGCAAGAACAAAAAACAAGCAAGGTTCAAACACGATAACGAGAACAAGAGCTATGATACAAGGCTGGAACGTGAGCTATGAACTACAACGAATTGGCGACGAGACAAGACACAAAGGGGGAATATATGCAGGACTGATGGGGGGTGATTGGAGACAGGTGCGGGAAACACAATCAGGGATCAGATGCATGCAGACGGGGAGGGGGCAGGGCAGACAGGAACCTGGATCAGAGACAGGGGTGAATGATCACAAAATAAAACAGGAAGACAAGACATGAAACATAGGGAAGCATGACACTTATTTATGAGATCAAAGCTTAATTCACTCTTCAGGGTGTTTGGAATTAACATGAAAAGCCAGGGTGTTATGTGATGTGTAAAGTTACGTGTGTACAAGACTTATGTTAAATCTAGCTTCAGCTGCATTTAAATGTACATTACTTTTATTATATATGATGAAAGTTTAACGTCAAGCTTATACCTGCACATTTATTAAAAGACCAGGCGATAAAATACATCAACTAGTTGTCCTTGATGTCCATGTATGACCCAACATGCTGAGTGTTGATAACAGGATTGGACAAGGTATTTTACAATTTTTTTTTCAAATCCCAGTCTTAGCAGACATTTAGTAACATCTGTCAAACCATAATTAATCAACATTCACAGATGTTACTTTCCTGCCACCTGTTGACATTTCCACAAAAAGACCCTTGCAACAAAGAGCATCTGACTGCATGAATGAGTTGTAAAATATTGCATTATCCTCCTCTCAGTCCAGTGTCAACCTCTCTCACCTCATAAAGTGAAGATGAACAAATGGTCGGAAGCAGGCATGAAGTGTAGTACGCCGTCTGCTTTTATCTCTACAGGAGATTTATTTTAATACCACAAATGCATAGTTAGTAATCGCTAAATGTAGTTAAAAACTATAATGCTAACCTGCTGCTTGAAGATTATGGACCCTGAATGATATTATGTTTTATCACAGGAGTGGGGGAGTGCTCGCCCAGCAGAGCGATTTAATATCATCGCAGTGAGTACAATTCCTTTTTGCAATAATGAAAACAATAGCAGCACTAAACACTCCAGCCTACATTTAATTTAATCTTTGAGGGATTATCTTCCTCGGCTGATGTCAGAGTGTAAGACGGCCTGTGAATATTAAATACATTTCCTCGGCAGATGCTCCGACAACATCGGCAGGATAATGTCAACAGAGTTTTTTCTGAGATTCTTCATATGGGTGGAATTACTTCATGAAACATTTATGGGAAGCGTTTGCCTTTGCCGAGTTCCCCATTATGCCTGAATGTCATGACACAAAGGAGGCGGGGTTTGAGGATAAAATTAGTGATAATGGCCTTGTGTTCCTTTGGCTTTGGTTAAATTAAAAAGCCTAGCAAATCCATCTTAACCATGACTGCACTGTAAGGATAGAGGGCAGAAACTCACTCCAGTATTGTAAAAAAAAACCAAAACCTTACGAACAGGGTCACTCAGAAGCTCTGATTCGTTCTGCCCTATCAAAGAATTCTGTAAAAATAATTTGTTTGCATACTGTAACGTTAACATTATTGCCTGTTTGTCTGTTGCCATATATGCAACGGAAGTGCAAAATCAGAAACTTACGCTGCTTTTGAACTTTATTTAGTACATATTTAGCAGTCTCTTATCAAAGTCTTTTTAAAAAATCTTGAAGTTTAGTACCGAATAGATCCGCCAGAGTTTCAGAGAAGAAGCGTCATCATTTTCTCACACAACACAATGTTTGTGAGATGTTTTTCGTTGTTAGAGTGTAGCATCTGTTCAGAATCTCTTTCCTCTGCTGGTGACAGTATAGCTGGTACTTTCTTAGCCTTAACATCAAAGAGCTGTTTGTCATTTGCTTAAATCATTTATTAAGCAGACAAACTGCTGAAGCCAACACACTAGCCTTTGCTTTGTGACTGATCATGAAACCGTTGCTATATGTCTGTTTGAGTCAATCTATGATCTCCACAGCAGCAAACAGTGTCTCGCTGCTAGCTGCTCACTGTGATGCTGGTTGTAAGTCAATGAAAAGTCATCCTAAGGACACAGCAACACTGTCTAATTGCAGTTGATTAATAAAATACTAGTGCAGGCAGCAGTTGGCAAGTCCATTATTATGTTTCTCAAACAAATTAATTGCACTGAACAATATGAGTCTGCCACCAGTGATAGCGAGACTTTGGATACAAAGGCGGTCATCAAGACTGAGCGTGGACCGCATTAGTCATTTTAAATAGCTCACTCTGTTATTAGTCTCAGGCACATTTCAGGCTGTGGTGCAGAGATGTGTTGGTATGAGCGAACAGATGCTTAAACTACTGGGAAGTACAACTGATTGGACTTCAGTGTGTGTTTGCTGACCGGAACATGAGGTCCAAATGCAGTACATGCACACACTCTCAGCACTCATACATCCAACACATCCTCTTTAGTTTGGGCTGCAGGCTTAGACTCTGTTAATGAACTTAAACTGAGGGGAAAGAGGGCTTCTTTCCTCTCGACAGCAAATAGCCAAGGGCAATAGCCGATAACTAATGTGTGGAATATTGCAATTAGCATGGCAAAGTACTTTCAAGGATCAAATTAAAAAATTCATTAACGTGTGCACTTAATTAAGAAACACTTTTCGGTTTACATGATAAATTATGACACCTATTAAATCTTCTAGTACAAGCTGTAATGGCCTTCTTTGCTCCTGGGTATAGACAGTGTTTCCTTTCAGGTTCAAGGAACTCTCCAAGGACCTGAAGTATTTATTAAAGAGTTTTATTAGGAATAATGTTTCCCTGCTAGGGATACAGAAGCAACCATTTTAGAAAAGATATGTGGGTGGGGTTTTTTTTTCACCTCTTACTGCTGTTGCATCTCAACATCGTGTCTGAATGTGTCGCCCTAATTGAAATGAGATTGGAAAGCGCTTTGGGTTAGATGTTTTGTTAAATTGAAATGATGAATTAAGTGGAGTTAGAGGAGAATAGAAACTTGTTAGAAATGTAGCTATTACAAAAGTCCTAGGGCACTTTTAGGAATTAAATATCAAGTCTTGGAATATGTTGAAAATATTGTCAAAATACAAAAAGTTGTGTTGTGGATATCACACAGAAGCCCCAACTCCCCTCATGTTAAAATACACTACTTTGATGAGGCCAATACTTTTGGGGGAACAGCAAATGTCCTTTATAAAACTCTTACAACAGCAACATTAAGTTGAATCACTGGTTCTCTGGGTCCTTGCATCTCTTTCAGGACTGCAGCATCAGGAAAATAACCTGTATGAGTTCAATGTGCATGCAAGAAATTAAAGTGTCTCTCTTAATGTCATTAACTTGAATCAAACAGGGACATCAGGGAAGAAGACTGATAATCTTGCTGTTGTTTTTTCTTATTTTTAATTTTTTCTTGAATTAGCTGTTATCCATGACATTTCTTTCAGTTATTTATTTTTTCTGTATCCAGTTTTCTTCTGCCTTGTACTCTTGGGTCAGTGGTGAACGTCTAGCACTGTTGTAAAAATATCCGATTTACAAATGTGTGTTCTCATGAAGGATGTTATGCAGGAAATTGTATGTACTTTTAGGCTGCAATAGTGATTAAAACTTGCATTTTTTTGTTATAAATATGTAGCACTGAACTCTTCTTGTTTTTTCTGGTCATTGCAAACAGGTGGAACATAAAAGACAGTTGAATATCTTTGTTAGAAGCAGCATCAATAATCTTTATTTAACTACACATCAACTTACATTTTTAACACGTTTCAGAAAAATGTATTCCAGTTGAAAATAAACCACTGCTCCCTTTGAAACAGCTGCAGTATGTAGACACCTATTATCATTCCAAGATGGACTTTACAAATTGGGGCAGCTGCTTTTGATTTTAAAAGCTTTGTTTTCTTTTTCTATATTTTTCCTCTTCTAATATACTCACACTAACAAACTGACAGTGCTGCAAAACTCTGAGGAATGGATTATACCTTCAACTCAACTGGTTCTCATAACCTGTAGTGGTTTGTCCATTAGTGGGCTGCTGTTGTGCGAACTGAAATGACTTCATATCGACTGCCTGTGAGTAGACACCAGCTGAAAAGTACACACTCTGTGTTGGAGACAGGGCTCAGTGCTGTGTTTGGAGGCTTCTCAAATCCCTGAGAAGGGAAGTCCTGTGGTCTTAATCATCTCATTCTTATACCAGGGATGGTTCCACACACCAGCAAACATTAAGCTGATCATCTCAAACAAGGAAGTAAATAAATCTCATCTGCAGAAAAGCCCTGTACAAATTAACCTGTTGGTACACACCGGAATACGAGAACATTGGAGCAATTCAGGAGTTCTTTTGGCTCCAATGGACCAAATGTTATTCAAGTCATGCAAGATGGCTTCTTCACTTTCGTAATTTGAGTCTTCCAATGTTTCCAAAAATACAGATATATTCCCGTGTCTGTGTGGGTTCTCTCTGGGTTCTTTGTTTTCTTTTCATCTAAAAAAAATGTAAAAAAAGACATCTGTGAATTTGCTACATCATAAATAGAACCGTGCATGGTTGTTTGTACTTTCTGTTTGTACTTTCTGTGGCGATGAGCTGGTGACTTCCCCAGAGTGTACCCCTCCACTTGCTCATCTAAGCTCCAGCAGACCCAACAGCTTTGGTTTTTTCAATATATTTTCACATTAAACAAAATTAAGCAAATACTTCTATTATTCTGTTATTTTTCACTTAGCCTGTAACATAAATGGTGTAAGTTGCACATACAATCATGGAGACAGACTTCTTTTTTCTTGATGGAGTATAGGATTCAACAGCTCCCTTCTGTTTGTTGCCTGGCTGATATTATAGCAGAAGTGAATGTTGAAGTATCTCATGGCTTTTTCATTAACCCTTTGGGTAAATAATTACCAGAGCGTGCTACAAAATGGCCGGTTTACAAGTCCTGATTGTACAAATCTGTGGTTAATTTGAAGTCTTTATGCAGACCCTGACTTACTTCTGTTAAATTATTTCAAACAAGTGTCCAGATTCATGTGCCATTACAAAATTATTAACTGTGTATTTCATAATGTTACTGACAATATGTTAACCCGTTTTTTCGTCTACCCCGCCGTGAACAGATGGGTCCTTTTACTTTATTTTCCACATCAAGTATGATTATTTCTTTGTGCCAAAAGCCACCTGCCGTTCCTTGGTCTCTGTTCTAATTATTTATGTTGGTAACACACAGCAGGAGTTGTTATCAGTTGGATGGTATCTTAATAAAGGAAGGCACATCAACATATTGACATCATGTTCAAGGGGAACATTTATCATCACACAAAAGAGGGGGGCAGCAGAGTAGATCAGGCCATGTGCCAACACTTCCAGTTCTGACCTCCTTTTGTTCCTTGACTCCAGAGTTCCCTCTTCAGCACACATGTGAGGAACCATGTGATGATAATTAGGTGAAAGCCCATTAAAAAGTCAAATAAGAGAGCATACATTATCATTGAGGCACCAGGACTTGATGGATTCAGGTTGTGTGTGACAGAGAAGGGCAATGGCATCCAACTGTTGCTTGGAACCCATGAAAAGTCATGAGTGGTTGGAGCACATAATGGTTGTGATCACACCTGCTATTATTTGCATACTTTTCATTGAGGAAACTATTTTAAACTCTTGAATTTAGTGTCTTCAAAATACTTGCTGTAAGAGATAGCCTTATGATAAATAAAAATGGTTTCAACTAACAAGAGGCTCGTTTATTGGATGAAGAAAAAACAAATCCTGATCGTTTTTGCATGAAACATTTGTTGTTTGTTCGTGTGCTGCAAAAAGACCCCCATTGACAACAAAACAGACTGGGTGTTTTAAGGTTTTGCTACAGAGAAGTAATTCAAAATTTATTCTGATTCAAAAAGTTTTACTACAACTTCTCAAGTTTTGGTGTCAGATGTTGCATATTTGCAGCCAGTAGGACTTTGCCATAATCGAATATATGAAAATGAAACATTATACTAATTTTCACAATCACAAGTTATAATCAGAACCAGAATCAGTAAAATCCAAAATATGCTACACATGAATCTGGACTTCGACTGTAAATCATGTTTTGTGGCCTTAATTTATCGCTTGTTGTCTGGAAGTTTCTGTTTTCACCACTCATGCAGCTTATTTCCTTTTCGTACTCGGTATTATTTGAGTAAGATGAAGAAATCTTGCAGAGTAAAGAAAGACAGAAAGAGAGAGCGAAAGTGAACCTTGCTCTATCAATGATTATTCAGACAAAAAGGATTTATTACATCAGCAAATCCCCATAGAGGTAGGGACTTTAGATTGAGTCAAATATTGAAAATAAAGTAGCAATTAAGTGAAGCATTATTGGTATTTCAAAGCATCCTGTCATGGGGATGGGACACTCTTAATCAGAGCTACACTGTTCTAAATTATGGAGCACTTACAATTAAACATACTCAATACTAATCCCTCAGAGTTAAAACGAATACAACATAATTACAATTTCACATGTAGAGCTATGCTTTTTCTAATGTGACTGGAAGAGGGTTCAAAAATATGTCATTGATGATGGTTAGTGCATTATAATTACATATTGTATCCTTTCAAAGCTTTTCTATCCATCCTGGGCCAAATACAAAAGCCTCTGTATTACCCTGCGAGGCCAGTAAGCCATTGTAGCACTCCCATTACGAAGCCAGATTTAAAGGGTTACAAAACCTTTATCTACCCATTTAAGAACATATATGGGCTCACAGTATCCACAAGAGTGCTGTGAGGAAAAGCCATTGTGGAGCTCAGACAATGCGCTGACCATAAATCTATAATAGCCTTTAGGATTAAAGAATATGCTCTCTGAGTTTAATTACATATTGCTTCTGAGAGGTTTACCCCACTGGGATGGAAAGGCACACAGTCGGTCCTGGTGACTGCAGATGAGGGACAGACGGCCGGAAAATTAACAGAAGGATTTATTTAATCTCAAGTAGTGAAAGTTTTTACATTAATGTATCCATGTTCAATGCCATTTGGATAGAGTTAAGGCAAGAACAGATGACTATATAGTATTTTATGTAGTCTGACAAACAGTGAGCACAAGCAAACCCTGAACCCTCAAACCCACCACATCATCTATTTCCTATAAACCGCGATGTTTTAACCTGGGCCATAAACCTGATTGGACTTATTGATTCCCAATATTGTTTTGAAACTGCTCTTTCATAATTTATATGAGAACATATATTAATTCTCAGCTGTTTTACATTTTACACTGACAGTATTAAGGTAGCAGTCATATGATTTGGCATGGATTCTTCACTCCTAACATTATGTGATGGTGTATATCTGTGATAAAATGACTCAGTCTGACTGAGGAAAACTTTGCCTGCTCAATAGGTGCAGCTGACATGTTTTAAAGTGAGGCATTTTAATGGAACTGGAATTAATCTCACATGGTAATTCATGCATTATTTACTAAACTGTTTTGTTTTTTTCAAGTTTTAGACTTCAAATCTTATAGATTAAGATTGCAAGAAAGTTTGCATTAATTTGGTAACATCATTTGGTATTTTTTTCTTGAGTGACAATGAGGCTCAGCATCATTGCTGGTGAATATCCCCTATCTACTGGGCCAGTATGTGGAGACCAGTTGTGTTAGACTGTCCAAACGGGCCTAGGTTTACACTACACTAGGGAGAGTACGTGCTAAATGCTAGGTCTTGCTTTATGCTGTGAGTAAATTATTTCAATGTTTCACTTTGATGCAGAGAAGACTGTTGTGTTTGTGGAGGATCTTTGAGGATGGATCATATCTGACGGACATTTATTTGAGTGTCCAAGCAATGGTATCCTAATGTCTGGGGAGGAATGCAGTACATTAAAACATTAAATTATTTGTTTGATCTATCCCTAGGATCCCTTTGTTTGGAATTGTAAATTTGAGCAGTTGCCAGATTGAAAGAATATGTCACCATGTTGGAGACTTTAGTAACAACAAAGTTTAAAACTAGAAATGCTTACCCTGTAGAAACTGAAGCAGTTCAGTAGAACTATAATTCAGTGTGTTATGGACATGACTTCTATTTAGTACACTCCTTTGAAGAATATTGGTGAAGATTATTACGCTAGTTTAATCAGTATGCAAATGTATTTCTTTATGATCACTTTCTCCCTTTCTTCATTATATTTCATCATCTCTATTTATCCTTCAAGAAAGAAAAGATACAGCTCACTTTGTCTTGTGTTAGAGTGCTAATTTATTGCCCTGTAATTAATTTCAAATACATTAACCATTAATCAGACACATCTGGGTGTAATTTCTTTTCCAATGGCTGAACTTACCTGTCCATTCTGCAATCTCTCAATTACCATCAAGCAAATTAAATTTGACAACTTCGTGGAGGTCAAACAGGTACTTGAAGGGATATTTTACTTGGTTAAATCATTGGTGCGCATGCACAAATTTCCAGATTCCTTCATGCAAATTATGAATTTAGAATGTACTAAACTGGTAGATATAAGAGAGATTCAAGAAACCAGAAAGCCAACAAGATAAGATTTAGTGAGAGTAAGAAACATGGTGACTAAAAAAATGTACCTACATTCATAAACTTTCAAAACACATCATTGAAATACAAAAAAAAGAAGCAAAAAATAAAGCAATTTCCATTTAACCATCACCCAGTGACACTTGCAGAAACCAGTACAGATGTTTGCATCACATTGCAGCTGTGAGGTTTAACAGAGAGATCAGTCAGACCTCCTCTCCACCTCTATTCTTATTCAGATGATATATAATTCCCATAATCCACAGCCCTGGCTACGCTGTGAATTAATGTAAGCTCATAGACTTCACAGCTAAATGAAACAAGACCCTATTGTTGTCACAACAGAGTGTATATATATTACAGGAAGGAGGAGGGGGTTGATTAAATCACCCCCTTCCTGTGCAGTGCTACCAATGCTTTGTTTTTTCTAATCATTGCTGACTAACAAGATCCCACAGAGCATGCGGGCCTGCAATGAACACGATCACATTGTGGATGATCACCTGCGTTAACCTTCTGTTGAGCTACAATGCCTGTTATGTACGGTGACTGCTTCAATCAGAGCAGCAGATTTGAATATCCACAAGACTTTCCAGTAGCAGCCACAGCGTGAGATTTATGCCCTCATTGAGAAAATTACATTCACTCCCTGTCCTCACTGTTTGGCATCCATTACAGTTCATTATTATCTTCTGAAGCTGTACAGCTCTGTAATAAAAAGGAGGGGGGAAAAAAAGAAAAGCGGAAGTTTGTGCCTAGATTGAGGCATAAATTGTCCCGTCCCTGCTGTTGCAAAACACTTGGCCGTATCTAATTGTTTTCTCTCTCTTCTCCCTGTGAGCTCCAGAGTTATGCAGCTTCTCTACCTTTAGCCAGCAGTGCGCAGCTTCAGCAGTGAAAGGTGTGTTAGTCTGCTGTTCAAAAAGTCAGTGTGAAGTAATAACAAGTACTAGATGGATGGCCATGGAATGTTTTAATCTCTATGAGAATGAGATTAATAACTCTGGTATGCTAAAATGCAATTCTCAACATGAATTCTAAATTATAAATGGAGGTCAAATATTCATTTGTTAATGGCTTTATTAGTTTTTATGTTTTTACTACTTCTGTGTCTGATTTAGTATAATTATTGTATTAGAATCTTTTGTCTACTTCATTGCCGATACTAATTTCAACCATTCAAAGTGCATTATTGAATGTCCATTTTAACATCCTTGACCATTAACAAGTTAATTACTGCATTCCTCTTTGGTTTTCTCCTCTCTTCAGTCACTCTTACTTTGATTTTACCTTTGGAGTTATTGCTTTGCATCTGCTTTTGGTTTTATGTTTGTATTTCTGTGTCTGCTATCAAGTCCTCAACCTCTGTGTTACTAATATTTGGAGGAAAACACTGGTGTAATTTTTTCCCCCCTTTACATCCATTAGTCATTTCACTTCTATCATGGAATCTTAAAGCAAATGTTTTTTGATCACAGTAGTAGCAGCCAGGTTAACAGCTGGGACGACCGTGGGAGCAGGTGATGTTAGAGCATCAGCTTGGGTTCACAGTCCCATTACACACACACACACACACACACACACACACACACACACACACACACACACACACACACACACACACACACACACACACACACACACACACACACACACACACACACACACACACACACACACACACACACACACACACACACACACACTTCTAGCACGCTCGGTGAGGAGTCTTCATAAATAATCTTCCAGCAATCTGCCTCTCCCTCCACTCTCTTATTAATTACTTTTACAGCCAAAATCAAACATCTGTCATGCTAGAATATACAAATTAATTATGCAGCTTCTCCCCATCAAGACCCATATAACATTGTTCCTCGAGCCATGGCATCATGGGATAGTTGCATGAGAACAGGAAGCAAGACGGTTAATGTCTTTTCATCTCTCCAGATATGAGGCTTGAGTAAAGAGAATTAAAAGAGAATTTACTGCTGTTTCGCGACAGCCCTTTACATTAACTGTACAGACAAATTTAAAGACATTCAGAAGATGCAGCGATCTCCACATCATTACTGTTTTTTAAACCTTTACTTGTTCAAGGACATTCAAACTGCTCTTGTTGGGAAGCAGTTCGCCTGATCTATTAGCTACATTTCAGAACACAATTAATAATTTTGATTCAATCTGGTTCCTGACTCATTTTTAGTGGCCTCAACACTGGACTCTATATACATTAGGATTTTCATCAGATTTAAGGAAATTCTACCTTAAAACCAGACTGTGTATATTTTAGCCTGTAATACTATTCACTTAGCAAGGGATGTGGATCATGTGAGGGTATAAACTTCACATAGTCATTACAGTTTCACTGTGAATGTCATTACAACATCAGTGTTGATGGGTTTTTCAGAACAGGTCTGTATGCATCCATGTCCCCTTCAAACAACTGTGTGTGCAGGGAAACATGATCTTCAACGTCCACAAACCCAGTGACAGAAGACAGCTGTCTCCCCATCTACCAGATCGGCTTTGAGGTGCCCTGGGATTCTGCCTGCTCGCAGGTCAGGACCCCAGAGGGGAGGCACCATTTGGTACCAGTTACCGAGCAGCAGGGGGGCATCAGTACCTTCCTCCCTCCTTTGAGTCAAGGTAATGCTGCCCATGTGAACCTGGGCAATTCCTGGCTGACTGGTTGCCTGGCATGAATAGGAGTTACCCATCATGATACAATGGTGAAGGGCTCGGTGACCTTGAGACTGGCCAGGCTCCGCCCCCTTGCTGTGCCGCAAACTGTTTATGAGAGGATGGATGGAAGCACATTTTACATGCCTTGTGAGTGAGCGAAACATGTGCTGCATGAGTGGAACTCACCGTGATGCATTTTTAACCTGTCTTTATTGTGGGATGGTTCACTGAGCAGGCAGTAAAACTGGTAGTGCGCTGAATATGCTCTTTATCAGCAACACCCAGCTTCAGCAGATCGTCCAGGATGCATTTACAACAGGCATGGTTGAATGTGTTGTTTTGAATGACAGTAGAAAAACATGCGATATGCAACTGAGCTACAGGTAACAACACCAAAACAATGCCTTCTACATATCTGTAGTGAAATTATAAAAGTTAGTAGTCGTTACTTGTGTTTTGCTAAATAGATAAAATAGCAGTGAGAGACTAAGAGACTTTTTGGCAAAGAGCAATGTCTTAATTTGTGTGAACCGCCTACCTAGACTTCAGGATTCACGTGGGTTGACCACCACAGTTCTGTCTCTGTCTTGGTCTCTAGCAGCTCCTGAGAAAATATCTGGCATATTATTCTTTTAATGTTCTGTTGTCTTCCCTGTATGAAAGAATGCATGTTTACATACTGTGGTTATACTTTATAGTTTATAATCTAGTTCTCATTTCATTCTGTCATTCACACATCTCATGAATGCACAATATTTTTCCCCTTCAAGGCCTGGGTCTGTAAATTGAGATAGCAGCTTTTCCCTTCAGTTTGTCACATCTATCCAGTAGCTATCCTGTCTTTGTGACATGCCTGATGAAATAGTTAATTTTCTAAAAGTTTCCCATAATGGCAAGTTGTGCTAACCTGTGTTGTTCAATCCCATTGAAACATGTGAGGATCAGAGCTGGACTATAGTATAATTCAACATCCACAACATGAACTAACATGTCAGATTGATGGAGGCTCCACCGCACAATTTTCAGGATCTGCTGCTAAAGTCTTGGCATCAGCCACGCCAGATAAAATTGCTACTGAAAGGAAAATCAAGACCATCAAATGGATCAAAGAGTACAAGGAGCAACAATGTCCCCTGCATCATGAGCTCATACTTCCCCCATTCATAAAAGAAAAACCTCTGTGATGTCATCTTAGGTTTTGAATCTTATTGGGGATTATGGACTAATCCATTCAGTTTTAAGGTGACCTGTATGCACACATGTACGCCTTGTCAACAGGTTTGTGATCATTATGCACAAGCCTTTAGTCTTTATCATTAAACAAAAAACAAAACTTACCAATTCAAACAATTTATGACTGTTAAGCGTGGCAGCATATATTATGACAAACAACACATGCTCTATTATGCCAGCTGGTGTAATGATGGGGTAATACTGGACTCATTAACTTCTGCACACAGTTTATGGTGGTCTTTTATGACAGAATTAATTGATTCACACATGCATTAAAACAAAAATAACTGGAATGAAAATGCAGTTGGATGCTGGCCTCTAATATATCATAAACACTTCTGGTGGTAAGACGAGATGACATTACTCATATAAATGGCTGGTCTCACACACAATAAAGAACCCCAAACAAGCTTTCATGCCACAGACGCTTTGTTATTCTCACAGAGAACAGGCTACCATGAAAAAAGCATCTTTCATCAACTTTCTTCCCCTTTAGACATGTTTTAAATTTATCATCTATTTTTCCAAATTTCTAACATCCTATAAATCAGTTCTTTTCTACACAAATATTAATGTCAGTGGTAGCATTTTTAATTGCAGTTGAGTCTCTTTTTGTTGTTAAATATGTATGTTAATTCTTTATTCATTATTTTTTTAAACAACCCATTAAATGGAGAGATTAATTTGTAATCACACACATTCTAGACTACTGAATTAGACAACACACGTCATAATCGGTGCTGGAGATCTTACACTCTTTCTAACAGCTTCCAAAATTTGCAATGTTTTTATAACTCATTTGTCCCTTTACCAGAAATGAACAAAATAATTTATATTTGTTTGCCACATCCAAAGACTGAATTTAAGGATTGCCGCAATTGGACAACTCAAAAAATTTGGTTGCAAAAAAATGTTCAAATAACTTTTCTTTGAATTTTTGCAAGTCAGGATGGAATAGCCTCTGAATTAGAGCATAATCATGGGCATAATTATGGTGTTAAAAGTGACAGAAAATCCATTCCTGTACATAAACAAATTTGAATTATGGTCAGGAAAAAAGGTCAATCAGTTCATAAGCTTTCTTGTTGTACGAATGAGCTTTTCTGTCGATTGGTTGTTGAAGGTAGCTGATTCATTTTATGGGTGGCACCATTTTATCTGATGTGTTCATCATGGTCCGACCAAAGATGAGATCTTTTTTTCTTGGATCAGCCTGAAGACAAATCTTTGAGGTAAAAAAAAACCACAAAAACAAAACAAAACAAAACAAAACCTGAGTGCATATGTGATGATGATGATGATGATGATGATGATGATGATGATGATGATGATGATGATGATGATAAGGGAGGACTCAGATAAGGGAGGACTCAGACATTTGCCCAAGATGACCCGCTACCCAGTCATTACCAACAATTTAATCCATATGTTAAAGATTTTGCCTTGAGTCTTTGCGATGAAGTGAAGAGAGGATTTAGCTGAGGGATCATTTTCTGTGCCTGTTCTCTATAATAAAGGTCAAACCAAAACTGTTTTGGTGTTCCATACTGAGGAAATGATTTTTATCTCTCAGGTCAGACTTTAAGACAGTTGCATACAAGCTGTGCCGTGCTTCAAATCCGTAATGAATTTCTTAATCCAAATCTCATTGTTATGAACCATGCAATTACTTAGCCGGCAATAAATAATCCATTGTTTGATGCTGCACTGATGCTATACTGGTTTAGTAAATGAAGCTTTCTGTGTGAATTGCTTCTGCGGTAATGTTTCACTTTCACCAATCCAATGTATTTTCACAGAAGGTGAAGTTGCTGCAGCGTAGAAACAATTTCCCTATGGAAAAGCAGTTCTGAAAAAAATCATTGTTTAGATATAATTCTGCTGTCTGCTGCTGGTCTCATGACAAAAGTTAATTTCATAACATGATGAAAAAAATCACAATTTAATATATTTTTCATTAAGTATTTCTTAACTTTGATACGTAAAGAATTTCTTTCATTTGCCCAAATGCAAATATGGAGTTTTTATTGCAAATGTGGAGATCAATGCAGATGGAGAATCACTTTCTCATTTCACTCTTGTAAAAAATTGCGCAATGATTCTCTTTCGTAGGTTGGATTGCGAGGACCCTCATCCACTGCGGCTCAACAGCCACTCAAGATTTCATGTCTGGGGCAATCCTTGTCACAGCTTGCATCACCTCACCAACAGATGTCAGTGAAATCAGCGACAGCCGATCTCGCTGATCCCCCATGTAATCATGTGCGATGATCCCGCTGTGACACAGAGCTGTGAGAAATATGTCCCTCAATGCCATCGCCGCAGGCAGATGCACCAGCATACCCCTACCCATGCCTACCACCTGCACGCCCATCCTTCTTTCCTTCAACCTCTTTATCCCTCCTCCTCCTCCTTCCTGCATGACTTGCTATCTTTTTTCTTGATCTCTCCATTAATCCCCTCTCCTCCTAGCTACACTTTAGCTGCCCATGTCTCCTATGTTATTGTAATGACGTGAATGATAGCAGTGTTACTTGCCGAAGCTTTTGCAACATGCACAAAAGGTATCGTTGGATAAATCTGTGTGGCATGTTTTTGCTGACCTTGTGTTTTCAGCCAGGTCATGCATGTCCTAATGATCACAGAGGACTGGACAGCTGTTGTCCCTGACCAGCCCTTCCTCCCCATGGTCACAGTTGCATCTCTATAAAAAAAAAAGACCATCACACAAACTCTGTCTCTCTAAAACAGAATGTGGCATATGCTCAACTATGGAAGCAACATCAAACATTCTTGCAGAGCTCAGCTCTATGTGACTTCTCCTCATGAAGGCCCTGGAAGGCAAAAGGTTTCCAAACAATTTCCTGTTTTCATGTTGAGACCTTGCACGAAACAATAAAACAAGAAGAGCTTTGCATATTCACATGTGCCGCAGGCTAGCACAATTGCTGCTGCTAGGTTCTGTGTTTCCAACAAACCTTGATAAAGGTCACAAAGAATTTGTTCATATCTTAATAGTAGGAAGACAAAAAGCATGAAAGAAAGAAAAATAACACTAGTAATAACGCTTTGCCCAGCAGCTAGCTTCATCATCTGTAGCGATTCCAACATATGCTTGCACAATGATAAAAAAAATGTGGCATTAAACATGGCGGCAGATTGAATTTTGTTCCAGGCTACATACAGCGAGTCAATCCTCTCTCTGGAAACCTATTTAATATAAGGTAGTTAACGTCATAAGTCATAATGATGTTTCTTGCATAATACAATTTATAGTGGATAGAGGTCCATAAATGGGAAGCATTGTAAAATATTTCGATTATGTGGGGAATGTCAGTGGGTAATAAAGGCTTTATTCTACTTTTTATGGCTCTCAATCTGTTGTTGTTCCCAGCAATTTTTAAATCAGTTAAAAGTCAGACAAAATCTTAATGAGCATGTTAAAAGCAGAAAATATCAATGAGCCTTTTACAAAGTGACTCTTGGGGCACGACTTTTCAGCTGAGCATTAAAAAAAGACTGCAAGTCTAGTAAAGTGAAAGTGCATCAGCTAGACTTCTCTTTTTTATTACCTTGGCTTCTCTTTTATATGCAGAAATTATGCATCTTTCTTTAACAGTGCTGTAAAGGTTACACAGTCATTTAAGCAGCAGTTCCGACAGATTGATGTTTATGTCATTACAGCAGTGAATGAAATGTTCCTCTCTCCTCTCTCACTACAACATAAAGGAGAAATGCACTTCATCCGCTGATGACATTGGAGATACCGACTCCGGGTGAACCTGCTGCTGTTATATGGAGAGGAAGAAGAGCTTCCGTCCCCCTAGAAGTTGACCGCATCCATCCCAGTTAGAACAACCTTATGCTTCTGTATCCACAAAGACTTGTTTTTATATTATTATTTATGAAGAATAAAACACACAGCAATGTAAAAAAGTATCAATACATAAATACTGCAGCAACATTTCCTAGCAATAAATATTTAAATTATAACATTCTAATAAATCTGCAAGCACCGTAGAATGGGCCCACACACCCACTGCCACTCAAAGTTTGCATGCTCCCAGGGTTTATGCTGGCATCAGCTTCAGTAGGTCACATGATTAAAATTTAATGTAAATCAACTGCTGATTGTCACTCTGCACATATTTCCTGTTGCCAGAAGATACCACTGCCGCTCAAATTGCTTTAAACACATAAATGTTTTCAGGGAAGGAGTTTTCACTCAACATACAGTAAGAATTTTGGTCCAAACTGGAGTGTTGATAATTGAATTACCTCAGGTTAACTCAGTTACCACGATCACCAGCAGCTGATAATAACACTCCAGCATCAGGCTTAAAGTTGTGTGTGTGTGTGTGTGTGTGTGTGTGTGTGTGTGTGTGTGTGTGTGTGTGTGTGTGTGCGTGCGTGTGTGTGTGTGTCTGTCTGTCTGTCTGTCTGTCTGTCTGTCTGTCTGTCTGTCTGTCTGTCTGTCTGTCTGTCTGTCTGTCTGTCTGTCTGTCTGTCTGTTTATTTGTCTGTTTGAATATCTGTGGTACTTTTTAAAAAAAATCAAAAAAATTTTCAGAACATTCAAAATGGTGAACTTCCTCTTTAATTTAGACCCACACTCCAAGAGACTTTTCTTTTTTTAATTACTTCATTCATCCTACCCCTGCATCGTAAGGTCCAGCCCAGGCTGTATGGGTGGCACCAGAGAGCCACTTCACCACACACTCATCTGTTCACTGTATTACTTGTAAATGTCCATTATACTGTTTACTATTTCTTTTTCCATTAAATGGTAGCTCCTCCGTTCACAGGCCAGACTTGTTCTTTCCAATATGGATATTACAGTGATGTACAACAAAGTGGCTAATGAGGTTTCTACGTCGTTATTCACCTGTCCTTGTTGAAGATATCAACTAAGTCAAGAATAATGTTTTTTGTCCACTAGCAGTGATTATTTCCTGAGGGTATCATACTTCATTATTACTGGCTGCTTACTAGACACACGCCATTTCTTCTTTAAAAAAATACAATTAACTCAATTCATCAGTTTAAACTTTTATCATCGGTAACATTAAGAAGACTATAACTAAGCCAAAACGTGAATTCAAAAATGTGAATTTTGAATGCTATAACTGTGACTTGGAGCTTGTGTACATGAACTGCACTTATTTGTCACGCTGTTGTTCACAGCAGTAAAATAAGCTTAAAACAGTCAGTTTCCTTTTCTATGGGGCTAGGAGTTGTAGCTACCAATAAATAGTGGACTGATACAGATATGGTCACGACTGATTCCTTTCGTGATTTGCACGGTAATTGCTGCTTTGATTTGTCTGTCACGAGATGAGATACTAAGAAATTGCTATTAAAAATTGTAAGAAAACTTTTGATAACATTTTGTTGGTTTTCTTGGTTCTACTATTTGTAATTTTAAGAGAACCGTTTGCACTACTGAATGAGGACTACTGTAATTTCACAGTGGTTGGGGCTGCATGAACCAAGCAAAAGCCATAAAACAGCATCAGTGATATCATAACACTGTTGTATTCTCTCAGCCAGAACATCCCTATTGCTCTCATCAGTGGGCTGATGATAACTCTGTGATAATGTTCCAAGTGATCACAGAAGGAGGTTGTGCCTGAGATTCTTGTAATATTCCTACTTGATTAATACAGACATAAACTTGTCTGGTTGTATCATCTACTTTAGCATAATCAGCTTGCTGCAGATCGCTGGGGGCTCTTCAGGAACCCCTCACTCCATTCCCCCCCTCCCCCACTACTGTTCTCCATCCCCCAACCCCGCCCCCCATTACACTCGATGACATGTGTTTGTTTATTTACATTTTGCATTATCATCTGGCCACAAACGTCTGTCCCTCTCTCTCTTCTTGGGGAGAGAGGGACAGACGAAAAGATGAAAATGTGTCTCAATATGTCTCAGCCAGAGCTTAGCCTGTAAAGCGCTGCAGCTCGACCCAAAACAGTTACCCACATTGACCCATTTGACCCAACCACCCCCCATACCCCCAAATGTACTCTTGAATGCTTCATACGAATTATGTGTAACCCCCTATTTTGGATTTAAGGATCAAGCATCTGTAAACCGCATCTTTTAAAGTGCATCAATATGCTCTGTGGAGCCTTGGTGTTGTAATCTAGGGGACCATTATGGAACCGGACATAAGGGTCATTAGGAGGGGAAAAGCTGCAGATCTGCTCTTTTGTATTCGTTAACATTACCTATTCTTAAAATTTTGTGGGTGGGGGGGTGTCAATGAGTTGGATGAATTTGGATCATTCAGTGATATCTGAAGAAGAAATGTACTTTACAATTTTTGTTCGAAGTTAAAATACTGTTCCGTAAGTCTTTCATTTAACAATAAAGTACAAAGAACAAATTAATCTAAAGTCTTCTATGTCTTTGAACCCATTGTGTAATTTCTGGTGGCTAAATTAAAATAAGACGTTGAACAAAACTCAACTCTGAATCTCTGCTAAGGTCACAAGAACAAGAACAAGTCATTATTGACATAACAGTGGAATGGTAAAGCACATTGGAAGTCAAGGGAACACATCCACACAAAAGAATAACAACACTGACAAAATCTTTCTATCTTCATGAGAAAAGTAGTTTACACTATGGCTGAGTGGTCGTGTGTCCTGGAGAGCTTCAGCGAGAGCAGCAAGGGAACACAGGCAGGGAGGCAAGGGACATCAGCGTGATCAGCAACACTAGTCACGGCAGATGGACATATCACAAGGCCCACCGCAAAGTTGCTATAACACATAATGTTGTTTGTGCCATGTTTCCAGTTCTCAGTGCTGGGCAACAAGCACAAAGGCCTGGATCCTGAACTGAAACAGCTTGACTCGATGTAATGAAATTGCCTGGATCCCAAGTGCATCCTCCTTTCTGCATGGCTGTACCAGAACAATCAGGGTGATGGACACAAAAGGAAAAGCCTGAGATGAAGCTGAAGATGTTTCCCAATCCCCGTGTTTCTGTTTTTTTTGTATTTTTGTGTTTATTTTTTTGGCAAGATTTGAAATGAGATGTGACGGTTTGTTTTGGTGGAATTAGCGGGAATATCTGAGTGCAAAAAATATGTCAAGACTCATAGATACAATTTGATGAATAAAGTGCGCCCTCATTCCTCTCAGGTAATACGTTCGATTAACAAATTCCGCAATAGAACGACAAACTATTTATCTTATTATTTACAGTGATTTAAATGTTTAAGAACCCTTCCCATACTGATATTAAACCACCTTATGTCTGGTCAGAGCAGACTCTATCTGCTCAGAAGGCTGAGGTCTTTTGGAGTGCGGGGCGCACTCCTAAGGACTTTCTATGACAAAGTAGTAGCCTCAGCTATTTTTCATGGGGTGGTCTGCTGGGGCAGCAGCATCACTGCGGCCAACAGGACGAGACTGGACAGGCTGATTAGGAAGGCGGGCTCTGTCCTAGGATGCTCCCTGGACTCAGTGGAGGTGGTGGTGGAGAGGAGGGTGATGAAGAACCACTCCCAACCTCTGCAGGGCACAATAAGATCACTGGAGAGCACCTTCAGCGATAGGTTGCTTCACCCAAGATGCGTGAAGAAACGCTTTCGCAGGTCCTTCCTGCCCACGGCCGTCAGACTGTATAACCAGCAAACCTCCCAGAAGACCACTCAAAGAGCAAAACATTCAAAATCTGGATGACCAGTGTAATCTGCAGTTCTGTAGTTTGTAGTCTATAGCTTTGCAGTGTAAATATAAACTGTAAATTTCTGATATGATATATGTTAATATGTTTACCATATGTTAATATGTATATGTCATATGTTGCATATGTTAATATGTATGTATATTATTTAAGTATTTATATATGACCCCCCCCCCCTACCTGCTGCCACGATCGCACAAATTTCCCCACTGTGGGACAATAAAGGATTATTATCTTATCTTATTACCTTTTCCCACACTCTTATCGACTGTTTAAAAGCACTTTTGTGTCTCACGTAAGTCTGAGACTCACGAAACATAGTACACTTCCGGACGCCATCAGCCAATAGAATGCACGTACGGTATCACATGACTGCCTACCAAAAATCTGCGATGAGGTGCAGTCGCGGGCGTTGTTGCGCAAACGCGTGAGGTGCACTGTATTTGTAACTTATTCTGCCTCCCTCTCCTCCCCGTAGTCTCTGCTTATGCCCCTCCTCCCACCTGCTCGGCATGGATCCATGTTAAAATGATCTCTGCTATTGTCTACTGGTGGTCAAAATCTAACAAAGCGGGTTTCACTTACCATGAGATGAAAAGATTATGAGCTCAAATATCACTTTAGTTATGGGTCAGTAGCTTAGGGTTTTAATCCACTGCCCTCTTAACTACACAGCTGTCATCATCATCAATATCATCGAGGGGGATCAAAACACCGACGGCTAATCTTTAGGGTGTGGAGAAATAGTCAAAAAGCATCAACACTACAAGGACACCGAAAAACTTTCACTGAATCCTAAACTGTCACTCTGTCATGTGTAAGGCAACACAAAATGTTCGTGTGAAATTAACATAGACTTTGAGACATATTATCCTCTGATCTAACGCTTGGCGAGCTATTTGTTTTCTCTCTATGTCCCGGCTCCCATCTGTAGCCAGTTTTCTCTGAACCATTTGTAATAATAAGAATAAGAAAAATATGGAAAAACGTAGTGATTTATGTGAAAAAAAAAAGCATATAATCAATTATGTAAAATACACTAACATTAGAGAGAAATAAAGAAAATGAAGGAGGGGGAAAATCTGTCAAACAAAAGAACGTTACATTAAAGCAAGTTATAATTGTGGAATGTTTTAAGAGATGTCACATTCTGAGCTCCAGACAGACCAGGAGTCTGTGACTACCATTAAATATGTTAATCCATCATTGAGACCTAAGAAAAGTCACTGTCCTTACCTCTTAAATGCAAACGTTGACCTAAGATTAAAATGATTATGTGGTGCATAAAGTTTGATTGGAGTAGCAAAAAAGCCCATGAGGTGGACTCAAAATGACTGCTTGTTATGTTCAGACACACTGGAGTCTAAATCAAACTGCCCAGTAACAAAGTGTCCCAGAAACCTTTTCAGAAGAAGTTCATCAAATTTAGCACAACTCTAACTGCACCCGTCCCAATCTGTCAAACTTACAGATTCTGTCCTTGACTTCCATATTTTTAAACTGTTGCTATTAAAATTGTCTTTTGAAAGGTGCCCCACTATTTTTTTTTTGGCCATATTTTATCACTGCTTTGCCTGAGTGCCTTTGACAACATACACATCCATAACATCCATAGAGGACGGCTATCCTACAGACCAAATGTCTGCAGCATGTTGTGGGCTTGTTTTTGACCCCATGACTCACTACAGTCAGGTGTAAGTATAAAAAGTACTTTCCAGACATCTGTCTGATTTTCTGTGACCTGTACACTCATCTTCAATTACTGCAGAGACTTAACTTACAAAAAAAAACCATGATTGGATACATAGTGAACCAGATAATCCAATCCAGAGACCATACAGGATAGGTAGATTAAATGACGAGCTTCCACAAGGTCAAAAGTCAATCACAAGCACATTTCAATATTGAATTTACAGAGGAACCAAAGAGAAGACATGTAGAAACCAAACTCTATGGACAGTTGTTCCAAAAGTTCACACAACAACACATAATCATAATTTTCCGAGATAAAACACATTATCACAGAACTACAAAAAAAACACAAAAACTGTCCCCTTCACAGATTGTGGATTCCTCAGATAATGTTGTCAATAATGTAAAGATCAATAAAACCACAAATTAGGAACTAGAACTGACCACTTAAGTCAAAACTGTCTTTGAAATCAGCAGTAAAACAATTATTTTTCTTCCAATTACTTGTTAAAACTCGGAGTTTGATGACATTATACTGTAGTATGTCATGGCATCCCTGCATTTAGCTTTCAGTCACAGATTATAGCTTCTTATTTCTGATGATTTCCACATTCTTTAATTTTCTCATTTTCAACTTTCAGTGTTTACCAATTGCATACTTCATAATTAGGAACCATAATGACAGAATATCAGATGATTTCTACAAATCCTATCATCGTGTCAGCTGCAGTGCAGAAGGCACCACTGTACCGCTGCCCGCTGTGGTGCTGTGCATGAAACAGCTGCCTTGATAAGTGTCAAGCTAATGTCAAAAAATAACTTGACCCTTAATATCTTGAGCAGGAGAGAGATCTATAGTCTGAAAATTAAAAACGCCCAGCTCTGATTGATGCGGGACAGCAGTGAAGGTCTGAACCTCAAACTATCTTTGACTCTGGCGTCTATGTGGAGAGAGTGATTCTTGGTGGTGATTAAACTTTGAGCTATAAGGCCACATTACCTTTTCTTCCAATTTATTTATCACCCAGTCTCCTTGACTGGGCCTCCAGAAATGTGGGTGTCTCTTATTGGGCCTGATTAATTTAAGTCTTGAATCAACATTGTCAGAAGTTTCATTAAAACCCCAAAGCAAACAAAAATGATACCTGTGCGGAAAAGAAGTTTGGCACTACTTTATACATAAATAACTCAGACAGACCAAGGGTAAAAGGATTCATCATGCAGGAAATATGGCTGTATTGTCCGACAGCAATGTTAGCTTAGAGGAAACTGTTCGGTCACTCTTACAATGCATTCATGCTGGCAGTCATCACTATTGACCCTTTAACCTGCTGAATTGGGGGCAGAGGATGGTCACGGTTTGATTCTCATTCTAACCCTAACCCCGACCTTGTGCAGTTCACGAACATCTATTCAAGAACTCCCCATTCACGGTGCTTCATTCACCTCTGAGCATGGAGCTTTCACTGTGTCTGTGACAAGTGCCCACTGAGTAGCAACTGATGTCAAATAGTTAAAAAAAGATAAAGAAAAGTTTTCTGACAGAAGCAGATAACGCCACAGAAAAATGTACTGTGGAGGTTTGGGTAGGTAAAATGGTCAGCATAAATGTTCCATTTGACAGCCATTATCTTACCTTTTTAATTCAGATAGTGGTGGTTTCAAATGGGATAGATCTGTAGAAAGTAAAGCAAATAAAATAAAATAAAATAAACTATTTTAGAAGGCCACTGAAGTTGGTCTCTGGGACACTGGGCTTGAACTCTGTAGACTGGTGACAGTATGCTCTGGATGACCCTCACTTTCTTCCAACACTAGCACTGTGTTTCCACGACTACCTTATTATCACAGACATCAGGAACAGGTTTGTTTTACTTTCTGTTCTCTGACAACAACCATCATATAATGACTGCTCTGCTTATCTAAACATTTTACAAGTGACTGAAGTAACCTAACTTAGCCGTGTAGCATGAAGTACTGTACTTCATCTAAACAACACGCAGATACTTCTCTCACACTGCCACATCACCTGCATATATGGGCCAATGGATCTACCTGTTTTACAAAGAACTTTTCACCAGCAGCCATACATGCTATTAGGCTGTGGTTGTGCTCATCAAATCAAATTATATTCATTCAAAGAATTACACAATTGTTTGTTACTTAACTATAAAAGAAATAAAGTAAATATGATGAAACCATTCCATTCATGTTTCTTTGTGTTGCCCTGCTTGCACAGAAGGCTCCTATAATTAAATCAGTGAGGGGTGCAACTACAGCCGCCATAAGGCCTTTTCTTTGTCTATATGTATTACCCGCGGTCGTTTCGTCCAGGCATGCAATCATGAGGTCATGGGGCATATTTTCACATTAGGCTCGAGGAAGGAACAACTCCTCCTCGACACAACAACTCTGAGCAAAGCTGCTTGTTTACTGTGTAATTTTTATTTTTTGTGAGAGGAGAACAACATTATTATTTTTACACAGCCTGAATCTCTGGAGCAGAGCTGCTGGTGTGTAGCAGCTTGGAGTGAACTTCACATCACAAAACAAAAGTGCTTATCTGGAATGTCTCAATGTTCATTTCAAATATCGAGTATTTAATGAATACATTTATACACCATTCTCAAACAATGTTTTAAGGGGTAAAGATAAGATGCAGATAAACGTCATGTACCATTATTAAAGTGCCACAATGCTATTTTTATCATATTTTTGTATTGCAAATAAAACATGAATACAACTTTGTGACTCAAATGTTTTCAAATGTTGTCATGTGCATTGATTTATCTTAGTAAGACAAACACTTATTGCCTTCACATTTTCTGTGCATGCTTGTGGATGTGTATGCCTGCACACATGCCATTGCATCTGTGTTTATAATATGTGCATGTGCTCTCTGACAGTGGCAAAAACAGGCAAGGATTTCCCCAGCGTCCCAGGTGCCAGAGTGTGTGTTCAGTGAAGGGTGAGGACCATCTGCCGGGGCTGGGTGAAATCAGTGCAACATGCAGGTGCTGAGGTATTTACCCCAGCACGCAAGGTGAAAAAACAAAGCAGGGGGTGGGGGGGTCACAACCCGCAGAGAGAGGGGCGTTTGGCCTAGAAAATTTAGACCTCACGGTCAAAAGCAGTTATGTATGATTTAAAGGTCTGTCACATGCTTTTTTCCCCTAGTCTAACACTGTGATCCTACTTTTAAAGATGATAAAACATAAAATCTATATTCAGTGCATAATTCCTCCACAAAAATAATTGTTCATTTCACTGTTGTCTATCAATGATTCTAATAACTCAAATAATTCTGTCACCAGTCACTTACTCTGCATTTACATTTCTAAATTGCTATTTCTTCCTGGAATAGAATGAGTCACCGACATCAAATTCTGTCCTAGATAGTGTGAAGAAAATCGATGGATAGATGGATGAATGGATGAATGGATGAATGGATGGATAGTTCATTAAGTACACTACACACATCTCACTAATCAATAGAAAGAAGTAAATACAATTTGTTTGTTTGTGTATGAGTCTGTTCTGAAGCCTGAGAAAAAAGCTCAGGTTTGACAACCACTCATTTAAACTAAGCTAAAAAAGGATCCAATTAGTTCACTTTGGTGTCTAAAGACTTTCCAATAATTTCAACTGCAGAACCAATTAATGCACCTTGAGGCAAAAATATAAGAAGAGCCTGCATGCTATATCCATGAATGACGTGATACAGAAAGAAATGTCTTACTAAAACCCTGAGCATCACCCAGAGACACTTTCCCATCTTCTGAAGATTCCATCAGAAGCCAGAAGCTAGATTCAGGGATTAGCAGCCAGTTTCACAATAAATGTTACATTTAATGTTGGATGTTGTTGAGATCAGGGCTCTGTTCAGGGCCCTGATCCACACAGAACAATAAACCAGTGTTTATTGGGTCTGCTTATCTGCACAGGGAAATTGTTATACTCGATATCCCATTTTTTTTAATTATTGGAAGTACATTGTGTCATCACATTCACTGTTTATCTGCTCCTTTTTTACATAATGTTCAACTTTACACATTTCTTACTTTGTGTTTTGTATTTTCTTTGTGTTCTTTATTTATGATTATTTTCTTCCATTATTTTTATGGATCAATATGAGCTGAATGATAATCTTATAAATCCAGTCACCAGATCAAAATCATTCATCAGTTTGTAAGCTGCAGTATCTGTCTGTTTGAGCACGGAGCAACAGCAGACCAGTGTATTCCATCAATATATAACACATGCTCATAGCATAAACCAATTAATTGTGTTTCCATTATTTATGATCTGTCTCAGTCATTGAGGACACTGGGATGTTGAAATACACACAGCTTAGAGCTCTCCAGTCTGCCATACATAATTCTTTCTGATGAATTGTACAGATGTTTGCATGTTCTGTCTGCAGACTGCAGGACACGTACTGAACAAAACCAACCCTTTCCCTGTAATCCTGCATGCACGTAGGGTGGGTGGATAAAATTAAACAGATATGCTTATCTAAACTATTTATTAAAGAACCATATCCAAGATATAATCCTAATATGTTATCAAGAGCCGGGGGGATTTTGGTCGTACACCCAGTGTAGGAATCCAGGTGTACTGGGTCATAAGTCGGGGGATTAGTCTAAAGGTTATTGTAATTTTTTAAATAACACAAAAGCAGATTTCATTATTAAAAGGCTGAACGGACCATCTGGGAGGGGAAAAGTACTTCAGTTTCATTTCCTGTGCTGTGCTTTACTGTACCTCCATACACCAATTATGATTATTGTTTTTCAGCCCAGACAGGCATCAGTTTTAATGAAAAGTATTTACCAAGCACAACTGATCACAGACTTGACTTGTAGTGTGAGGACACCGCAGTCACTACGATTAGACTAACAGACTGTCGTGGTCTGACGTTTTCAGAATAACATAATTTATCCTGTTCAGTGATTTTACAGTACGAGTGAAGGGCTTAACCTGTAAAAAAGGGCACACCGGTACAAACACCAGGACATGGACTGTGCTGAACCAGTAATATTAGTTTAAGATGGATTTTTTTACATCCCATCATTGACAGCAGTAATGCAGTTCAGTGTTTGTGTGTGTGGGTGGGTGTGGGTGTGGTATGTACAGTATGTATGATGTCTAAATGGAGCTGAGTGGTGAAGGAACGAGTCTGTTTTATGGTGGTGCTGCAGCTAAAATATTTGTTTTCAGTCAATATTGATGATTACACATAAAAAATATTTTAAATAAGAAAAAGAAAGATTAGTCTTTCCTCTTTGATCACTTTTAAGTGACTTAAGGCATGCCTATGTTTTGCTAACTTCTTGTACAACTCCTTGCAGACATGAACTACTCATCAGAAATCAGACGTTTTTGGTTTTTGGTGGCATATTATTGCAACCAATGGTGGCGCAGTAGGTAGCGCTGTCCCAACACAGCAAGGTGGGTTCTGGGTTCGCGTCCCGCTCTCTGTGGAGTTTGCATGTTCTCCCTGTGTCTGCGTGGGTTCTATCCAGGTTCTCTGGCTTCCTCCCACCTCCACTTAAGGTTGATTGGTTAGTCCCAAATTGACCGTAGGTATGAGTGTGTGCGTGCATGGTTATATGCATCTCTATGTGGCTCTGCGGTGCACTGGCATCATGCCCGGAGTGTCCCCTGCCTCACGCCCTCAGTTGGCTTCAATAGGCTCCAGCAACCCACGACCCGTGACAGCAGATGAAGCAGGTTTGGAAAGTGAATGAATGATTACAATCAACCACAGAAGGGAAAAAAACAGCCCCTCTGGTGAGCTAGTCTGGTATAGACATATCCAACAATTGGTTCCAGAGTGCCAAACTGTCCTTTTAATGAACATTTTCTCACTGTCTGCGCCATTTGTTCACTCCACGCTGTATCTGTTGTTGTTTTGTCACGTCAATAATGCAGCTGAACCAGACACCTGTCAAATGATTGGCTGTTTGTGTTTGAGTTGTAGCCGCTTAATTATCAAGGGAATGACTGTTCAAGAGCCAGACTTATCCGATTTGTTCTTTCCTTCCATGTAAGACATGCAAGAGAAACTCGATTAAACTTAAAAGTTTCAATTTGCAGTTGATTGTTTATCTTGTTATACATTGGAATGAATTTATCGGTTGGTTTGTTACTACTAGAACAGGCTGAGTGGTACTGAATATTGAATCTATCCACAATATCAAAAAATTGTTTTTTTCCATTTTCTGTATAATAATGTTTCACGAGAATTTTACATAAATGTTAAATTTAATAAGATGAAGTGATCATCAACAAATACAAATTCAAACAAAAATAATCCACGAATCAGCCATGAATCAGAGTTGCAAACATTTTTCCCTCCTGTAAAATGACCCCAAACACTCCATAAAACAGGGAGAAAAGTCAGGATCACGAAGTGCTGATGGATGCAGACTCCGTGTGCTGAGCCGCTGTGCTCATATTCGTCAGTGGCTCCCTGTGCAGACTCGTGTGACACCAGCCGCCCCGTTTTTGAACTGTGCTTGCAGCTTTCTATGACATGTACGCCAGTTGGCATTAACATATCCGGTCTCAGCAGCCGCAGATCACGGCCCGGAGGTTCATGTATTCTGACGGATCTTTTCTGTTTGTTGCCTGGGGGATTACGGGCCTACTAAAACAAAGGCACAAACATAATGTTTTGTGTTGAAGTTGCTTCTATCTCTTGTCTGCCTGACAGACTGTACCGTAGAAAATCTAATTCTATTCTAGCATCTCTTTATGACTGTTGTTCCATAGTCACTAAGATACATCAATAGATCTCAGACAGACCTGATGTTTTTGTAGCAGATATTAACAATACATTTAATTCATTGTGTAACTGTCTATGTATGTATGTATGTATGTATGTATGTATGTATGTATGTATGTATGTATGTATGTATGTATGTATGTATGTATGTATGTGTCTGTCTATCTATCTATCTATCTATCTATCTATCTATCTATCTATCTATCTATCTATCTATCTATCTATCCATCCATCCATCCATCCATCCATCCATCCATCCATCCATCCATCCATCCATCCATCCATCCATCCATCCATCCATCCATCCATCCATCCATCCATCTATCTTCTTTTTTTCCTTTCAGCTTTTCCCTTCAGGGGTCACCACAGCGAATCAGTTGTTTCCATCTAACCCTGTCTTCTGCATCCTCTTCTCTCACATCAACTACCTTCATGTCCTCTTTCACTACATCCATAAACCTCCTCTTTGGTCTTCCTCTAGGCCTCCTGCCTGGCAGCATCTTTCTATCTCTCCTCTGGACATGTCCAAACCATCTCAGTCTGGCCTCTCTCACTTTATCTCCAAAACCTCTAACAAGTGCTGTCCCTCTGATGTATTCATTTCTGATCCTATCCTTCCTGGTCACTCCCAAAGAGAACCTCATTATCTTCATCTCTGCTGCCTTCAGCTCTGTCTCCTGTCTTTTCCTCATTGACACTGTCTCTAGGCCAAACAACATCGCTGGTCTCACCACAGTTTCGTACACCTTTCCTTTCATTTTAGCTGAAACTCTTCTATCACACATCACACCTGACACTTTCCTCCATCCGTTCCATCCTGACTGTACACGTTTCTTCACCTCTTTTCCACACTCTCCATTGCTCTGGACTGTTGACCCTAAGTACTTAAAATCCTCCACCTTCTTGATCTCTTCTCCCTGTGACCTCACTCTTCCACTTGGGTCCCTCTCATTCACATACATGTACTCAGTCTTACTGCAGCTAACTTTCATTCCTCTCCTTTCCAGGACAAACCTCCACCTCTCTAGCTTCTCCTCCACCTGTTCCCTGCTCTCACTGCAGATCACAATGTCATCTGCGAACATCATAGTCCATGGAGATTCCTGTCTAACCTCGTCTATCAGCCTGTCCATCACCATAGCGAACAAGAAGGGGCTCAGAGCTGATCCCTGATGCAGTCCCACTTCCACCTTGAACTTCTCTGTCACACCTACAGCACACCTCACCACTGTCTTACAGTCCTCATACCTTCCTCCTTTGTCCTTTGTCAACCAACTCTCTACCTTTTCCTGTCATAGTTCCAACTTTCAACGTCCCTACTCTCAGTCCTATAGGTGTTCCTCTTCTCTCTCTTCCTACGAACACACTTTCCTCCTCTCCTTCTTCCAACAACAGTAGTCCAATTTCCACCAGCACCCTGTAGGTGAACAGCACCAAATGGCTGTCTGTCTGTCTGTCTGTCCGTCCGTCCGTCCGTCCGTCCGTCCGTCCGTCCGTCCGTCCGTCCGTCCGTCCGTCCGTCCGTCCGTCCGTCTGTCTATCTGTCTGTCCGTCCTTCTGTCCGTCTCTCTGCCTAAGTACCTACCTACCTAACTACCTACCGACCCACCCACCTATCCACCCATCCATCCATCCATCTACTTATCTATCTCTTTTTTTCAAAACTAAGCTATCCATGACTATCCATGACCATGACGTAACCACAATTTTTGACAAAGACTCCTCATCAGGACTGTTTCCTGCAGATTAGATCAGGCCCATGACCTTCTGCTGACAGGACACAACAACCATCAGGCCTAACCTGCCATCTTACGACACGGTCAGATGCCCCAGACTGCTCATTTCACCACGGCAGCACAGACTGTTGGTATTTACAGCTGATGAGCACACTCAGTAGGGGCCGCTCACTGATGTATGTGGAGAGTCACAGTCATGCTTTAGCAGGGGTAAATTCAGAGACATTGCACAGTTGGGGCTCTCACAGCCATGGTATTGTTTAGTGGGAGAGGAGGCCAGGGCAGAAGGTCAGTGGCTCCACCAACAACACAATTAGAGAGAAACAAATGATGTTGGGACTGCATATCAAATACCACAGAAAATATTTCCTGTACAGGAATCAATAAAAGTACAGACAGCAGACCGAGAAATTTTTTTTCAAGAAATACCAATCTAAAAAGAATATTCAATAACTTCTGACACTTAACATTAATACTAAAACATAATCTTTGAATTCTAAGTACTCTGGATGAAAATACTGTAAGGGCACTTCATCAGACTCACCATAATTGTCAACAAACTTTAAGATCAATTGCAACAGAAGTTACATTCGGTGTTCAGCACTTATGTTCAATACTCAATCTGTGTGGCATTGATGTTCCGATTCTCAAGCCTATTCACAGTTAATTCTTTTGTAACTCCAGTTTGAGGGTTTAACTCTTGCTCTAGATTCTCCTGGCGGTGGCTGTATCAGACACAGTGGCATGGAAAGCTGTTTAAAGATCATGTTGGCATCATCATATCCTCTGTCCAGTTTTCTGATCCGTCACAACATTAATGTTGGGCAGTTTTAAAAGAAACCCACAGTACACTCTGTACGTTCATGACACTAGTGTTCCATTATAAATGTAATTTCGAATGTGTTCATGTATGTCTCGATGGCTAACTGAAATGGATAAAGAGTTCAAGTTGGCAGCGTTCAGAGGGGATTCATATTTCAGATATCAGAGACATACACAGATCTTTAATACTGCTTGGAAAACAGAATTAATTATCACCATAACAAATGTCTGCTGTCTTCATCTGTGGGTGTATGTGTTTATAAGTGTGTTCTTGTACTTGTTCGCCTGTGAGAAGCAGTTTGAGTCTCAGACATTTGGTGAGAGGACAGATTTACAAAGTGAGGTTTTTTTTGTAATCCTTTGCACATCTTTCCAGCTTAACTAAATGTATAGCATTTTAAATTAACCAGATTGTTGTATCTTTAAATCAATCAGGTGATTGATTGAGAGGCAGAGTGTGTCACAGTATGTCACAGCAAGGTTCAACACAAAAAAATCCTGATTTCATCCAGATTAGCTTTGAAAATTTAACTTTTATCACTTTTCACAAAATGACCTACTTACACACGCACACACACACACACACACACACACACACACACACACACACACACACACACACACACACACACACACGCACGCACGCACACACACATAAAGCACAATATATCAGCACAATATAGAAATTATTGATAGATGAGAATTGTACCTCGCAGGCATGTATAGCGTATCATGTCTGTAGACCCTTCATTGCAACTAGTGCATTCTGGGATATATAAATAAAACTTGATTGATTGATTGATTGATTGATTGGGAGATTGATTGGGAGAGTTAATGGGCTTTAACTTTTGGCTGATTTTCAGGAACAGTATACGGTCTCTCCAGGTAAAATAGTGTTCTCTAAAACAGTCAGTGTCTCCATCCTTCATCATTCCCCTTGCATGGTAGCATATGTAATCACAGATAAGATAAATGTAATAAAAAACACAACACATTAATAATCCTAAAACTGATTATTATTTCTGAATCTACAACAACAAAGTTTGATGGGATGAAGTGTTTAACAAGAATTAAAAGCAACAGTGAAGTTCAGAGGTTAAAGACGGACATCAGAAGAAACTTCAAATGTCTGTCAAACAAAACTATGTGTTTTTGCGTGTCTTTTTGGGCTCTCTTCCTTGCTCTTCACAGATCACTAGTAGTCCTCCAGCCTCAGCCCCATTCTGATGATGTAATTATTTCCCACTGGCACCTGGGAGCTATGGCCGCCATTCGGAGGCATCGCTCACAGCCAAGTATGCAGATGTTTCTAATTGCTTTCCATTACCAAGAATAACAGCTGTTTATATCTATCAGCAAATAATTCACAAGAGTTCCAGACTGTTAGGATAACATATCCCACCTGGTCACCATCACCAGTTGTCAACAGCCGAGCTATGTGCTTGCCAGGCCTCTCGTTTACCAAATCCCCTGATATGCTTGGGCTTAGAGTCACCTTCAGCCATCTTGATTTGCTTCCCAAGATTCCCTGCATTATCTTACAACACACTATTCTACCATCACCCAAAAGAAGAAGAAGCAGGGAGGAACTTTATCACATCTTCCTTGTAATATTGTTATTGTACTCTATTCGATCAAGGGGGAGAATGATGCTGGGTCTTCAAACTCACCTCATAAGTGAAATGTGGCATGAGCTAAAGACAGGAACACATTTCAGATTGGCTGCATGAATAATTTCAATCCGAAATCAGAAAATCTGAATTCAAACACTTCCTTACTGAAATTCAAAATCCCTAAACAATCCCTTGAAATGTTGGACATCTTTGTTGCAGCAGCTTACAATGCAACAAAATGTGCGTGTCAGATCTCACCAGTGAGCAAACACGATGTCACCCTGAGTGAAACATCTTGCCTTTGGTGAAGAACAGAAAGAAAACACTTATAAATCTCGGAGAAAGTTCACCGAAAAAGATCAATTGCTACAAAGCACTGGCAGCCAGTAAGTTAATGCCCCAGCTGGAAATGCTATAGTCTCACTTGAACAGGGCTCCATGTCTTATGAGGGACTCACAAAAAATCAGCAGGTCCTGGACTTTAGAAGCTTTATTTCTTAAAACTGTCATCTGATTTTATTGCCGAACCTTTGACACATCTTTTTAATGTCTCTCTGGGTGTTAATGAAATTTCTCTAATATGGAAATCCATCTTTTATCTTACCTTATTTGAAGGGGGTGACCCAACAGCCATAAAGTTTTATAGGCCATTTCCAGATCTTCTTTCCTTCTGAAAATTCTGGAGTTCCTTCAGAGTTTTTAATCGTTAAATGATATTTTATCAAACTTTCAATCGCATTTTCATCAAAAATACCCAAGAAAAAAAGAAAAGATAAACACAAAAAAACATAGTACTATAAGTACTATAAGATTGTTAGACAAGCAACAAAGTGACACTGTTTTTGTTGACATAAAACACCATGGATCTTTCAATCTTGAAGCAAACATTTATCAATACAGGAGTTTCAGGACATTGGTTTGAAAATGACCCAGCAGTTAGGTCTCAGTGTGTCCAGCTATATTAGAGTGGACTGAGATAAATGATAGGTGGGTAAAATAGACACTGTTAGGATATCACTGGGACCCATGTGGTTTAAGGTGTTTGACTGCCAATTGATTGAACATTTAAATAGAGGAAACTGGACGTTTGCGCCTTCAGCATAAACGTGTCCGAATTACTGAGACTTTAAACTACAATACTTCTAAACTTAATACAGCATGTAATATGAAATACCTTTTGTCATAACACTGAAAATATAATGAGGCTCACTTTATATTCAATGAGCTGCTACAGAAACAGTCACAACACTGTCATGTGAAATCGGTTAAATATAAAGAAAAGAGATAATAATTGTCTGCAGGGTTTTAGAAATTGTGTTGAAGTTGAAAAAAAAGGGTATGATTGTTTATTCATTTCATTTGTTTTGTTTGTTACAGTTGAAATCCAGGTTATATTGATTTCTGTTTCCACAAAGGAGGTCTGATTCTGCAGAGGCAGCAATTGATTTGTTTGGTCTGCGACCACACAGGGAAGATCACGGGTGTTGTTTTCCCACACTAATAAAAAAAAACCCTCTGGTTGATAAAGCAGAGCATCACTCGTGTAGTGATTTTTTTCCCCCCTTTTTTCCAGAGTGTAAAAAAATCAAAAATTACCCAAAATCAAAAATTTTTAGTATACAGGCTACTAGTACCGAAAAGCGACAATTAGCAGGATGAGCCTGGCGCAGAGAAGAGAGGACAGTGAATACAGGACTTGCCTCGATCAGATGGGCAGCTCCAAGTGGAGGCTAATGTTACTCTGTGTGTGTCTTCAGAAGCAACAAAAGGCATATTGTTCCATGTAATATTGTTATTTGTCTCATTTGTAACAGACATCCATGTTCACAGAACTGTTTAAATTCTCAAGTAATGACTTTTAATGCATCAAGTGCTTTTAATCCTTTTAGTATTGTTAGCCTTGCAGCTCATTATATATTTCTTTTCAAGAAAAATCAACCTGTTGTGGTTGAGCAGTAAAACCAAATAAGCTCATCATTATCTCTGCCTTTCACAAGAACATTTAATTTGATAACTGCATTATCTCCTGAAATTTTACCATAATTCAGCTGTCATATGCAGATATTGTTGAAGTAAATAGGTTTAAAATATTTTTAAATGTATATTGTTGAAATTAGTGGACCAATCCAATACAACTGAAATTGTGTCCGTCAAATATTTCAATAAAATTTGTCAAGCGACTGGAACTTAAACAAGGCAGTCAGAGACTGCAACATCCCGACACACCCTGATTTCAACATTTTTCCCTGACCTACACAGTTTTGTGGCTCTGGCGTCCTGAAAAAATTGCTTCTTGTTTTGTGATTATGTCTCATCAGGTTTCAGAGATGTGTAACTAAAAAGCTATACAGTGTGCCATCGTTCCTCGTGGTTAATGCGTTCCCGGAACCACACGCGATTAACTAATTCCGCAATAGAATGACAAACTATTTATCTTATTATTTATGGTAATTTAAACATTTATGAACCTTCACCATACTGATATTAAACCAAATTCTGTCTGTATTATCTTTTCCCACACTCTTCTGGACTGTTTAAAGCACTTTGTGTCTCACGGAAGTCCGAGACTCACAGAACGTAGCACACTTCCGGATGCCGTCGGCCAATAGAATGCGTGTACAGTATCACGTGACTGCCTTCCAAAAAGCTACATTGAGTACAAAAGTTGAAATTTGACCTTGACCTAGTTTTCTCAAGGTCAAGGTTATCATCTCCTCTTCATCCCTTGTGTCACCCGAGTGCAACGATTGTGAAGATATTTGGTGGACAGACGGACAGACTCTCAAACACTTACAATTACAATACATCACCACTTCGCGGGATGTAAATCAATATGCTTAAAAATGTGTGTCAAGTTGTAATCCTTTTTGTTTACTTTTATTAAATGTATCATCAGCTGTGGTCCTGAAATCTTGATGACTGACAGGGTGAAGTCGCTGTGAGTCAAACAGATGCTGTAGCTCATATACAAACAACTGAAGTCAGCACATCATAAAATTTGCATCCCTTTGTGTGTAGTAGAGAAGTACCCCTTGAACATACATGTCTGACTTGAACAGGAACTCTTACAAAAACTGTGGAAAAACTTGAAATACAGCTGGACAAAAAAAGCAACACTACTCTCAGAAGTCACAGCTGATCACTGTAACAATAACATGCTGACTAAACTGCAGCCTTCCCACAAATGAAGTCTGCCTTTCAAGCTCCAGTACTGTTGTCCCTGTTTCTGGTGGCAGGGCCCGATCCAGTATTGTGTGTGTGCTCTGTCTGACACAGTGGCTGTTGGGAATGAGCCATCTGATGTGGAATGACTGCCAACAAGAGCAGAATGTCATTATAAGTAGAGGATGCTGCGGGCCTGCCACCATCGTAGGGAATTCATCACCACAAGTGATGATGATAATGGACTTTGCTGCAAATTACTTTGGATGAGCAGTGTTTTTGGCAAGCAGAACAAGGTCTGACTGTTTTTTTTTTATACCTCAGAAATGAAGAAGAAAGCTTTGAGTGTCTCAGCTGGACCAAGAGATGGCCTGTGTGTGAGGAACAGTGAGTAAATACAGAGTTTGTGATGGTTTGTTTCTGTCAGTGTTGACTTGTTGGTCAGAAGTATTTAGAATAGCCGAACTTTGAGTTTTTAGTGGAATAAATTACATATTAACATTGGTGTTCAGTGTCGCAAAGTGTTTTTATGACCTTATCCACGAGTCATTCTGTTACACATTCATAAACAGTTCCTGTTTGTGCTACTGACATTTCCAGCAACATCACAAATACTCGGTATTTTGGTGTTTTGTTTTGGGGTTTTTTACATTTCAATAAATCACATTCCATAATTGGCCATTTCCCTCATGTTCGCTCCTCTGAGAGCCCAGGGAGTCCATACTAATTGTCCAACTTTGCCAGAGTGCTCAGAGCAAATCTCATCAAGCAATAACTTTAGCTCACTAGTGTAGCCTCCACAGGAGAACATGGCTATGGGGAGGTGAAAATCTATTATGATCCACAGGAAAAGGAAATATAACAAGGCAATGGCTCATTATGAAAAGTCACACACAACAGTTAGTTGGGATCGGTGGAGTTTTTATTGCTATTTTCTGACTGAACGCTTCACAGTGAATGTGATACGCCTCATTAAAGCAGCACACTTAAAAGCTTTCACAATTCTAAGCAAGATCAAAATGTAGGTTTCTACGATTTCATGTGCAAATTAAATAGAGGCTAAAACTTATCGAGATTGCTTAGCACAGAATTGGTTTTAACTCCTTTTTTTCATGGATTCAACAGTCTGCCATGCATATTCAGATAATGCCCTACATTACCACTTTAATAAATTAAAGACTTTCAACTGTCAACAGACAAGAGAAGGATGCTAGTTCTTTTTGGCGATGGTTTGGCCTCACCTGAAAGAGGTCTATCTGTCATGCACAACATCTTTCTGGGTTTGTTTACCAGGCGTAAACAAACGAGCACTCTCTGGCAGCTAATGTGACAGTTGCACTCTGGCTTTTTGTTCAGTGGACACGTTGTTTTGGAGAGAAAGCAGAAAGATGGTACCCAACTTATCTGATTACCAATGATGTACATCACACATCCCAAATTGAATTTGCAACGAGACAGCCAAGTGAGAAGGAGAGGATGTTGGATATCTGTAAACAAGGCTTGACTGACGTGGCAGCAGATAATTTGTGAGGCTCAGCTGAAGATCTCTGCCACATGCATGCCACTGCTCTGAAGGCAGGCGCACAACAAGACATGGGTGGGCGGTCACCTGATGAAGGGATTCACATCCAGCTTTATGGCACATTCCTGAGTGCTCCCCCATTCTATTTATTAGTAACATAGTCTTGATTAACATCGATTTAACATGTACATAATTTGATCAACAAAGCATGATAGCTCCTATAAAAATTACAAGTAATATGTACAGTTCATGGAAATAAACTTGCTGCAGGAATTTACTCCATTCAGACACAAGAGTGTCGATGAGGTCCCCTGCTATAGATAAATGACAAGATTTTGCTTAAAGGGATGTTAAATACAAAAGTCTGGGTAGGGTTGGAATCACCGTACTATGCAGTTTTTATACACTAGTCAAACCTTTCTGTACCTGGATTTGTGCTCAGGATCTGTTAATGTTGAAACATGAAAATGAGAAACACAAACCGCTCCCTCCTCAGCGAAAAGTGCAATAATATATTTTCACAGTAATCCCATTCACAATTAACGTAATAAAAAAATGTATATTTCTATTATGAGTTTCATACATTTCTCTAACCCAGTAAACCACTCGAACACATAAATTGGGAAACCTTCGCCAAAATCCTAAAGATGTGTTTAATATACACTTTTTGGGGTTTTACAAAAGAAATGTCTGTTCCTGTCCTGTCTGCAGATGCCCCCCAAAAACCCTCTCTCTCCAACTCTCTATCAGAAAATATTACCTGTGAAGCACCTTCTAATTTAAGGCCCACTATCATATTAGACTTTCCACCTCTTTCAAGGAGGAGAAACCTCATTTGCTCAGTTTTCTCTGCCCACACACACAGTCACGCACACAAACTCACGCTACACACTCACACTGGGTTATGGTTAGTAGGGTTGTGACCAACAACATAAGCTTTGATGAGAAAAGTTTTGTACAAAAACTGGTACAAAATGTTACTGTGAACTGCATCTTAATGTAAATAAAGTTGTCCATCCTAAAAAACAAACAATAGCTTCATACATGATCAAGTTTGTGTATGTTTGACTGTATGGTATACGCCGAAAAAACCAGAATGTAAGCAGACACCCAAACAACCTGATTTCTGGCTCATTCATAGCTGTCTGCACTACTGCATGCTTTTCAAACAGACAGAAGCACAGTAAACCTGTGAACAGGTAACTATGTGGGAAATTGTGTTAATAACACTGTCAACAGACTAACCTGCTAAAGCACATACCTGTAGTTGCTTATTTGCCTCACTTCATCCAGGTTTCCTTTAAATGTCAGGTGTATTTTCATACTCAGCAAGCAGATGGTCTTTTCTCTATATCTCTTTTACTGCAACAATTCCATCTATGGGTAAGTCATAATTCTGCCAGCATTGTGTACTCTGATTTTTGCTGTGGTAAACTAACGCCACAGGGACCTGCAGTAACTGTAACCGGCCGTAATCTCAATTTGCAATGCATATGTTTCAGAAAAGAGCCCCACAGTTAGTACACAAAACCCCCATGAGCATCGAGGCAGTGACGACGGCGGCAGAGGCCATTAATATGCATAGCTTTGCTAAAAGCTCCAAAGTGACCTACATGACAAGGTTCAGTATACACTCCAACTGTGTGCTATACTTGTGGGACTTAGATGCATGTGTTACCTTAATTAGTGTCTTCTTGACCGGATGTCTTTTGCAGGAGAGGCTGTTGAACTTACCTGCACATTTGTAAGTCGGGGTCACCGTAGGTCACCACGATCATTTCAAATGCATGGCTCTCGACAGCTTGGGCACCTCTACAGCTCCAGTAAATGCTCGCCATTAGCCTGTAGAGGATGCACTTAGATGCACTTTAAACTCCTGCAGTGTGTTCCACCCGTCTGATGAGGACACTCCAGCTCTTGCAGGTAATCCTTGAAGCCCTTCACTGACAGGATGTATCAATTAGCAGATTTGTTTGCTTGCCTCTCCCTCGACCTCATTTGCATATTTTCCTACTATCCTGCCACTCAAGTTCAAGAGCACTACTGAAGCTGGATTTTTCTTTTTTTATATCTTTATTCTTTACAACAAGCACCACAGGGGCTAAAAACAAAATGCCCAAACATATTACATTTCCACTGCTCTGTTGATCTAAAAGTTTGTAACAGACGCGGTTTGCACAGAAAGTTACAAGATGCTAACAACCACTCCAGAATGAAGCACTGTTGACACTCATTCCCATTCAGTTTTCATCAAAAGAAAACTTAGCATTTCCAATGCTAAAGGACAGCTGTTGCTGGCAGGCGTCCTTCTAGCTGGCGGCGGCGCCACTGTTCAGGGCAGTAATCTGTCAGGGCAGCAGCATCGCCAATGTGCTCTACCCCTGAGTGGAAGATGAAATGTGGCTTAGGGCTCCACGCATAGCAATGAGGCCAGACAGATGTAAAAAAAAAAAAAAACCCACTGTGGGTTTACAGCGTCAGTGATCTTTCTGTGCATTTGCCTGGATCCTCCCCATCAACCTTTTGCAAACACGCATTCCCACAACGCGACATCATTACAAGGACACATCCATGTTTGAAGGAAGGCTGTCACAAGTACAGAATTTCTGCAAATCTAAATATTATTTTTGTAAAATCTAGTCACAACTAAATTATATTTTATTTTCATGAATTCTCTATTCATTAAAAAAATGTATTCAAAGAGTTTTGTACATTTTTGTTGGTCTTTTAAATAAATAAGAGGTCTGCGGTCATGTCATTTCCACATAACAAGTGAACATGCACCGTTACACTGAAGATTCAAAGGCCAAGTCATATCCGCTGATTTAAAGGTACTGTATCATCCAGGGGTCTTTGAAGAAAGCAGCAGCTTCTTTCATTAAAAATCAAAGCAGCAACTCTGAACCACAAAGTTGCTTCACTGTACTTTCTGTACTTTCTAGGTTTTTTTTGGGCTTTTATTTTTAAACTAAAAAAGGCTGAAAAATATAGGCGATAATTAAATTCCCCAGATCAGGACCTTGCCTTAAGTACATATTAAGTGAAGAAGAAGGAGATCCACTTTATTACTTTTTACCCTCGATGCATATATACAGTACATCTTTGTGTTAGATACAGTTGTGAGCAGACCTCCGAAACACAAGCGCAACACACAAGGGGCCTGCGAGCATACAATTAGTAAACACAACAAACAGTACAAGGGGAGGCAGAGTGAAGGGCAACAACTTCGGTTGACGCCCAATTGAGCAGCTTGTAAGGAGATGGCTCCTTGCTCCACGGTGCCTCGGCAGTGGCCGGGAGGAGAGCCCACACCTCCCACAGTCAGCTCACACTCTGACGATGTCCGGAGGAATCGGGAATCGATCCGCCGATATCTGGGCAATATCTGGTCATAGACTTCCGCTCTACCACTGAGCCACTGCCGCCCCTAAGTGTGTATGTTTCTTAACAAATGTTTGCTTGCCCTTACAAACAATAATCTAAGATGGAAATCTGATTACATTTCTAGCCAAATGTGAAGCTGCAGAAGCCAGATTTGCCTTTTCACATTAAGAATGTTGAGAATGATATCTGCATTCACACACACACACACGCACGCACGCACGCACACACACACACACACACGCACACACAATCTTACCTCCCACTGTTATTATCCGTACCACTTACATACTGTTTCATGATTAAGTGTCAGAGTTCAGCATTCGTTAATGATTGTCAGCACATATCCTTTCCTGGCTGTACAATTTGTGGTTGGTTTGGAATAGATTTAACGCCTGTACATTTAGAAATGTCAATCAGGATGAATAAGCAGGGATGTGGCAACCAAACGTAAACAGTGAGAAAGGCTTTCTGACACCACACATAAAGACGCAAGGCAAATTAGCCATGAGGCAACGCTGTAAATATGGAGCCTGCTTAATTAAGCTAAATATGCTAAGGTCTTCGTAATTATTAACACAGCAATTTCCATCACTGCTGCTCCTGGTTCAACTGCCAAATCCTGCAAATCAGTAAATTGCACAACTTTTCATTTTCCACACAAGCCTACAACTATACTGATTTCTATAATTAACATGTATGTTTTACTAATCAGACAGAATTTCTTGGACAACAACAAACAGAAGGCCTTGTAACCTTGTAATTATACAAAAATGTGTAGAAAAGTCTTCTTTATTTCCACTCTGCCGCTAAGCCATTGTTATCATCTTTATACAAAAACCAAGTTGATGCTTGTTGTTATTATTATTGGATCAATGTCATTTGATGCAAATATGTTGTACTATAATTCAAGGAAATATTTTTATAATCATAACTTCTAGCATCCTTAAAACATCTACAGGAAAGGAACAAGAAGAGTAATATATGGTGAAACCAAATATTTTTTCAATACTTTCACCCTAAGACAAAGACAGAGGTTCAGTTTAGTGTTTCTTTGTTAGGCCTGAATCCTTTCTGTGATGTGGTCTCCTTGTTTCTGATTGAGTCCCCCTAAATGCTTCCTCCTAATTTCAGCGATAATATGCATTATTAGCGCTTATACATATTGATATGAGTGTTGATGGACTTTTTTTTTCAGGGTTGGGCCTGTGATGAACTGGGAACTTGTCCATGTAGCCCAGTGACGGTTGGGATATGCAGCAGTCCACCCAGACCCCGCATATGATAGGCAGTGACAGAAAATGGGTGAGTGCATTAACCAAGTTGCACAGAAATTCATTTAAGTACAGTCCTGTTAAGTCCTGTTAAAAGTTAAGTCTCCCTGTTAGCCCCACAAACGTAATTAAAAAATGCAGCTTTTAATGTAATAATCCCACACATGTAATAACTTTCCCATAAACGTAAAACCATGGCCTACCACAAATGTAATACCTAATTTCACAAAAAGAATACGTTTGTGGGGTTATTTCGTATGTGGGCGTTATTACGTTTGTGGGGCTAACACTCCCTCTCTCTCTCTCTTTTTTTCTCTCTCTCTGTCTTGGATTTTGTGTCAACGTGATTATCTTGTAATTTGGCTTTTATGAATAAACGTGATTTTATAAATCATCATCCCAATGGAATATGAAATTATACAAATCCTTCAATAAATATACAGTATATCTTGTACATTAATGCAACTAGTTTGTTGGGGATTGATGGGAAACAGCTATGCATGCGGGTAAGACAACACCTTAACAATTTCAATTCACACATTGACCCAACAGAGCAGCCCACAGCCTAAAATGAATACAGACTAATGGCAGGTGACATGGTGAATCAGAGGGGCATATAAAGCAGCCTCTCAGACAAATACTAATGAATAATGAGGCACGAGGGAGCCCTAGCTGCAGATTCCATCATCTCCCCATACAGTTATCATCTGCAAAAAAGTTAGCTGCCTCCATTTGAAAACTTAAAATACATTCAGTATGACATGATTCCCTCTGCGGTGTTTTTAAAAAGCAGGCACTCTATGTCGTTAAAGAATTAAGAAAACTTTTAATCCCTACTTGCAAAACTTGATATATTTTAATGGTGTTTGTAACACACCCTAAGGTGCATTCTGAGTTCCTTTGGATCTTGGCTGAATTCCCAGTGAACTCTAGTTTTAATGGTGAAATTCACACGTGGTATGTTTTCATGCCTCTTATCAACACTCCAGACTAGCAGGCCTGCAGTTCACACATTTTAGTTCTCGGCCTGTTAAGATCCTCAGAAACATGGTCCTTTGGACATGACCACACTGCCAACAGATGGTGAGAGCATCTTAAGGCTCAGCGGATGGAGACAGACAACAGAAAAATTATTGCTTTGGTTAAAGAGATCATTCTCTATAAACAGAAATTCTTCAAGACACTAACAGAAAATGTACACTCCCTGAGGCATAATTAATGTTTTTAAACTTATGTGACCAATCAGGAGTGATATGGGGATGGGGCTTCCGTAAACTACATAAGGGAAAATGAAGGCATGTGAAGGCAGCCTCAGTGGCAGTCAATACGTGGTTTGGCTCAAAAGACAACACTTGAATGCAAAGGACTAGTAAACTCACTGTTTTGTAGTTTAACTTAATCAGGTTAGTATTAAAATATACAGTCACAAAATGGTTTTTATGCCCCCACCAAAGGGGAAATGGAGGTTATGTATATCTGTATGTCATGTACGTATGCGTAATGGTGAGCCGAACATCAATGTTCACGTTACCTTGAACATTTTCCTATTCATATTTGTCATGGTTTCACACTGGAATCTATGCCTTTGTCTAAGATTTTGTCGATGTGAAACTGGCGTTACCATCGGCTAATGCTGCGCCAGTATATTAATGCAATAACTACAGTACAGCAGTGTGATCACAGGTTTTCAGTTCGTTATTGTGACAGGTTTGTGAGAAACTGTCTTTGCATTTCAGTTGCAAAATTATATTTTTAAACATAATATGTCAAATTCCTCGCACAGCTCTAATCAAATGGGTTTCATCCATGGTGGCCCAAACAAAGGCAGGGATTTAGTTATGATCAAAGTTGGGGTTTTTTATTTTTTTTAACTTTTATTTAAATTCAGATCAGAAGATCAGAACAACAGTTCAATATTAAAGCATGACATTTATTCAACAATATAAGATATCCCATTTTTTGTCAAATAAAATATCAGTCAGGTTTTAGCTGCAAATCATGATCATAGGCCCTTTGCAGCTAAACCAGAGAAGCTAGTTCAGGACGAGTGTCTCCTTTAGTCATACCGACTCACAATATGTCTAATGAGGCATCAGGATGAAGTAGTTTGTTGTCTCGCATAACCAGATGGATGTAGGCTGTGATTAAAACCAATTAACTCTCCCCCAGATCTAAATAACTTTTCTGTCATTAATGCACATATTTTACACCTCATTAGAGGCACGGTGATTGGAGGTAGAAAAAAAGAAAGGAAGGGGGGGGGGAGTCATTTGCATTTTAGATTCACAATATGCTTATGATGGGAAAACAGGATGTGCATGCAGGGAAGAGAGAAAGACAGATAATGGAAAGTAGCTTAAAACACTCCAGGCCACATCTGTGTGTGCTGAAAGATCTTCAGGAGGTGACACATGACTTCTACTAATTAACTGTAAGGTTAGATTTTTTTTTAAAGTGAGTAACGTTTGCAATAACCCCCTAGCGCCCCCCCCCCAACGTGCGTGCACACACACACACACACACACACACACACACACACACACACACACACACAATTCAAATGTGCATCACAGAGTGAAACAGGCAAGATGTTAACTAATTTTATTTTTAATCTTCCTTTTGCCACTGAGCGTGTCGTTCAGGCAGTGCGTCTTCTGAATTTTCCTCGCCTCTTTCATGGAAACATATTGGGGCAGAATTTGCCAGCTGTCGGCCTACTCTCCCTTCTGCTGCCATTATCCTCAGGCCCCACCCCGCCTTATGGACGGACAGCCTGCCAGGAACACGGCCCCTCTAAAATCAAAAGGTGGCTCTTTTCAATTCAGGCCACGTCCCCGAATTGTAACCTACCTCCACCCCCAACCCTGATCCCCACCCCCACCCCAACCCATCCACCATTCGTGCATGCAAGCTTCATGCTTTCATAGTAAACCAAAAGTCAATTTAACCAAAAACAATAAAATACAAATAATTGATTTTGTGTGACTAACAGACAAGTTACTTTTTTAAAAGTGGTGAAGTTGTGAACATAATCACAATTTATTTACTTTATCCATTTTTTTTTCTTTTGAAGAGTACGTCTTCTGTTCATCTTTAGTAGAAATTATTTAGTCCTTTTATTCTGGAATCACTGCTGCAGTGAACTGGATATCTCCCCCACATTAAAGGAGTGTGCCTCCTGTGAAGCTCGTCCAGTGGATTTTGTAAGGCTGAGTTACTTCCTCTGCCCTCAGGCTCTGTGTCATATGCTGCTTTGAGACCCCGGGGGACTGAGGGCCCATCCCTGTTGTTCTCTAATGGAATCCAGCCTCCACAAGGATTTCTGAGGTTGATGTGTGCAGTCTTATCAATTGGTCGCCTTTGGACCTGCGTTAGGGTTAGGGTCTTGAATCCAGAAAGCCTAATTAGAGTGACAAGAGAACACTAATTTATCTGAGTGGTCTCTGTGTAGGTTAGCAGGTGACTTACCTGAAATGACTCACTGAGGATTCACTAAATGAAAGAGTGGGAGAGAGGAGGAGAGAAGACAGCATCAATATCTGTTTCTAAGTTGGTCCAGACCATCTGAACCCTTTGAGAGCTTGTTTTAGTGAAATGATTTTACTTGTTTTGTGAAGAACTGCAACCAAAATTATGTAGATGGATGGATGGATGGATGGATGGATGGATGGATGGATGGATGGATGGATGGATGGATGGATGGATAGATAAATAGATAGATAGATAGATAGATAGATAGATAGATAGATAGATAGATAGATAGATAGATAGATAGATAGATAGATAGATAGATAGATAGATAGATAGATAGATAGATAGATAGATAGATAGATAGATGATAGATAGATAGATAGATAGATAGATAGATAGATAGATAGATAGATAGATAGATAGATAGATAGATAGATAGATAGATAGATAGATAGATAGATAGATAGATAGATAGATAGATAGATAGATAGATAGATAGATAGATAGACAGACAGACAGATAGATGATAGATAGATAGATAGATAGATAGATAGATAGATAGATAGATAGATAGATAGATAGATAGATAGATAGATAGATAGATAGATAGATAGATAGATAGATAGATAGATAGATAGATAGATAGATAGATAGATAGATAGATAGATAGATACACATAATTTCCTCTCTGATCACGATGTGCCTCATAATTATGGACAGAATGTTGATTTGAAACAATAAAAGCTTACATGTTTGAAACAGGATTAATTTATCATTTAAATTCAAACACAGCACTCTTTAGATGCTATGATTACATCTGTTCATTGTCCAATTTTCTTTTAAATTTGCCCCTGCTGCAGGGCTCAAACTGGCATGTTTGAAAACAGGTAGAACGGTTCACTTTGACAGACTAACATATTTAAGGGGACGTTATTAATTGGAGGTCTGTGTCTGGGTCAGGCTGTCAGCCAGTCGAGTTTGTGTTTGTGTGTCACTGAATTAATGTTATGCTCAGCCTCTTCTGTGCATTTCTTTATTTATTTTGTTTGTGTGCCGGCGTTAATTCAGTCTAACAAAAGTGCTCATTAGTTCTAATAAATCCCGTGACTTTGCCTTGTTCCACTGGAGCCTGACCTTTCTCCATGCACTGCCCGTAAAATCTCCTGCTAGGATTTACACTGTTTGATGCCTCCATTAATTGGGCATGATTTGAGCGGTTTCGTCGGCTTTTGTTGCCAGTTGAATTTAGCATGGGGATAATGGCAAATGTCAATTTAACTGGCGGCTACATTAGATGGGAGACCGTGTATTATTTTTTTCCAGATGATATATGTACATCTCCAAAACCTTTGGAAGGCCATCCTCCTCATTACTGGGGAGGCTTCCTTGAAAGCAAGCTATGCAACAGTTGTGGGCATCATGTGGAATTGTCAGAAACAACAGGATTATTTCAGCCTCGCTGGCTCTTGTCATTAGCCTGTGCCCTCTACATCTTAAACCCTGCTAATGAACAACAGCGATTTGCCTTTCAAAAAAAAGTCCAGGCAAAGATTAGAAAGCAACAAGGCGATAAGATCTAATTATGCTTGTACACCTCAAACAGCATGGCATTTGGCTGAAAGGTCAAGAGAAATCCCCAACCTCAATATGTGGAACCTGTGCCTCCTAGTCCTGGGGATCAGGTCATAGCCGCCAGCTTCGATAATAAACTGAACCTGGGAAGAGAAACACCAAACTTTACTTCCGTTCAGAAAAGGTAGAAACCATAATTCAACGTCATGTCAGAGACATGACGTTCCTTTGTCAAAAACTGTCAGTATTTTACAACTTTTACCTTTAATCTTTACAACCTTACCCTAAACATGAATGATATTAAATGGATGAATGAATGATATTAAAATAAACTTTTGACTTTGTTAAAATATCTAAATATTCATGTAAAAGTTTGTCTTCAGTTTGATCCCAGACTTACTTGATTTGTAAACTCAGACAAATGATGTGCTGTTATCTTTATCTATGCATCCAGTTCCTCCTTCAAATTGTATTTTGTTAACAGATATGAAAAATATCAGGCATCAGTTTGCATCCATTCAGCTACACACACCCTTGAGACTGTCCTCTCAGCTAATACTGTCTTCCATCTCAGTGGATCTATTTGGAGATTGAAGATATGGACGGGCCATTTTCAAAATGCTATATTCACCCATCATGTGCTAAAAACATAGTCTGTCATAAAACTGATTATAGTTTTTGCTGTTAATGTGCATCGTGGGGGAAAAAAGGATGGTAGCCAGTGAGATGGAGGGGATGAAGGGGATGGTAGAGAAAACTTTGATTAAAGGAAGATGCACGCGCCTGTATGACTCAGAAAATATAAATCAAGAGTCAATGTAGCGGCATAGATCTCAGCAGGCAGTGAGTAAACAGCCCATTAGAGTTTCCAGAACATTATCACGCCCCAAAGTGTCTTTTTTCTCCACTTTTTTGTAAAATAATTCTTTTCCTAATCTCGTGATTCCTTAATGCTTCACCAAACCAAGTGTCTGGCTGACTTCTGTAAATATGTAGCACTAAATATGTTGCTGTATACATCCCAGAGTCTCCTTAAGACGGAAAAAAACATGTTTGTCAGTATGGTAAATAACTGCAAGTCTAACAGACTGTGCCGTGACTACAATCCCCTCCGTGTTGGTTGTCTCTTTACCGCCTTGTCTCCTTCCACCAGAATAATAGTAAGTCACTTAAGCATGCTCCAGTTTCTGCTTTTTCCCACATTATCATCACGTATGGACTTTGTCATACCGCCTGCACATTGGGCACTAGGGCAGCAAAGGTCCATCTCAGCGGCTGCAGCAGGATAAGAGAAGATGCACGTCTCCATAAAGTGAAACAAGCGTAAGACATGTGGCAAAAATCGGAGGGAATGGGGCGAGAAGGCATTGTCAGGGCCCGGTTCCTCTCTGCTGCTTGTCTTGTCTTGTCGAGTGTACGTGCCATCCTTCCTGTTTCTTACAGGCAACAGCTGAGCCAGTCGCAGCAGGGTCTGTGCACACCCCACTCCACTCAGCCTGGCGTCCGCCGGCTCGGGGGCTGACATTTCCAGAGGTGCTAAGTCACTCAGCATCTTGTTACTCCCTCTGACAAGTCAGGCTGCCTCATAGCGAGTGCCAACAGACTTGAGCTGAGGCCAAGAGGAGAGGCCTCTTTCACACAAGTCACTGATCTTCCCTGCTGGAGGAGCCAGGATCTCAAGGTGTTTACTAAAGATCGGACGAGGTGTCAATCATGCTTTGGGCCTGGCACGCTATCCCTGTTGCCAGTCAGGTGTGAGGAGTGGTGCGAGGTCGAGGCGGGGGATCAGTTGATGGAGGAGGAGGGCATCGCAGTGACAGCTCTGTGGTGTCAGCGGTCAGATTGCCCAAAACCAAACTTCATGGCTGATTTTCTTGAGTGTAGTGGTCGAGAGTGACACAAGTTGTTTTCCCCGAGGTAAAAATAGGACCTTGAATCACTTGTCATTTTGCACAAGTGCAGTTATAACACACCATGAAGGAGTCCAGGATCATCTGCTCATTCAGCCTGTCAGGCAGAGAGTTATTAAAGGGTTTAGAGAAAAGGTCACTCCACCGCTGAACTGACTTCACTCTCACAGTGAAGGAGAGTGTAATCATTACTGGAGCTGCTGCAGCACTACGGCTGTAGTTACAACCCAAACTCTGTCAATCAAATGTTTTCACTCATTGAACATTGATCAGAAAACCAGGGTAAATAAAAAATGTCATATTGTTTAAATAAGTGTTACATATTATTAGATATTATTGTATGTGTGTTTGTTTGATTTTCCGTGGCCTCATGATAAGATGGTGTCTCATCTAGGGTGTACCCTGCCTCTCAACCGTAACCAGCTGAGAGGTTCCAGCAGACCCCTGAGTCTTCCAATGCTTTGGAGAGAAAATTCTGGTGTTATGATCCTTCTCATTCCAGAACAACTCAAACATAGCATCACAACAGATGTAATGTGATGGCCCCATTTTTAATTCCTTTGAAGCCACTCTGATGACGAGGGCAGGCAGACAAGCACTGTTCTATTATGTATGTGTTGCCATTAGCCAGTGAAAAGCTCGCCCTGACAAGGTGGCATATCCCATCATGAATTAATCACCCTGTGCTATTTATCAGAAGTGACTTTGAAATTTTGAGCATCCCCACTTTTAAAACAGCCAGACTGAAATTGGCTTATTTATTTAATTTTGAGGTGTAGACAGAGAATTGTCGCCCCGGTTTTTGCGTTGTTTTCCCATAATGCACCTCTAAAAGACACTCTGCACACAAAGATTAACAAGAGGAGACAAATGAAAATATTCCTCTTAGTCTGCACTGAATTTACAGGATGTCCTCAGTGTGTTTAACTTTCATTATTCTTTTCAGATGGCTTAATTCCACAGTTCTTTTTACTGAAGGCTAAACATCACTAAACATGACAAGCAAGGCCTGTCTGATAAGCCTCACTCTCAAGTTAATCTAGTGGAAAAGTTTTATATTTGGCTATCAATGCTAATTGTAACACGTTCCAGAAATCCGTTAATAATGCATGTGGGGTAGACTATTAATTCTGATGATGGAGACAAAGGCAGGATACACAATAAAAAGAAGTACAATGAGACGGAATGAAGAGTTAAAATTTTCTCCTCCAGAACGAGGATGCTAAAAGATTGATCTATCTAACTGTCTGTCTATCTGTCTGTCCGTCCGTCCATCCGTCCGTATGTCCATCCATCCATCTATCTGTCTAATAAAGGGTTTCTAGAACAAGAGGACAGAATAGGTTAGGTAGAAAAAGAAAAAAAAGACAGAACAAGTGATTTTGGCACCACAAGTATGTTTTTGTGGTGCTGTTAAGTAATTACACAGCAATGTTATTGTAGAGTTCCAAGTGTCCTTGTCAGTCTTTTAGCATTTAATAGGCTCCACTATCTTAAATAATTTGTGGCCACAAAAACTGTTTAAAGTGAGGAGTTTGACCTTACTGCTGCTTTTTAATTATTATTTTCTCATACAAAGAACAATGTGACACACTAATTTGCTCACCTGCATATAGGATAATCTACAACTGCTATAATAATCGTCTGCTGGCCATCACCTGACTTCATGATCCTCAAACATAGTTCGGCTACAACAGCCAGTATTTCTCCAAAGGAGGCAAGTCACTCCTTATGTTAAGGCAAAGTCGTGAACAAGATTATTAAGCATCTGTCCATCCATCGCTTTTTTTTTTAACAGCTACTGCGCACGGTTATAAGGCAGGACAAATTGCCAGGTCATCATGGGGCCTCAATACAATGCATTCTAACCTGTCAATATGAAGCCTAACATGGTGACATTAAGCTTCTCAATACTCAAAGCACTGCTAAAAACACCTTCAAATATGAGGTATTTTATATTTTGAAACATGGAAGCTGCTGTAACAGTGTGTGAGAGTGTTCTCAGAGGGGACACAATTAATTTTAAGTGTAAAAGTGATTTACGATTGGAAAATTACATTATGATTAACAAATTGCCACAACTGCTTGTCCACAAGTTCTATCTCATCAGAGAACATAATGTTCTCATGCAAACAGTTTGGTGTGAAAATGTATGTTGTTGTTTTTTGCATCCTGTGTTGTCATTGATGAGCTAAGTTGGTTTCAATGATAATTCTTGATAATGGTCCTGTCATATTTTGTGTCCTCTCTTAGTTGGCTGCTCTTCGGGTGTCCTTCCTCCTCATTGTCTCTCCAGAATTGTACCTTTTTGTTATCTCTCTGTCCTTACCTTCTCTCTGCCCCACCTCCCTTTCTCTCTCTCAGTCCGTGATTTGGGGAGAGGATGCAGGGAACAGCTGGGCCCCATCACTTCTCATTGTTGGTCTGGGAGAGACGTAGCTGACAGAGTGATGCACAGAGCCTGTCCTTGCTAATGACTGCACCATTCTCCATCATTATCACCATCATTAGGAAATTAGGGGGACAGAAGGTATTTACTGTAAACCTGCCACCTCCCAAGGAGAGATAAATAGAAACTGATAAATGTGATTGTGTGATGCTGCCTGTCTATTAACCTTCCCATTTTCCAGCTCCAGCATATGCACATTTAACAATCATTAATATTCTCTAATTAGTTCAGATTTCAGTAAAGAAAATACTCTTGAAAGACCGTTTAAACTTATAAACATGGTTCTTTGCTATGGGTACAGACCTGCAGGGCCATGAACACATCATGCCTTATAGTAAACTATTGATTCAAACTTTGAACTGTGATAATCTGTCAACATTACAAATAATGGTGAAGATAAAAATGACATTGCAATTGCAATTTTTCTTTGGTCACATGTTCTCATGATGACGAATATTCTTAACCATCATGCATTTTTCTTTTGTATGATATTCATTATCACACAATGATGGTCACACTGTACAGTACTCTTTAAAAAATCCACATCCCATGTTTTATAGTCTACAGTGGAGAATAGAGAGACAAAATACAGCTGGAATTAAAGCCAAGAGCTCTCCAACATTTCACCTCCAAATAAACATAGTGTTTTATCTAACCTGCAGTGATCTTTGAGGTAATGTTTTTGAGACATCAAATATTTTCATGGAACCAGTTGGCACGGAGATGTAAATGTATTTTTTGTTTATACAAACTACCAGTTTGTTTGTAGTGGAATATAGCAGTCGTGCTGTGGTTGTGTTTACCAATTCAGTTCTACTTTGTGCATGCGGGATTTCCATTTGCATTTTGCTAACTGCCTGGCAGCACTGCAAAGGCTGATCGCTCAGTGTTTGACTGCGTCTGGATAACAGCAGGTCATGCTGTCAAGGGCAGACACAGACAAACCCACAGTAATGTGTGTGCCCCCATTTATTGTCTGTCTGGGAGAAGATTGGCTTGCTCAGCATGTGCTTACAGTATGGATGTTCTGCAAGAGCGGATCCAAGGGCCGGGCCGGGGGGGCACTAGCCCCAACACAAAGTCTGATTGGCCCCTGAAGTGCCCCTGTCCAAGCTTTCTTTATTTCTTTCAAAACTTCAAAACACATCCCGTTGCTACAGAGCTGCTATTTTTATGTGACATGGGAGGAAATGTGGAAGGATACCAGTGTTTATGACTTTTGATAGACTCTTTTTGTTGAAGATAGGTTTGGTAATTCTGAATCCATACCATACAGAAGCGTTCAATGTTTTCATCAGCGGCTTTATGTTGAGTTATGATACCCCACATTATTTTGTGTAAATATGTTAAAGAGTGTTTATTTGCTGTCATCATCAATTTCAGGTAGTTACCAACAGGAAGCTTACTACAATCCCTAGTGGGTGGCACTACATGATAGAGTGGTTTTCACAAACATTCCCCAGCCTTCATACTTATAATTCTTACTTTCTACTTATATCATTGATTACAATCTGAGAGATTCCTTATTTATGAAATAATGTTTAAGTCAAGTCACAATCATGTTTCAGCTCATGCTTGAAAAAGTATGATGGAATTACACCCCGGCTAGAAGACTTGTGCATGGCTGTTGGACATTTACTTGGTCCTTCCCACTAAAATGTGGCCCCTTCATTACCCTCAGCAAGCTAAATCCTGGATCTGCCTGTGACACTCTGTGTGCATACAGACAAAGACAGAGAATTTTCTGGAGGCAAGGAGACTGTCATGAAGTAGTCTTTCACCACTGAGATAGTATTGTCAAAATGATGTGTAACCTTGAACTCACTCGACAGTCGGATGTTTAACTTTTTTTTTTTTTGGACGGCCTCAAAGTTACTGCTTCTGTTAATCTACTGTGAACATTTCATGTGTTTTCCATCTTGTACTTTTAGCTTTGTCACATGATTGTTTTGAGTGATTTTTGCATTCATTTTTTTTTTCTGCCTGCTGACTCGACAGTTTTCCTCGTTATTCCCACACAAGTTTAGGGGATCAGGCTGATATAGCTCTTACATATAATCTGGTCATGAAAAGAACGGGTTAATTTATATAATTTATATATGCAATATTTATCTTAAAAGGAATAACGAAGATGTTTGTGTTTGATCTAAGCAGACTTAGCAGCATCACTACAATGACGACAGATGTTACCAACTATTGGACTTCATTTAACATTAAATAGGCACACTTATCAGTCACACTGATGCACGAGGCGTTCAGAGCGAGCTTTATTAATGTGATACAGCCTTCTACTGTGTTTATCATTTGCATCAACTCCAGTAATTTTGTGTCCTCATCTATAACATGTTCATTAACTGTCTGTTCAATGATCTGGGGGTGTGCAAAAAGGCAGGCGAGTTATAAAACGCACCCTCAAATCACTGACAAGGCCTTAGTGGATGTTGTCAATGCAGCTGAGGAAATTAGATAACACAAGTGTAATTTTATAATGAAAAACAAAAACACTGATGCGCATTTGATGCAGCAATTAGAGGGGCTGCTAATGATGATAATTTGAGTTTTAATTCTGAACCCAGTAGTGACTGACAGAGTCTATCAATTACTGCATTAAAACAGGCCCCAGCTGCAGAAGCCATGGCAGCCGCCTCCCAAATTGTTGTCTAAACTGCTGTCGTCTCTTCTCCCATCGCTCGCCGGCGTAATTGCGGTTTAACCAGTTCATCATAATCACACAACAGTTACTCTCCCAGTAGAACAGGGATGTGATGTTTTCACTTCAGATTGTTTGCCCTGGTGTGTGTTTGTGTGTACAGATGGCTACTTTGAGACTGGTGTGTGTGTGTGTGTGTGTGTGTGTGTGTGTGTGTGTGTGTGTGTGTGTGTGTGTGTGTGTGTGTGTGTGTGTGTGTGTGTGTGTGTGTGTGTGTGTGTGTGTGTGTGTGTGTGTGTGTGTGTGTGTGTGTGTTTCATGCTGTATTTATTCTAATTGGTTTTAGTTTTATTCCTCAGTTAAGTTGTAATTTCTTTCACATTACATTTCTATTGGCAGCATTTGGGTTTTCTATTTTTTTGATGGAAACTTTATCTGTTGTTCTACATTTTTCAACATGAACGAGCAAGAATCTGTGATTTGACAGTGATACAACAAGAACATCACACTAAACTATGTACATTGTTCGTCGTGTGCCCACACTACTGTCCCAACCCCTTTTCTGATGTGTTTATATTACCAAATAATCATACAGCTTCATAATATGAAATAATGCAGGAATTTACAAAACAAAAAGCCTAAATGGCATTTAAATCAAAGATTTCACTGAACCATTTAATCTCACTCAGTATTACATGTGTGTAAACAGGAGCCATGTTAGCACAGTTGTAGAGCAAAGATTTTAATAACATTCCCAGTTTCCCTCAACATACTTTAGAACAATGGATATCACTGTATATTCTTTCAATCTTTGACCTAATTCATAATATTGACATTTCTTTGTTACATCTGTTAGCCGTAGTTTTATGTACATCTGCGTGAACTGACAATAGGTTTCATTTGTAGAAAACAATATTGTTGCAGCTGAATTCATCCACAGTAGGATCTTATTTTATGCAGTGATGCTTCAAACTGCACTGCATATTGTGGTCATTTACACTTTGTACTAAAAAACTAATTTTTCATTATCATATTAGAGATTAAAAGAGGTCAACTTGTCAGTGTTTGCATGGTTTAGCCCTCAACCAGATTATGCATTCACTGACATGTTAAAGTAACATTTAAAATATTTTCTGTGGTCTTTCTCATTTAGAAAATCATATTCTCTCTACTGTTCCTATTTGTCTGAAATAGCAAAAACATATATGAAGGTAGGACCCTTCAGGCATGGTTAACTACATCTCAGCCACATGCAGCTTAGCATGATCAGCATTTCCACCCTTAGTTCCAAGCTGGAAGGCAAACAAGACAAGTGTGTCATACAAAAACCTAGATGAGCGTGAGCTTGCAGTCCTCACTTCCAGTGTTGTTGATCTGTAAGATGAAGCTCATTCTGCTGTTTCAAGCATCATAAATGTGCTGTGAATTGAAGCATCAGTTGAATTCGTGTAGCGAAAAAATGCTTCTATTCAGCTGAGAGGGAAATAATCATGAAGTATGGTCACTGTACACACTTTTTTTTCTCTTTTATTATCAAAAAAATAGAATTTAACAGTGCACAATATTTACATTTGTGATTTAAAACATAAAGACATACAACTTAAACATTTTATATACAATGTCAATTAGCATTCTTTTTCCACACAAAAATTCAAAACATAACTCAAAATGTTCCAAATATTAAAGCAAAAATACTCTGACTTTTTAAACTAATTATCCAAAATCCAAAATCACTGTACACACTACAGCAGAAATGTATCGATTATGAACAAAGGGATAACAGCACCATAAATAAAGGTTGGACCCTATCAAGAGCATGGAAGCAAACTGATCCACTGAAGAAATCTCATTTATCATTCACTTTATACACCCTGTCCTTCCACCATCGCAGGGCACGGGGTGCTGGAGCCTATCCCAGCCAAATGGCGGCGTGACACTCCGGGTGCAAGTCCACATGCATACAGACAAACACACATGCACACACACCTACGTGCAATTTTGGACCATCCAGTTAACCTGAAGCGCATGTTTCAGAGGTGGGAGGAAGCCGGAGAACTTGGAGAGAACCCACGCAGACACGGGGAGAACATGCAAACTCCACACAGAGCAGGACACAAACCAGGAACCGCCTTGCTGTGAGGCGACAGCGCTACCTGCTACGCCACCGTGCCAGCCTACATCAATCAATGTAAGGTAAAATTGTTTTTCTTGCATGTCATTTTTCTTTCACAGTTAAATTATGCAAGTCTTGCAGAATATAAGCACATAAGTCCTCCACATAAACAGAAGCATACAGCTATTATCAACATAAATGTCTACATCCCATATCAAATTTCACATCAGGAACTGCTTCAAAAAGAATGGACTGCATGGGAATCCCAATAAATGATAAAAATTTCATACCATGATTGTCACGTCACTGTACTATTTTATCCTGTTTTCCTGTCACTAACTTGTCATGCCATTCCAGATCCCACTTGTAATCCGTTCATTCCCTTTACCTGCCTTTCCTTCGCTCACCTGCAGCCACTCCCCTATTCAGCCACCAGTCTTCGTATACCAGCTCAGCCCTCAGTTCTCTGCCAGACTGTTGTGTTCGTTCTAACCTTCCAGCCATCAAATCCTGTCGTACCTTTTGACCTTGTTTAGACCCTGCTAGTTTCTTGGACCCTGCCTGTCATAACCCGTCTTCGGATTTGTCTGCCCGGTTTGTCGGATTCCTTGTATATGAGCTGCCTGATTATTGGAATCTGCCTGTTTGCTTGCCGTCTGCCTGATTTGTCTGCTGTTTGGACTGATTCCTCGGTACCAGATTCCTGCCTGTCTTATTAAACCTGTTTGGAGAATTGACCTGCTTCACTGTCGTTCTTTTGGTTCTCACCACCAGTCTTGTTCTAGCCTTGACAATGATGACAGGATTTTTTTTCTCTAAGTTGAAGAAGATCAAGTACAGCAATAAATCATGCTCCGTGGGTTTGTGTTGTCCTTAGACTGTACTTACAAACTACTGCATCTGAGTAGTTTAGTGCAGTGGTCCCCAACCTCTTTTGTGCCACAGACCTGTTTAAGGACAGACAATATTTTCATGGATCGGCCTCTTTAGATGTGGTGAATAGATACAACAAAATAAAATGATATGATCAGCATTAAAACAGTTTCTACATATAATAATAAAAATGAACCCAATTTGAGTTCTTTATTAGCAGTGTTTCAGTTTAGCGGTAATGTATTCTGTATTATTATCCTTTATTGTAGAATGCTATTAAAGTAGAAAAACGTTTGGTGCATTGACATTAAAAGTCACTTTTAGAGTGTTAACAATCGATGGAAGCCGTCGAAGGAAGCAAATCATGTCTCTGCTCTCAATGCAGACAAAACACCTGGAAATTTGTATTCAATTTTGAAAAATTAGAGATACTAGTGAAAAAATAAAAACAAGTAGCAGCTATTTTATATACAAAATGATGCCCACTGATTAGCTGATGAATCCATACTTACGATAATGCTGTACATCTCAGTGGACAAAGTAGGACGACTACCATTCAGACAATCCACTCAATTCTAGGTTTAAAAATCATAGAAATAAAGTGGTATTACTTTAAATGAAGCTATTACAGACTCTCTCTCTCTCTCTCTCTCTCTCTCTCTCTCTCTCTCTCCTCTCTCTCTCTCTCTCTCTCTCTCTCTCTCTCTCTCTCTCTCTCTCTCTCTCTCTCTCTCTCTCTCTCTCTCTCTCTCTCTCTCTCTCTCTCTCTCTCTCTCTCTCTCTCTCTCTCTCTCTCTCTCCTCTCTCTCTCTCTCACTCTCTCTCCTCTCTCTCTCTCTCTCTCTCTCTCTCTCTCTCTCTCTCTCTCTCTCTCTCTCTCTCTCTCTCTCTCTCTCTCTCTCTCTCTCTCTCTCTCTCCTCTCTCTCTCTCTCTCTCTCTCTCTCTCTCTCTCTCTCTCTCTCTCTCTCTCCAGTTCAATCAGCAATGTCGCACTCATATCCAAATATTTCCAGAAGAGCAGATGAAGAAAAAAGTCAGGAGGCTGGATCAGCTGGCCTGTGATCTCCAGTGTGAGCCAAGCTGTCTGATTGGCTGGAGGGCTTGAGGGCCATCTTGCCTCCTGGCAGGCAAGTGGCTCAAGCAGTTTGGTTGAGTAGGTGTGTGTGTGTGTGTGTGTGTGTGTGTGTGTGTGTGTGTGTGTGTGTGTGTGTGTGTGTGTGTGTGTGTGTGTGTGTGTGTGTGTGTTGTGTGTGTGTGTGTGTGTGTGTGTTTGTGTGTGTGGTGTGTGTGTGTGTGTGTGTGTGTGAGACGGGGTGAGTTGGGGCTAGGTCTTGGAGAACCAGAGGCAGACAATGTGTGAGTGTGGGGGTATTTGGAGGCGAGGGTCTTCAGACTGAGTGCTGTCAAGATGAGAAAAAGATGTGAATGTTTGCATGTGTGTATTTTAATATATGTAAAATGACTTTCTGTCATATTTTCTCAAATCACCATCACCTCTCAGAACCTGATCATCTCTGAGAACCTCAGAACTCCTAATTCTATTTGTAAGAAACCATTACAGAGACCAACCAGTCTCTGCATGCTCTCACTGGATCAAGCAGAGAACCCCATTCCAAGGAAGGATTTGAAGTATTTGGGCACATCAGACACTCCCCCTTGCTCTGTGATTGGATTCAGGTACAACCACCGAAAAAACAGTTTGCTGACGTGGACAAAACCCACGCTATAAATGCAGAGAGGTGAAACAGAACAATTCAGTTTCAGACTGGAGCTGAATGAGGTGAATCTTGGTATAATGAGTCACTGTTACAGTGATGAACTTACAGGTGATAATCGGAGGGTTTCGACTCAAAAGAGAAGAATATTACGTTGCTGTCAGAAAAGTACAGCATCTGTTTAGGTGCTTCACAATTGTTTCAGAGTTCAGTTCATTACATATGTTAATGTGCAGCGTACAACAAAAAAAAAAATCAAATTTATTCAAATTTGTTGAGATCCTAAATCGTTATCGTGCACTCTTTATTTTAAATCTACGATACAGGCACTTACAATATCCAATACACAAAGTGTGTGTGCGTGTGCATACTTCTGTGTATGTGTGTGTGTGTGTGTGTGTGTGTGTGTGTGTGTGTGTGTGTGTGTGTGTGTGTGTGTGTGTGTGTGTGTGTGTGTGTGTGTGTGTGTGTGTGTGTGTGTGTGTGTGTATGACATCATCTGAAGTGGAGCTTCGTTGCTGTGACACCCATGGCCTTCTGGAGCCCAGACACCTCCTGTGGAGACTGGAGAGAGACATGTCACCTTGATCACTATGTTACTGGTAGATTGCCACACAGACACACACGTACACACACACACACACACGTACACACACACGTACACACACACACACACACACACACACACACACACACACACACACACACACACACACACACACACACACACACACATACACAGAGTTTTGATTAAAATGAGAGTCTTAAATGTTGGAATATAGCCTTTAGTACTACTACCACCAATACCAGGTTGTAGCAGTAATAGTGTAGGTCACTAGATCAGAGAACATGAACTAGAACATGTCAATACTAAAAGTGTGGTTACACTTAACACACTGAACCTCAAATGGAAACACTATAACAACCTGTGTAAAAACAAATCTGAAGCAGCCATGGCTAGAATCAATTACTATTATGAATTTGATAACAAAACTACTAAATTAATAGCCTGGCAAATGAAATAAGTAGAAACCAATAAATAAATTCAAACAGTTGCAACAGATGATGGCAGAACCCTGACTAGTCCCCATGACATCAATATCAAATTCAAAAATTTTTTGAAGCACTGACCATGAATCAAACCATGAATCAGAAAATGTTAACCCTACACAGTTTTTAAATTCAATAACTCCTACATTAAATCTGAGGACAAGGATCTTCTTGGCACAGACCTAAATGGAAAAGAGATTCTGAATGCCATGAAATTACTACACAACCAAAAATCCCCAGGTCCAGATGCAATCACCATTGAAGATATTTAAACATTGTCCAATAAACTTTTAACCCCAATACAAAACATGTAAAATGAAACAAAACCCTTCCTAATTCATTGGAAATGGCAATCATAACACTAGTCCCAAAACCTGGCAAGGTCTGTCAGAAATGCACAACTGAATCCTTAGCTTGTTGAACTCAGATTATAAAATTTTATCCAAACAATTGCATTCAGAATGGAAAATGTCATTCTAAAAATTATCAGTCCTGATCAGTTTAAAAAAAAAAGAAAAAACAAAACATGGTTCTGACAACATATGGAGACTCCTACATGTGTATACTTTAATTAATTAAATTAATTCATAATTAAATTAATTAAAGAAAGACCCTATGCTAATACATCAGTGGATGCAGAGAAGGCTTTTAATAAGAGGAGAAGCAGGAAAATGTGGAGGAAAAGTAGGAAGATTGGGGGGGGGGTAATGATAACTAGAAGAGGAATGGCTGAGGAAAATGTAGGAGGAGCAAGAAGATTTTGGGGCAAAGGAATAGGGTGAGCAGGAAGAGTAAAGTGGAGTAGGGACAGCTCAGGAAGGGACGAAGATGGGGAAACCTACGGAAGTGGAAGCTGTGTGGAATAGTGGAAGAGAAGCTGAAGCATGGTGAGAGGAATAGCCAGAGTTCACAACAAAAGGAGGAGCTACAAGGAGGAGGAAGACTTGCTCGTTCCTCGTCTGTGGATGGCCCACTGGTTCCTCACCCACTTTGGCTCAGGGCCAGCTGCCCACTGACAATGCCTGGTGGATGACCATGGACCTGCAGGCTTTCTCACTGTGACCTGGGGAAAGGTAGGCAGGTGACAGGATGAAGAGCAAGGAAAGACGGAGGTGGAGTGTCTGGAAAAGAGGATGACAGGAGGTCGAGCGAGGGCAAAGGGAAGGTCTGGAGCCTGTAGGAACGCAAGAGGTAGAAGATAAAACCGAGAGGATGGGGTAGGGGGTCTAGAAGGACAGGAAGAGGAAAAGAAAGAATATAAAACGGTGAGGAAGAGGGTCAAAGGGGGAGCTGATGAGGAGCGCCGGGGTCGGGAGCATCTTCAGAATCCTTCTGGAGATGCTGGGCTGTTTGGGGAAGGGGAGGAGGACAGACATCCAAAGGTAGCGCTGAGAAAGAAGACGACAGAAATAGAACTTCTGCTGCAGGTCACAGCAACTGATTACTATGGATTTATTACTTGTCTTCATATCTTTTAACTGAAGTAAACATCAATACAATCCAATAAAAATCACTACCATTAAAAGAGAAAAAAATATTTTTACATAGAAGCTAACATTTTTGCTTCCTCTATTCAGTAGTCTATTGGGATATTCAGTGACAGGTCATGTCAACATGAGTGGTTGTAATACAAAGTTTTCTACAGACCCTAACTCTAGAAACTAGAGGTTTTAGTAGTTCTCTTCAGGCTCACATGCTACCTGGCAGTGAGCAGCTGTGTTATCGTGGAAACCAATATATTCAGGTAGTTCACATTAGGTTTTCTATGGTATTCATTGTCGTGGACTTTTTTTATCTGTCCAAATTATTGTTCTTGATCATGAACCTCTTAATTTACATTAGAAACAGTGGTTTGAATTGATATCAACCTTTCATCCTAACAATATTGTAAATCCTCAACACATTGTTGTCACTCAGCTCACAAAGCATAGCTGCTTGGACAGCTTTAGCTTTAGATACTCCACATTCAGCATTCATACAAAACAATTTCCTCAGAAATGACCTTGTCTACCTACTAATTATTTTTCTAAGATTAAATCCAGGCTAAGGTAGCAGTGTGTGGCAAAGAACTGAAAGTTCCTCACAAGCTGTTGAAGTCAGCTTGAGTTTGGCTAACTAGTTAGCTCTGTGTTGGTCTGTGGAAGATAAGCTCTCCCCACCTATATACAGTGATACCTCTACTTACGAATGTCTCTACTTACGAAATTTTCTACTTACGAAATTTCTCAGCAGGAAAACATTACCTCTACTTACGAAAAAGAAATTTCGACTTACGTAATGTAAAAAGTATCGGCTGATACTGGAATAAAAACACAGTATCGGCTGATACTTGAATCTCCCACACGTTCCTGAATGCAACATTCTCATAGCTGCTCTGCCATTGGCTACTAACTATTACATATCTTCCTGGCATCCCATTGGCTAAGAGGGATGCTACTCCACCTCTGTGTGGATCTAGAACGGTGCTTATGGAGTTTCTCGGCATTCGGCACTCGACCCGTGAGGTAGTCTGATAGTTTTGCGCAAATATAATAACTTTTTGAGTAAGCATTCGCTATGGACCCCAAGAAAGTGACGAGAAAAGAGGAAAAGAAAAGACGAAGAAAAGAGTTTTTTGTCCATACAAACAAAACAAGAGATCATAGAAAAGCATGAGAAGGGGATGCACTGGTTGATCTTGCCAAAGAATCTGGCCAAAAATCTACAATCGACATGTTATTAAAACAAAAGGAAGTTTAAGGAGTTGAAGGCATCGCGTGGGTGGTTGGAGCAGTTCAAAAGGAGGACTGGAATTCACTCTGTTGTTTGACATCGTGAGATAGGAGCGCATGAACCAAAGAGGGCAAAAAACAATGGGGACAGCAGTTAAAAGGTAAATGACCGTCATTATTATTCTTTACTCTATTCTTTGTTTTTTACGTTATGCACAACTCTCATTTATTGTGTAAAAATCTAATCGTAACATGTAATCGTTACATGTTTTGATGCATTTTTATGCTTTATAAAACATTTATGTCGGAATCTTTGGGGGCTTGGAACGAATTAGGGCATTTGCATGGAAAACGCGTCTCTACTTACGTAATTTCTTCCGGAACCAATTAATTTCGTAAGTAGAGGTACCACTGTATTTGAATAAGCTCACTTGAAAAAGTCTCACACTGTCACGCTGTCACCAACTCCAACCACTACCTGTCGACGCCCAACCAATCACGACTCGTCTGCCAGAAGGAATCACGTGAACAATATGGTGTATGGCATCTATGTTAGGAGAAGAAATAACTATACATGGACTTCCCAGTTAACATAATTTTACAGTGTCATACAGTAACTTCCAACAATTTTCATGTTTTTGAGCAGAGTCCAAACAGCAGGAACGACACAGAAAACGACAACGTATTCTGTGTGAAACTCCGACTGAAAGAGAGGAAAGGATTGCGTCACAAAATGAGAATACTACGTAGGCAGAGCCAATGAATGCCAAGTACAAAAGGAAAATTGCCAAGAAAAAGAAAGGTGGGGAATACATTAAGTATGCTGTACATTCAGGGGGTTAAAGCCTATCAACCATTAAAGCGTTTTACCATTTTTATTTACTATCTATCTTGCTCCATATAACAAGGTAGATATTTATTCTTTTCATATGTTTGTTATGAAGTCTGATATTACTGTTTTATCGTGGAATTTCTACGGGTTCCCGCTAGTAGTACTATAATTGGACATCAACTTGTTACATCACTACTCTCATCACCAAGTCCTTGTGATTGGTTGATTGATCCCGCTGAGTTTGTTCACTTCACCCATGATTTATTTACTCATGCTGTATCTCCAGTCATACTGGGGCGCATAAATTTATCAGATTTTCATTTACTGATATTTTATATTATTATTTTAAAAGAGATCACAAGCACCTATAGATTGTCTTTATGCAAAAGTAACTGCTTTAGCAAAAGGGTAAGAAAGCATTGCATTAGAAGTGAACTTAAAATAAGACAATAAATATTTCTATATTCATTATTTATTAATAAATATTTCAATATAAATATTTTGGCATTTTTATGCCGTTTCAAAGTGCTGTAACAGAGAGAGAAATGTCCAAGTCAGATATTCATTGAAACGTAGGCACTATTAAGGGTCTAACGCTCCTCAAACAAGACGATTGTGCTTTTATCAAATCAGTTAGGATCCAGAAGACTTCAGCTTCCCACCAGCAGAAATTTATGTCTTCTCTTTCCAGGCACGACTTCCAAGGACGGATGTGATGTCTAGTGGGTGGATGGGTGGAGGTGGGGTGATGGCAGAGGGGAGCAGGGCTCTCTAGAGCAGAGTCTCTCTAGTGACAGGTGATAAAGTTTGAAATGCCAGCACGGTGCACTGCTGGCGCAGGTGTGAAGAAAATGTCCAAGAATAGCCAAACCCTCTGTTCACAAGTTTCACGACACCACGGCAACAAATATCTCCCCTGCTGAACGCCCGCCGGACTGCAGACAGTGATACGTGTCACCTTGGGTTTGTGTCTTCTTTGTGTGTTTCCTGCTGAAGCTCTTGGATCAGGCCAGTGGTAATTCGGTCACTTTTAATAGGTAGATATTACCATGACATTCAAAAAAAAAAAAAAGGCAGAGGTGCAGTGTACTGATAATTTTATTATAAAGTCTGATCTTTAATTTAACATATTCGTTGCTACTCTAGGGACATTATATACATCAGCATGGAAAACTTTTCATGCAATGAGTGAACAAAAAAAAAGAAAAATAGCAGAATATATTTAAGAAAAAGGTGAAATAGAAAAAAATACAGAAGCAGAAAAACCACAAGTGGAATACAGAATATTAATATTTACAGTCATAAAGCAGAAAAGAATTAAATAAGGTCAGTTCATCCTGAATTAATTCCTTCCTTTCCTTCCTTCCCTCCTTCCTTAGGCCCAAACTCATGGCTCTTAAGTTTTTTGTGGGTTTTTTTGTACATATTCTTGAATTCTTTTGTATTCACATATGATTAAGGTCTATTAGGGGCACAAGTTAAAACAAAGATGAATAAAAAAGATTTACTTTGCTCTGTCACTAGATGTTAAATCCTGTAATAATTGCAATACAGGCGTTCTAAATGTACAAATCTACCAGATAATACCCTGGGGTGTAGTCTCACTCTGATACTGATGTTACTCTGCTTAAATTAATTATCACCATAATTTGAGTCTGCTGTTATTAGCTTGTTTTTACATTTCAGTTACATCACTTGTAGTCCAACATAAAGTCACAGATAATTCCTGATATTGGGAGAATTGTTGAGCAGTTATTAAAATGTCTGGACTCAGGCCGGGGCAGACAATAGCCTTTTTAACGGGACACTGCAAACCCCAATAAATCCACTGCAGCATGCAGTTCCTTGTAATTTTGGACAGCTGTTGTTCTTATTGCAGCTCGTTTTAGCATTTACGCCGATTGTTTACTATTCTCACATTAGCCTCCTGACCACAGTCTCTGCGTGGCGACAGGGGCTTCAAGATGTTTTCAAAGCTCTGCTGCTAATGTCTTGCTGGGGGTGGCCATCTGTTTTTGCCTCTCCCACCGAAGCGAGGCCGGGGACAGGCTCCTGGCTCCCATCTACACTCTGTTTCTGTTGGGGGTAATAATGTGTGCTGGTTCTTGGAGCCCAACTGGTGTCCATGAGTTTGTCCTTTACCGCCACTCATCCTTGTCCCAGTCACGCCACGGTGAGGGCAGAGAGCCATGGCGGAATGGAGTGGACTTTAGGGGATTGCTGTTCATCGCTGTGACAGAATTCTGGGCACACAAAGTGGAGTTTCTCACTCCAAATAGTGTTTGTGGTGTTTTCTTCTATACCATGCTGTGAAAGCTGCGTCCTATATTACTCTGTAATGCAGCATTTTGGATCACTTCACTACATTTATATCCAAAGGAGCACATTCAGTCAGTAAGATTTAGTGGCATTAATTAACTAAATGAACACTTCTTTGGTAAGGTTTAGTCTAATTATGAAAAATATCCACGCATCTGGTCAAACAATGTTTGAAGTGCAAGTTGTAAAAGGTGGCAAGAGGTTTACTCTACAAAATGAGGAAAAAAGTAATACCGTCCTTGTGTGGCATCCTTATGTACAGATTTAAATGTGGCTGAGATCATGTACTTTTACATCCTATTAAAATGCACTCTGAAAGTATAGCCCAATTTCTCTTTCAGAATTTATTTGAGTCCTTAAATAACTCAAACAACAAAAATTGTCAGCAGTGAACTATAACTAATAAATTAATTAATGCTAGTAATAGCTCAATAATAAGATATGATGGGCATCAACAGGTTTCAAAGCAGTCACTCCATAACTGTACATTCCTTAGTTTCTGACACTGAAACTCACTTGTTGTTCTGGACTGCACTCTGGGACAAACTTTTCTCTAAATATTTTCAGTATGTTTTCCCCGTAAAAAGTAAAAGTAAAATAAATAAAATGATATGGTTTTTAAAAGCACATGGCTGGAATATTTCACCAGTTTTCTTTCACTTTTTTACTTTTTTAGTGAGTTCACCAAAGATCATTTCTTATTTTTCCATAATGAAAATGCAACCGATTTTTAAAAAAAGTTAGATTATTAATATCAGTAATAAAAAGAAGGATCATTGAGAACCAAGCTCCTTATAAATGTAAAATAATGCAGGAAAATGAGAATGACAGAAGTCCAAAGGGAGACAATAGGAAGCTACAATTTTATCACATCTGTCCATTTTGTGTTTTAGTTTTTTTTAAATTCTCACACACTAATTATTATAAAAATAATTACATTTGTAAAGAATGCTGTAGATCCTTGATTTCAGACTTAATGCAGCATATTCAGTCAGGTTATGTGGTTTGCCCTTAACTTCAGGCTCATGTGTTCATTCATGGAGCAAAAACGCCGCTCCTAAATCAATCAAGATATCATTGGAGCAAAGTCAGGCCTTACTCTCAGGTCCTGGCTTCTGCAAAAGTGCTGATTTTGACAGTGAGCCATTAAAAGGGTGACTTGAGCCATACATCAGGGTAATTGTGACATTAGGCTGAAAATTGGAGCTAAAATAACCAGATGCAGGGGCAGATAGCCGCGTACCACTCCAGTGACGGTTAGCCCAAGTTCAAGGAGAGTTCAACCATAGAGGAAATAGTGTAACCCGACCAGGTCCAAGCATGCAGACTCCAACAGAAATTATCTTCACAAATATACGATTTCCAAAGGGTGTAATTGTCTTCACGCTTATGGTCGTTCACACCTCATTTCATTTTCCATAAGTGTATATTTTCCTTGGCCTATTACAAGGGTATGTTGCACCTAAGGCTCTGAAATGATATGGCTCTCGTTTTTTTTATTCCTGTGCTTTAGGCCGATTTTTGTCTGAAAACCCCTGTCAATATGGATTGTAAGAAATGGCGGTCGTGTAAACTTTTATGATGGCAATAAAGAATCACGGCACCGCCCACCATCTCCATCTATCTCGACCTCCATTTCCCTTCTGACCCCACATCCCTACACCCCAACCCTAACAGAGAAAAACATGGGATGTGACAGCAGACATAAAGAGAGTCATGTCCAATGATTTTTACATCTGACATCAATCTTCACTAGTTTGCGGTGTGGACCTCTATTTCTTAAATGTGACAATGTGTTAACGCCATTATCATTGTAAGTATTTTATATGGTGAAGTTTACTTAATATATGCTATAATTGCAATTAGGGCAAAGTGTTAAAGGACCTTTTCACAACAGTACATTTTATGGAATAATCTATGTATTAACTGAATTATTAATTTAAATACTAATTTAAACATTTATTTTGCCCTGATTTTGGGCCAAAACGAGCAAAACTTTGAATCAAATTTACAAATTTTTATCTCCAACACAAATAAACTCCGTTCTGCACAGATTGAATCTGAGCCTTTAATACCATCCATCAATATTATGAGAATTTGTTACCATTTTGTCCTTGGTTTCATTTTCTAAACTGGTGTGCCATTTGCAACAACTGTCTGTTGTTTTCTTAAATGTCACATAATTATTGTTACTCATATAAACTGACTAATGCTGCAAGCTGTGGAATTACTTCTAAGACAATTCCAAAGAATCATCTTTTCAATTGCATCACTTCATTAGCTTCTACAATGGGACAATGAGTCCAATTACCCAGAATCCTCATTCCCGCTCTCTGTGGCTCCATTTCTGACCGTCTGCAGGGGCTGGCTCTGTGCCAGGGTGCATTCAGCATGCTCTAATTCGCCATACTTATCTAAAATGTTCATTATTTTGCAATTTATTCAGACGGTGTGGCAGCGTTTAAGTTTTGCCAGTTTTCTCAAATTCAGATGAGGCCAGAGGCAGAATAGCTAAATGAATGGTCTCACAGATTGGCTAATATGGAAATGTGGCAATTAAAGAAGATGCAGCAAGGTTACAAGGGAAAGGGGATATTTTAATGGTAGCACAAATTAAAATATTTAAATAGAACATAGAATTTTGCCAACAACAAGGCTAAAAAAATCTGAAAAAGAACAAAACATGATGCCATAAAAATGAAGCAATATCCATCCTGTCATGAGTAACAAACGACCCAGAGAGGAAGCCAGGCTTGACTAAACTTTTTCGGGCGGTGAGACAGTGGTTGGAGGGGTCGGGTGAGGAGAATGAGGGTGAGTTTGAAGAGGGGGTGGTAGTGGGGAGCTGTGGCTTTAGGCAATGACTAAAACACAATCAACCTTCTCCCTATCTCCTCATGATGTTGTGGCCCACAGCCCCCCGCTAATTAAAGTGATACAACATCTCACAGGCCAGTGCACACATCTAATGGGCTGGGTGAGGCCCTCCTTCCTTATACACTCGCTCTATGGATATGAGCGCACGCACGCACGCACACACACACACACAATGTGCACCCTCAGCATTGTGGCAGTATTAAAAGTCTTCTTTTTTACCTCAACATCTGATGTGTGTCTGACCTTTAGCAGAGCTGTATCATGTTTTTAGACTCAAGCCACGTTGATTCATGCCACTTTGCAGCCCCGCTTTGTGTTATTAAGCCCCATATATGTCATGTTCGACCCATGTGTTATGGAGCCACAAACTTACAATGCTAAGAGTTCAGTTTACCCTAAAGAAGAGTAGTGCATCCCTGGGATGCGTGTCACGAAAAAGTTGTGCATCCCAACATGGAGTTTATGCATCCCAAAAGAAATAACAGAATGTACTGTAGGATATGCAATACCGTGGGCTTCGTTCTTTGCAGTTAATGCATTCCAGGAACCCCACGCAATTGACAGATTCCGCAATCGAGCGATGAACTATTTATCTTATTATTTACGGTAATATAAACATTTATGACCCTCCTCATGCTTAATATATCTATATATACAGTATATAAAAAAGCAATAATACAATTAAAAAAAAAACTGTTAATTTTAATGCTTTTATTAATAACATCATAACTGTTTAAGTAAAAAGAAAAGAGTAAATTTACATTAGTTTCATCAAAATGTTAAAGCTTGGTAGTCATTTACAAAAACAGTTTTTGAAATAAAGAAAGATGTAATGGTTTGGGGTTTTTTCACTTTTGCTTTTCACTCAATAGTTTTGTTTGCCTTTAATTCATATATCCTGTGGACACTGCACCAAGCTGACAGAGCCTTCTCCACACACATTTCAATAATATCTGTCCGTCTCTTTTTTTCATTAACTTTTGATTGTTTTTAACTCGAAAAAGCACTCATTGTCTCTTGCTCTTTCTCCAGGTTTTGCATCTTTTTCAGAGACATAAAGATAATCAATCAATCAATCAACCTTTATTTGTATAGCGCTTGATCACTTCAGGAAACATTCCAAAGCGCTTCAACAGACAGAGAAACCCAACAGGACTCTCTTGGTCAATTTCATTAGGCAGAATAACGCAGGTGAGTCTCGTGACAAGAAACTCGTGTGAAAGACTCGCGCGAGATAAAAACATAATGGTGAAAAACATAATGGTTCAAAATTTAAGTGGAGAAATTGAAAAATCGTGAATATTTTTATTGAATGGAAGTGCATTTAAAGCTTGTGGGACACAAAGGACACATCCTATCTAAAAATGTAAGTCAAAGATGCAAGGACGCACGCAAACGAGAACACTGAATACTGGGTTTCCACTTATAGCTACAGTAATCTTGTCCTCCACTTGATGTCCAGAGATGTGAAGACTTTATCATCTCAACACTTAAGATCATAGCATCACATTAATTTTTTGCCGTATTTATTACTATGGAACTGTTAGTAAAACAAAATTCTCTCATTCATGCCTCCACTTGTGACTCTTCATGTAATCGTTCCATGAGAAAAAAATTCCTACCCCTAGTAATTGATTGGCTGTACAATCATAAAGTAGTATGAAGGAAAACAGGTTGGGAAAAACTAGCAGGAGAAAGAAAAAAGTACATAGAAATACTTGTTAAATAGAGAAAAAAATAGCTGCCAAGATAGACAGAAATATAAATATCAATAGAAAGAAAAAGAAACAAAAGGGAATGAAAGATAAACAACGAGACAATGATGGACTACTGAGATGGAGGTGGAGAGAAAACAAAGATAGAGGAGAAGCAAACACTCATAAAGCAGTCTGTGTTTAGCCATTTGGAAACTCTTCCCCTTCTTGGATGATGTTCCCTTGAACCCAATGTGTGCGTTTGTGGGTGTTTGTGTATGATGGTGCATGTGCGCGCGCACACACACACACACACACACACACACACACACACACACACACACACACACACACACACACACACACACACACACACACACACTCAAGTTTCCCCTGCCAACATCAAAAATGAAGTGGTCAGCAGACAGCTTGGCTTGTCATGGGAAGCAGTAGGCAGCCATGCCACATGTAGCTCAGAGGACAGGCCAAGGAGGGGCGGGGGCTAGGGCGGGGAGGAAAGTGGGCGTCTGAGAGGAAAATAAAGGGGATCGGCAGGAAGAAAGCATCTTTGAGCACCTCCTAACCTGCTCTCATCACGCCACATCTGTTCAGCAGTGAACCAGTTCAGATGCAGGCATATGTGGTGCTGTCATCCATATTTGATGAGGGTTACGGTTCTCTGTGTAAGGCTTAAATTCTACATTGGTTTTATCAATTAGATTAACTCCACTCACCTACTGTTTACTAGGACTCGTTATACCTGTAACTTTACTAACTTAGTCTTTACTTTGCAAATTTGTCAATACTAAAAAAGGTTTCATTCATAGAGGTGAACACAAAGTCTGATTAGTTAAGCTGCTGTTCTACTAATGACCACTGGATGCTGCCTCCATAATATCCATTTTTTTGTAACAAGACGACCGTAATCGACTCGACTTCAGCCCATTGTCTGCTTTGTGGTCTGCTGGTCTGCTGGAGCCTAACCCTTGGTACTATGGGCGAGAGGCGGGGTATACCAAGGACTTGTCGCTAGGGCACCGCAGGGCCACACATAAACACACAAGTGTAGCATGTCTGTACATCGCTGCATGCGGTTTTGTACAATTAAAGAAAAAAAACTTAAACTCATTATTTTCATTGTCAAAAGTCTTTATTCTTCATGTCCAATTGTGGATATAAGCGTAAAGCATAAATGCTGCACAGGAAAAAATGTACGCAGAAGCTGAATGATGCATTGTTTGAAATGCATGAAGGAACTCATTTCTCTGGGTCACCACAATTGCTAATCTCATACAACTACCTCATATTTCATTCTCACAGAAGGACTCGCAGCTGTCAAGTTAGCATTTTAGCATTGAGAACCTCTGGATGATGATGAACTTTCTCAGCAACATACAGTGCATGTCAAAGACACATTCAATTAAGATATTTAGAATCAGTTATTATTACTTGACTGTAACAGCAGCCTGCTCCTGTCTGCATTCAGAAGCTGAGGGCTGCTGAAATTGGCAACACAAAGAAAGAAATGTGAGCAAGGTTTTAACAACCCCACGTCAGCGAGGCTTCATCAGCCATGAAACAAAAGGGACCCAGCAATTTATCCAGCACAAGGAGGGGGGGCAGAGGAATTATCCTGAAAGGTCATCCTCAATTTCTGTCCAGAAATGATCTTTTCCTACTGTGTAATAAACATTTATCCGATCCTTTATTGGCTTTATTAGATCTGACAGTTTAGTTAAGCCATTTCCAGCCACCGCCGCGGGTCGTGACAGTTAACGTTGCGCAAAAAGTTCCATTGCCTAGGACTGTATTCACCAGACTGAAAGGGCAAGGACAGTGGGTCTAGGTCTGACATTATTATCACTGCGATACAAAGGCTCTGCAGACCTGCTCATGCACATTTAGTTGCCCATAAATATCATCCCTGCACATGGCAGAGCAGAACATCCAGACACCAGAGCAGACTGGCTGTTGTGTTTAAGGAGAACATCTGAATGTCAATTGGATGACATTATTTTAAAAGCTGAACTTACATAAAGTAGTTTTAACAAGAACCAATTTTATAACACTCCCACAAATATTAGTCATGGTTGCTGAACAGACACTGTAGTCGGCCAGCACAGTCCTGGAAATCACTTTCATTTGTTATTAATAAAAAGCAGACCTTTAAACATGACGAATTATCTGAAATAAATCTTCAATGTCACCTTGTTAGGAAATCTTCAATAAATGTTACAATTAGGGATTCTTATCCCCCTTTGGAAATGTACTGGATATATTTTACAAGATTAGAAAGAAGCTATAGATTACAAGTTAAAAAAAGTGATCATATGTTTTTGACCCTATTTCAATATCTGTGTGCGTATGCATTTGTGTGAAGGCATGTACTATATATATTGTATATTAGAATATGTTATATTTTGTAGCATCTTATATAAATCCTATCTGAAATTCATCAACATATATAAATCTGTGCTTACAGTAAATGCAAAAAAAAAACAGTCAAGGATCTCAAACAATATAAAAAAAAATCTCCAAAAGAAATTCCTGAATTTGCACAAAAGACAAATCAATTATTGCTTTTTAGCCCATGATGTAACTCTTGAATTACATAAAGCATTTAATAAGGAAAATTTATTTGCAATAAACACCATCTTTGTATGTAATGGACACAATGTCTGAATGTATAGTGATCACAGGGTAAGAAGCAGGAAGAAGCATTTAAAACACAGATACATTTAGTGATTAACGGGTTACATCCTTTATAAATGCTGATAAATGTTGCTTTAAGACACTCTGCAGTCCTTCTGTAACGACTGCCAATTCGGCTGTTGATGCCTACATCAGTATGCAGTGATAATGGTTTAGTTGCAGAAGCAGTTGGGGTTGTAAACAACGTCTGTCATTCAGTTTAATGGACTTGGGGGCATTGTAATGGCTTTGTACCGCGTTCAGAGTCACTGCACCAAATGTGTAGAGTAAAGTGCAGGAAGATCATTTTACCTTGAAAATGGATTAAATAAGCCTTTCATCTCATTCATAACACTATCTTCAAGGACGACCCCCTCCCCCGTCCAACCCCCGTCCTCCTCACTGCATCTGCAGAATATATTCTGTCTCTATTTCAATCTTCTTTGCAGGGAAAAGACAAAGGATTTCACATTAATTCGTATTTTTCTATTTGACTCTTTCTGTATTTACTCAGCCGTCACCGGATGAAATATAGTCCAGTGCCTTCACATTACCGGACACCTCATCCCCCAGCCTGACTAATAAGAACACCACATACAGTATTTTCAATCCTCTTCCATATAATCACAAGCCTGCGTGCATGTGTTCCTCCTATTTGAGAAAGTGCTTCTTATTAGTGAGATTTACGAGGTCTCCCTGTCACCGCTCTTGTGGAGGAACAGCCACCTCAGAATTAGTCATCGGCATTCCAAGGTTAATTAGGTTGATCATGTCTTTAAATAGCACCATCATCATTGCTCTTCCTCTCTTCCCACTCCCCCTGGTTCCCTCTACTGGATTGCAGCAAGACTACTCATCAGTCGGCTCTCATTCAAAATCTGTCAGGGTTTTTTTTTTTTTTAATCCAAATCCTGGCTCCCAATGTGGAGCAGGCGGGCTAAGTTAGCGCGAAAGTGAAGTTGTCACTCAGAGACAGAGGAGGTGCAGTGCAGTGTGGGCTGGAGGAGCTAACGGTTTGCCTGCGCCTCGCCTCCAATCCAGACCATCTGTGGCCCCAGCTGGAGTGCCAGCGATGGTCTGGCACTTGTACCGCGCCATATTTACAGATCTAAACACAAATGGCTACTGCCTGATTGTTTCACGATTCATTAGTCAGACAAGCTCGGCTCTCGCGCCAGCCCAGCTGTTACAGAGTAAACCTTTGTCACTTAATAGGGCTGCTTATTGCCTCCCCATCAAACGTATTGATCTGTGGCCTCCTCCTTTAAGGTGAGCTGGCTTGAAGTATTGGGACAGACAGGAGGAGGGGACAGACATGATGGGGTCAGGAGTATGTCCGGTACGTTTATTAAAATATTATCTAACAGGGGAAAACAGAAAAAAAAAAATTTGCAGCAGCGTTTTAATATCACATGAAGTTGTCACATCTCAATCATCTTTAAGGAACTTCACCATACACCTTGTATGAATTATCATGTCCAACAAAATGCAGCTTGATATTTTCTTCTTAATTCAATTTAAGTGATGAAAGGTCATTTTTTTCATTTTTCACATTTGATCAAAATAGACTGTGAGGACTCATTGCTTTCATTGGATTCTCCTGGTAACTTCGAAAGCTTCACTAAACTCATTAACCTGGTTAATGGTGTTGTCTAAATGTGGGAAAATCACTGCATTCACATTAGAAGTGATGTAAAGAAAAAACTCTTTATCCATTTTTTATGGATTAATCTATTGAAAACTCTGAGTCAGCCTCAGCACTGTGTGAACTGCCACCAAATGAAAGTTGTCCTTAAACTTACAGACTCATTCCTTATAAGACAGAGAGGGTAGCAACAGAAACATAACAGTGTGAGGTCAAGTGTTTTACACTGGTTCGTAGGAGAGGGTGTATTGATTTCACATAAAGAACATCTGGAACTATCGACCTAATTCAATGATCTGGACCTCAAAGACAAGCTCTGCAATTGACTTTCTGCCATTCTCAATCCGGCTCAGCAGAATCTGTGAGGATCATCTGAAGTAGACGGCATATGACGACCAAAATGGTTTTGGTGTTGAAATTCGTCACAGAGGATCACAAGGGACAAAAAAGGAGACTTATTATGGGCTGGAGTGGACGGGGTCAGGAGTCAGGTGGTAGGGATTAACAATAATGCAAATAGAGAAGCCCCAGTGGAGAAATGAAGGTTGTATTTAACACCATGACCCCTCCCCCCCTCCCAGCTACGACACACAAGCATCTCTGCTTCTCCATCCTTTAAATGGCACATATACGGTGGAATGGGTATTACATGTCTCACAACTTTAAATACCTGATTTAATTAACATGTTATTAGCTAATTAACACTTGTGATTAATGCTCTATTAATTCTCCTCTGACCCAACTGAATCCTCGATCGCAGCGTTGAACATTAAAATGGAAAATGCTGTAATTAGTAGCCCAGACTCCGGCGGGTTCGCAGCTGTGCAGTTAAGATGATTTACAAATCGAAACCAAATTGCTCATTGTGGCGTTCTACCGGTCGTCAACTTTGTTCCTCTTTCCAATGTTTGCTTATTTAATGAACTTGTTGTACAATGTAAACACTACTTTATTTATTCATGGACTTTTAGGGCATCCCTTCACGTGTGTGACTCTATTTCTGCTGCATATTATAAATTGCACTTTGTACTACAGTAGTGCATATGTGCATTCCACCACCTCCTTGTATTGTATGCAAATGAGTAGGAGAAATTTGTGCATGAATGTCTGGCACTTGAGGTCATGTATGATTATGTGTGTTGCTTTTTCGCTAACACACACTCACACAGGTTTGTACAGCTGCCGACCCTCAGAGAGGCGTGCTGGGGGCAGCGTGAGCCTCCAGTGCATCTATCATCGCGCTGACAGCACTGCCGTCCCAACACACTGTTCAAAGTGAGATCTTCAGTATGGCTGCTTAGCAAATAATTGATGGGGTGCTTCCCCATTTTTAAGAAGAGGAGCAGTTAGATGGCAGGCCAGTGATGAGCACTTTTAAAGTGACGCGTGAATCACTCTTTCATGACCCATAAAGCCATCTGGAATAACAAAGCACCCTGCTCCCATTTGGGTCTTTATTCTGAGTTTCACATCCAGTTGGTCTTTAATTCCTAACTGCGTGTTTTTCAAATACAGTGCGCCCTCGTGCATTCGCGCATCAACGCTCGCGACTTCATCTCATCGCGTATTTTTGGTAGGCAGTCACGTGATGCTGTACGCACATTCTATTGGCTGACGGCATCCACAAGCGTGCTTGGTTCCGTGAGTCTCGGACTTACGTGAGACACAAAAGTGCTTTAAACAGTCGGTAAGAGTGTGGGAAAAGGTAATACAGATAGAAGGGGATTTAATGTCAGTGTGGGGAGGGTCATAAACGTTTAAATTACCATAAATAATAAGATACATAGTTTGTCGCTCTATCGCGGAATTCATTAATAGCGTGTGGTTCCTGGAATGCAATAACCGCAAAGAACGAGGGCGCACTGTACTACAGTTTCTGTTTTAAGTGTCTTAGAATACATTTGTGAGTGACTGTAAAAAAGTCATACTTTTGGTTATGAGTAAAAAAAAGAAAAATGCTGGAAGCAAATTATGTGATTTATAATTAATACATAATATACCTGCAAATTTTAACATAATAAAATTCAGAATCTGCAAATTTATATTATAAAACCATAATATACCTGCAATTTTTTTTCCTAAATTTGATTGTTCAAAATCAAATTTAGAAAAAGAGCCAGAGTTGCAGTAAATGTTTCTGTTCTATCTGTTGCAGAATTTCCAACTATAACCTAAACCTGATGAATGTGAAACTTTACAAACCACAGTGATAAATGGGGCATCCATTAGTATCTGTGCTTTTCGGAGACCGCATCAACATGGTTACAACTTTAACTGCTGCTGCACTTAATCTTACTTTTAATTCAGGGTCAGGTTGAAACAATTAACAACTCCTGCATATTTAGTACTAAACAATTAAACATGCATGCTTCTGTCTTTATGTTTTCACCTAAACAAGACTTAGAATTTACATAAGCTTTAAAACGAGACTGTTTAGCTCTTGCTGAGGAGGACCCACTGTTACCTTAAGTATATTTTACAGAATAAAGTTCTGGTCTAAAATAAAGCAAGAGTTTTAGAAATTCAAGAAACGGATTCATACATATACACTAAATTAGCTAACATTAGCCGACATTAGTCTCCAGGGTCAGAACAGAATAAGTATATTTAAATGCGCTCATGAAATCTCATTTGTAAGAAAAGCTATGTAGAATAGTCCCCCGCTGAACATTAGCTGTGAGCTAGGAGTAGGCTTCACGATTCTGGGAGAGTGTGTGTAAAGCGAAAGAATTGAGTGTACTTTTATCCTTTTAAACTGTTCACCAGAGGTTCAGTCTTTTTTTTCTTTTTTTTTGAGATTTGAAAGGATTTACTGGTGTAAAAATCAATAGATCTGACTCACAGAGTGCTGCTACCGGAACCACAAAAAGTTCTTTGTGCTCGCTTCCAGAAAAGAAGAACTCCTCTTGGCTTGACATCTGCATTGACAGAACATAGTGAACAGTGAAGTGTGATGCCTGCAACGTCTGCGTCCTGTCTTTCCACTTCCTGTTATTGTCCAGCATGTTTGAATGGCGTCTGGAGCCCACTGTACCTTCCCAGCAGATGGACTGCAAATATGGCCTCTGATTTATCTGGCCACTGATTAACTGTGAGAAAACAACACTCCACCAAATGTGTATGTGTATGTGTGTGGTGGGTGGTGGTGGTGGGGAGGACGCTAATATATTCATGAAAATGTATTCATAAAAAATGATAATTGTGATCGAAACCCCTCCATGGCTCAGAGGATGAGTCAATAAAAAGCAGGCGAAATTGACAGGCGCCTGTTATATGGACAGCACTGGCAATAACAGATGGGGGGCAGAGGGATGGACTGTGCACGGGCGCCTGATTGATCACACCAAAGTGGGTGAGTGTTAAAATGTTACGCAACAAGCTTTTATTTCCTTCCCTTGCACTACCTCTTCATACATGGTTATTCTACTGTATGGTGAGAGGAACACTTAAATTCATCTATTTTCAGATGAAACAGCTCAAATCCAAACAGTTTCTTGGTTTTTTGAAATGATTTAGGACCTTTCCAAGGTGAGCAAACTTTAAAATAAGAAACATCAGCCCAAAACTCTAATGTGTGAAATGCATTAACTTGAATTTTTGACTCCTACTGTCCTTTTTTTTTTTTTTTTTTTTACTCGACAGACTTCAGCTCCCTCTTTGTTTGAGCATTAAGCAGTAAGTTGGACAAGACTCAGACGTAGATGAATGTCAGCCATTATCATGGGCGACCATTTGTGCTGGTATTTGACTCACTAATGATCATCTTCCAGGCAGGGTTCATCAGCTTCAGCACAGGCGTACACACACTCTCAGATTCAAAGTTGGGGCTTTCATCCTCCAGTTGATCATTTCGACACAAAAACCAGCTTCTCCACAAATGCACACCCTGCTGGTTCGTATTGAAAACATTCAGTCAGTGGCTGTTATATCTGTTTTGCTGTGGAATTTTGGCATCACGATTTACATGTTGGGCATTTGATATCAGTTCTGGTGGACACTTGGCCGGGGTGGACCCTCTGCTGCTTCATGCTAGCCCTGAGTGTTGGCAGTGCCCACCTGGAACAGCACCTGTTTCTGTTGCTGGAGCACTGGGAAAAGGCTATTTGTTAATCTGATTTAGGAATAAATCACTAACAACTCAAGCTGCACAGAGAGAAGTCTAAATATGAGAATCATGCTGTCATCTATTAACTCCGAAATCTTTATTAGGATGAACCCAATGAACACAGAAAATATGAAAATGATAAATGAGGGAAATGTGCTCTTTTTTTCTTGTTTTTATTACTGTAACCTTCAAGCTCAGCATGCCACCTGTCGTAGCAGAGTTATCTAATCTGGCTAGCTGGCCTTTACAGTGGCAGCTAAACTTTAAGGAGCAGAAATTGATTTAGCCACTTGGGAGCAGCATATATTATCAACACATTAAATGAAATTTTTTAAAAAGAGCTACTTAAACAACTCATAAACAAGTAGAAAATGATCATTCGTTATTTGGAATTGTTCCTGACCACTCGATGAATCTAAGAGGAGTATTTATCATAGTCTCAAAACACTAAGGTTCTAAAAACACTTTAGTTTGATGTACTTCGCCAATTTAGCTTTTCTCAATATCAATTTCACCTTGAGAATATGCTTCATGTCCATGAATAACTTCTGAGTTTGTTTTTACTCAAAGACAGTTTTATAAATATCCAGAGCTCAATCAATTTAGTCCAAATTTATCAACCAAAATTATTTAAGTGTGGTTTACTTGAATTTCAATGAAATACCTAGAGACCTGGTTTGAATCAGTTGTAGTAATGCAATTTTCTACAACTGATAGAAAAAAGAATGTAAAATGTAAAAAAGAAATTTTACACTTCATGTTAGCTATTTGCAGTCTAGATATTGGTTGTTCATTCCTCTGCTCAGAAATTTTTAACGACACTCCACTGTTAAGGAGTTTGCTTTGTTTTGCTTTTGACATCCATAACCCATAGCCTGCCTTCACTGACCGAGGAGAACTTCCTCTTTTGTTACCGCCACAAGAGGTAACACTGCATCCTAAAAACATTTTGAGTTACATCTCAGATACATTTATGAAAAAACAAAACAAAAACAGTGTTTCCCAGTTTTCCTGATGCACTGCTCCACCCAAGCAGCACTTCTGCACTAACATAACACCTGAAAGCATTTTTTTATGTTAAAAACAAAATATGTGTCCAATCTCACCATCTCACAAGTCATTCATTCAGACTCAAGTTAGCTCTTCATGATGATAACAAAATTAGAAAGGATGGAATTTGCAACACAGCTTTTAATAACAAATCACTACAATGATCACATTGTTGGGGATGTTGGGAGGGCAATCGGGGCCATAAATGGAGAGGAGAGAGACAGACTGAGTTGGCAGCACCGTCTGAGTCCTTCAGTGAGGTCAGCTCTCTCACCCCACTCCAAAATATCCCCGGGAGAGAGAGGGGGGAGTACATTATACCTAATGATGCCTCGCCAAGAGTTGCTGAGTGTTGGCCATCGGGCGAGAGAACGGGGGGATATATGGCGAGGACCCAGGAGGTGAGGAGAGAGGTGGGGGATGGCGAGGAGAGTCGGTGAACTGTGAAGACTCATCTCCATGAAAGTCAGTCTGACTGGTCATCTATACTTGCAAACACACCAGAAGTGATTATTATTTTGAATGTTATGTCATATAGTGCAGATGTAGACATCGATACAGATACCTTAGATCACATAAGCCTGAGTATCGGTATTTTTTAAAAATGTAGGATGTTGTTAGTCACACTGTAAATAAATACATAACAGTAATTTGACCATAAAATTATATTACAACAGATTTGATGGCTTAGTATTTGGATGTTTTATACATCTGTTTGTTTGTTTTTCTAAAAATGTGTGAAATGTCTGTTAAAATTATGTGTTTGAAATTTCAGAACTTTTTACATTTGTAACTGTTATGTTATTGGTGAAACTCAGAGAGTATTCAAATTTGAAAGAAAAAACTTATCCATGCTCAGAGCTCCATTTATTAACTCTCAGAGCTTTCAACCACTCGTCCTCAGATGTGATCACGTGATTTCTGCTTTTTCTCTCACTGTTTATTATACAACTAGACAAGGATTTGTAAGAAGTATTAAATGAACCTATCTGGATTTTCTGCTTTATCATTGTCAATAAAAAAAATGTTTGTTGCATTTATTAAAACGCATTATGTGATTGCAAGATAATCATGTATTTGTTGAATCACAAATACATGAAAGAAAGTAATCAGATTCATTGTAATAGCCTTCCAGAATTATACATTAGCAGTCGTTGATCAGATATTCCATCAACTGGATGAAATTATCAGTAATCTATTAATTTTACAGTCTCACACCACTGTGGTCCAGGTTTGCAACTTTTGGGCAAATAAACAACATGTTTAGTCTTGGAGAAAGAGTGTCGTCATGGTTGTAAAAATCCAGCAATAATCATATGAATAGGAAGCCGACAGCAGTCTGCCCTGTCAGACTCGTGGCTCTATAACATGTCACTGTAGCTGTCTTTGCATTCACCAGACATCATTATCTGAATCCTAGAGGGCTTTGTCACTCCAGTGTCATCTTTAGGCATTTGATGTAATGACTGATGCAGCTGTATTTTAGAGAGGTCAGTGTTGTATCCACATCCAGCCAGAGCAGCTCAGTGCAGCGTCAACACAATTGAGATACATGAACAAATATGAATATTTAATATTTAAGTGCTTTATATTAATTATTAATAAAAACCAGCACTTTGCAAATGGATTTAATTAATTATGTTGATATAATTAGATTTTGAGGTTCATATAATAATGTTTGTATTATATTTGCGGTAATGGATTCTGAGCTGTCTCCTATTAATTGCATGGATGACAGTTCAAAGCCACCGGGGTCATTTGTGCATCATCAAGGTTTTTTGCATTAGTCTAGCTGGACGAAGTGCTTGACTTCTAAGGGAAGCTGAGTTCAAGTTTCTTACTGCTGAAGTGTCAGTGCTTAAATTAGCTTAATGGCAGTCTTTAACATTATCAACTGTTGTTCCTACAACACACGGACTATGCAGTTCTTTGCTGTTGTAAATCTTGCATGCTATATATACAGTGCACCCTCGGTCTTTGTGGTTAATGCGTTCCAGGAACCACACGCGATTGAAGAATCCGCGAGTGAGATCGCGTTCTATTTATCTTATTATTTACAGTAATTTAAACGATTATGAACTATTTAAAACATTAACCTCAAAGAACGAGGACGCACTGTATATTTTTAGTTGTTGGTTCTTTTGCAAAATCTATGTATTTCATTTATATACAGGCCTATATTTTTGTATAGAATACATATACATATCTGAAATACGTGAAAGCACTGTGTGCTGCCGTAGAGTCTCAGGTGGTGGTCGGGGTGGATGGATGGTTTAAAAACTGTATACGAAGGAGAAACAGTGAGAAAAGATCATATATGGTGTTAGGGAATGGAATAGATAAGCACTTTGGAACGGAATGTGTTTTTGAAGGGAATACATATCCGGTGTTATATGATTTAAAATCTGGTACAATATAGTTTAAAAATTTGGTACTGCAATGCACCCTCGTACTTTGCAGTTAATTCGTTCCAGGAGCCACACGCGATTAAGGAATCTGCGATCGAGCTCAGGATCTATTTATCTTATTATTTATGGAAATTTAAACATTAATGACCCTCCCCACACTGATATTAAACCACCTTTTATCTGTATTACCTTTTCCCACACTCTTATTGACTGTTTAAAGCACTTTTGTATCTCAAAAAACTCCGCACATTCTATTGCTGTCAGCCAATAGAATGCGCGTATGCTATCACATGACTGCCTACCAAAAATCCTTGATGAGGTGGAGTCGCAAGCATTGATGCGCAAAGGGCGCACTGTATATGGATTTTAAATCTGCCAAAATTAGAACATTTTGGATACTTGGACTCCATATCGGCCAGTTCCGGTTGGTAGTGAATGGGATTTTGTTGATTATTGCCAACATTGACTCGGGTAGTAAGGCAGTTGGAGAGGAGGGTTTTGTGTAGCAAAAAGTAACTACAGTGCACCCTCATTCTTTGCATCTACTTGTGGCATGCATCAGTATCGGCATATTTTGCCAAGGTCCAAAGTCCTGATGTTCTGTCACGCATCACTCTAAAAGAGTCTACTTCTGGACCAGAATGCCCTCACGCGTTCCTGGAGTAGAAACAGAAATTGAATACCTTTTACAAATCATATATCACTAGATTAGAAAACCATAAAACAGTAGAATTTAACACATTCCTAATTTCCGGACAGAAATGCTGTGATTTGAGAGTTAGAAACAAAATGAAATAGCATTTAGAAATGGTATATCAACCAAAAACAATACCAGAATCAAAAATCATATAGTAACAGATTTGAAAACCTTATAGGACCAGCTTTTAAAATACTATGAACTTGCAAAATTGTATAGCAACATGTTTATATTACCTTCATTCCAAAGTACCTATCTATTTGATTCCCAAACACCGTATACTATCTTTTTTTGGAAGCTGGGGAGTGGAGAAACCCAGTCCATCCATCCATCCATCCATCCATCCATCTTCTTCCGCTTATCCGGGGTCGGGTCACAGATGACCGAACTTCTCACCCTATCTCTAAGGGAGAGCCCAGACACCCTGCAGAGGAAACTCATTTCGGCCGCTTGTATCCGGGATCTCGTTCTTCAAGGCCTCACCGAACTCCTCCCACGCCCGAGTTTTTGCCTCAGCAACCACCAAAGCTGCATTCCTCTTGGCCAGCCGGTACCCATCAGCTGTCTCAGGAGTCCCACAGGCCAAAAAGGCCCGATAGGACTCCTTCCTCAGCTAGACGGCATCCCTTACCGCCGATGTACACCAACGGGTTCTGGGATTGCCGCCACGACAGGCACTGACCACCTTACGGCCACAGCTGCAGTCGGCCGCCTCGACAATGGAGGCACGGAACATGGTCTGCGCAGACTCAATGTCCCTCGCCTCCCACAGAATGTGGGAAAAGTTCTGCCAGAGGTGGGAGTTGAAACTCCTTCTGACAGGGGATTCTGCCAGGCGTTCCCAGCAGACTCACAATACGTTTGGGTCTGCCAGATCGACCACAAAGTCGATCATCGAACTGCGGCCTAGGGTGTCCTGGTGCGAAGTACACGTATGGACACCCTTATGTCTGAACATGGTGTTCGTTATGGACAGTCCGTGATGAGCACAGAAGTCCAATAACTGAACACCACTCAGGTTCTGATTGGGGGGGCCGTTCCTCCCAATCACGCCCTTCCAGGTCTCACTGTCATTGCCCACGTGAGCATTGAAGTCCCCCAGCAGAACGATGGAGTACCCAGTGGGAGCGCTCTCCAGCACCTCCTCCAAGGACTCCAAAAAGGGTGGGTACTCTGGACTGCTGTTTGGTGCATAAGCACAAACAACAGTCAGGACCCATCCCCCCACCTGAAGGCGTAGGGAGGCTACCCTCTCGTCCACCAGGGTGAACCCCAATGTACAGCCGCCAAGCCGGGGGGCTATAAGTATACCCACACCTGCTCGGCATCTCTCACCATGGGCAACTCCAGAGTGGAAGAGAGTCCAACCCCTCTCGAGAGGACCGGTACCAGAACCCAAGCTGTGTGTGGAGGTGAGCCCGACTATATCTAGTCGGAACTTCTCGACCTAACACACCAGCTCGGGCTCCTTCCCTCCTTCTGTAGCCGGGGATCGGATCACCAAGGTCCCCGCCTTCGGCCACCACCCAGCTCACAATGCACCCGACCCCTATGGCCCCTCCCACAGGTGGTGAGCCCATGGGAAGGGGGACCCACGTTGTTCTTTCGGGCTGCGCCCGACCGGGCCCCATGGGTGCAGGCCCGGCCACCAGGCGTTCGCCTTCAAGCCCCACCTCCAGGCCTGGCTCCAGAGGGGGGCCCCGGTAGCCCCTGTCCGGGCAAGGGAAAACATAGTTCATTATTGTTGTTGTTGTTCATTGAGAAACCCAGTGACTTCCACTATAGGAAGATGGGCTACTCAGAAGGAATCTTATTTCACCTCATTTGTCTAATTTATACAAAGATATTCACACTCAGTAAGTCTTTCTGTATTTTGCTTTCCTAAACTGCATTAAAGAGAGAAATATACTATATACTGTACATACTGTACTGTCAGCAGATGGACACTGAATGGAGGACCTGATTAAACACAATGTTCCGCTCAGGATGTCTAAATAACACAAGACATAATTAGTGTGGGATCACGGCTGTTACCCTCATTGTTAAGCAACAAACACTGCAGATAAAAAATCTATCTGAGACGCCCTAGGCTAAGAAATAAGGTCATATTTCTATATATAACAAATTGTCTTTCTGCTTCTATAGCTTATCTTCTTGAATAAAAACGGCATTTTGACATATATATATATATATATATATATATATATATATATATATATATATATATATATATATATATATACACATACTTGACAAACATTGCACTCAGATTTTTGTAAACTACATTTAAAACATGGCCAGACACGTAAATTGGGTTGATAGGGTTAATATCGTCGCTTCCTGACTGTTAGCTATGTTAAAACATTTAAACTTTCAATTTCAGTCAATTAATTTATGACAGCCTTTATGCCTTTTTGTAACAGACTAAACCTACACCCCTGAGGATGTGTTTACAGGGTGTTCCCACAAATGTAAATCTACTGGACACTATAAATCTAAATCAATTTTTGTGACTTAACTGCACAAATCTATAAATGTCCAGTATCAGAGGAAAGTGCCAGATATCAGCAGCTTCAATCCAAAGACTTCGGCTCTTAAAAGCCTCCATCACTCAAACTCTTGTTTCAAGTGTCCCTCTTTCCAGCCTGTGCCAACACACTTCCTCTCCTTTGAAATCATATTACATTCGCTGAGGCTAGCGTATAAATTTTCTCTGCGTATCATCAGGGCCCCCTGCTCAGCATGGCCTCTCCTCTGACTGATATTGGCTCATCATACTTAATCTAGGGGGAAATTTCCTAGTCTGTGCTAAATGACTTGCAGCCTTCACAAGAGAGGAGATATTTATTTTTCTCAGGGCTAATGACCTGTCCCCCAGACCCACCCACTGATGGTTATTTACTAGGGCCCAGATGCTTGGTCTCAAAATGAGTGGTAATGTCAGCGGGCGCCATCCTTCATCGGGCTGCCCCTGATTGAATCCGAGTGATCCCATTGACATTGACTCTGTGACTTTTAAGGCCATTACCTTCCACCGCCCACGATGATCACCTCATCATTGCTTCTGAGCTGACAGCTGATTAGCAACAAATTACTGACAGTAGTAGTGTGTGTGTGTGTGTGTGTGTGTGTGTGTGTGTGTGTGTGTGTGTGTGTGTGTGTGTGTGTGTGTGTGTGTGTGTGTGTGTGTGTGTGTGTGTGTGTGTGTGTGTGTGTGTTCAGAAAAAGTGGTGGTGGGGTGCCAAGGAGTCAGGCCACCTCCTTCTCTTCACACACACACACACACACACACACACACACACACACACACACACACACACACACACACACACACACACACACACACACACATACTCAAAATAATATTTATGTCGATAATGCAGCCATGCCCTCACAGCAACACGAGAGCAACACAAACAGCTGCTCCTCATTGGTACAGAGGTCTGGGGGTTTTATTCTGGGCTGTTGATTTGTACAGGTCCAGTGTAAAGACTGAAGGTTCACTGCTGAGCCTTTGGCATATCTTACCTGAAAAGTCCAGTAATTCTCTATGATAGTTTTTTTGTCAAGGAGCCTTGCTTTGATTCCTGTTGTTAAAGTTTATAGATGACCAATTCCTTGAATCTCTGAAGCTAACAGGTTCATTAAATTGCAAAAAATCCCCATCGACCTGATTTATCTTATAAGAAACAGTCAACATTGATCATATATGCAGGCTTTTAAGTAAATTAGCCAAAGTCCTTGAACCCTGATTTTAATTCAAAAGTCTGTTTCTGTTCAGCTCCACATTAGCAAAGAGAAAAGTAAAAACAGATGAAGAATCCAATTGAGTATTGGAATTATTTGGCCTCTTTTTTTCTCCTTCTGTAAAAGTCAAACATAACCGCTGTTTCAGATATTTTAATTTTAAATTAGCCTTCAATTGACAAAGATTCTCTTGTTTTAGTTGCTTTAGTCCCAACAATCCTTCTCTTCATAATGTGAGTCATAAAAGTCACCAAACTGTCTCAGTAATGACAGTTAAACAATATCCATGTGCAATTTGTTAACAGTTTGCATCATATTAGCTACCATCACACCAGATGATGTATGGCTGCAGCTGCAAAATCCAAATCATGTTATTAAGTATTGTGTTATTTTTTCTTTGTTTTATTACTTTTTTTCACACATTTTTCCAAAGTGTTCTAATCCTGCAGTGTCCATTTTCCAGTCTATGAAACTGTCTTGATCTCAACTGGACTACCTGCATCATTAAAGACTATTATTACCATTCATCTTCAAAATATGCTTCTAAACCTGGGTAGCGGGGTGCTGGAAAACCCCAGCCAACTGGGAGTGTTAGGCGACTTTTATTGTTTGTTTTTGGGTTTGGTTTTGTTTTTTCAAATAAATTATTTAACCCACAAACCTACTATTTCTTCTTTAATTTATAATATTCATAAACATAAACTGCATCAGTTCAGTCAGATATCTTCCCTCTGTATACCCTCTCTGAGGTATAAATGAACCTACTTCTCCTGCTGAAGGGGCATCCATCAGGGCCTGCAGCCTTCCAGAACCAGACAAGATGGTAGGAGAAAAAGAGGGATGGTCAATTTTTATTGCTTGATTGTAATTTTAAACTCTCTTTCAATTACACATACTGGGTATATGTGTATTTGAAAGAAGACATTGATGGTGTACACCAGGAGACATTGATGGTGGAGATGGGAAGTGTAGGTGCTTCAATTCTGGTCTGGGGAACTCAGTGAGATGCGTAAGTTGATGGTTGTCCTTGGCTCTTAGAGTTTGTTGAGAGATTGAAAACCCCAGAAGAGGAAGATGAAATATCCTGCACTTGTCTCTCAGTCTCTCTTTGGATCAACATGACTGCAGACGTTCAGAGATGTAAATATATGTGGACTCTCATTCCTTAGGTGTTCGTCTGAAGCAGGGGTGTCAAGCTCATTTTCACGGAGGGCCACATCAGTGTAATAGCTGCAATGAAAGGGCCAGATGTAACAAATAAATGTAACTTAATGTAACTCAATGTAATGTAACTAAATATAACTACTCCTTAACGTTGAATAATTCTGAATTTATTACTTATTCAAGTTCCGATCATTACGGTTACACAGAGAACACATGTTTTGTTTCTCTGTATAACGTAAATCCTTTAAATTTGTCAGGTTATGAAATCCACAGAACTCCATCAGTCAAGGATCAAATTATCTAATGAATAAAGACAAATTACATCAAACACAAGTTAGGACATTAACTTTGTTAGAAATGTATTTGTAAATGTTAAAATGGGCTTGATTACTGCATTGTGGGAAATGTAGTTTCTGATCAAAAGACACGTTTATGTTGTTGTGAGCCACATAAAATGGTGTGGCGGGCCACATTTGGCCCCTGGGCCTTGAGTTTGACACATAAGATCTAAAAGGATTAAGTTACTCCAAATGGAAATAGAAGCAGCAATGACTTCAAACATGGACAAACCAGTATGATTCTTTAGGTGTGTATTTGAACATGGCACTTAAGCCTGAACCAATGGAATACTCAGCTAACAATAACAATTTCACCAGTTTTGCAGCAGTTTTCAGGCAGACAGTATGCACTGTGTTTTAGAGAAAGTTAATGGCTGTTTCTTCCAATACAGTCACAATGATGGCAGTCAAATTGTGTAGTAGCTCTTTGATGGCATATTTAGCAAATGTAATCGGTTGGCCAACATATGAAGCAAATGCCTGCTGTTGTCACTACACAAGATATCTCACAAAACTATATATAGTAATTCTGGCAAAAACGATGGAAACGGCGATAGTGAATACTTTCTTCCAGAGGAGGAAGGAACATAGGGTGACCTGTAAGAGTTGAGGTAGGAGCACACAGGTAGACTACATCTTGTATAGACGGTGTAACCTGAAGGTGACCAGTGACTGCAAACTAGTGGTAGGCAATAGTTTAGCCAAACAGCATAGGATGGTGGTGTGTAGGATGACTCTGGTGGTGAGGAACATGAAGAGGGCAAAGGCAGAGCAAAAGATGAAATGGTGGAAGCTGAGAAGGGAGGGTGTTGCATGACTTTTAGGAAGGAGTTAAGACAGGCTCTGGGTGGCCAGGAGGTGCTTCCAGATGACTGGACAACTACAGCTAATGTGATCAGGGAGACAGGTAAGAGAGTACTTGGTGTGTCATCTGGAAGGAAATTAGATAAGGAGACTTGGTGGTGGTAGGAGGAGGTACAGGAGTGTATACAGAGAAAGAAGTTAGCAAAGAAGAAGTGGGACACTGAGAGGACTGAGGAGAGTAGACAGGAGTACAGGGAGATGCAGCGTAAGGTGAAAGTAGAGGTAGCAAAGGCCAACAAAGGGGCTTATGATGACTTGTATGCTAGGTTGGACAGTAAGGAGGGAAAGACTGATCTATACAGGTTGGCAAGATAGAGAGATAGAGATGGGAAGGACGTGCAGCAGGTTAGGGTGATTAAGGATAGGGATGGAAGTCTATTGACAGGTGCCAGTAGTGTGATGGGAAGATGGAAAGAGTACTTTGAAGAGTTGATGAACGAGGAAAATGAGAGAGAACAAAGACTAGAACAGGTGGCTGTTGTGGACCAGGAAGTAGCAAAGATTAGTCAGGATGAAGTGAGGAGGGCATTGAAGAGGATGAAGAGTGGAAAGGCAGTCGGTCCTGATGATATACCTGTGGAGGTATGGAAGTGCTCAGGAGAGGTGGCAGTAGAGTTTCTGACTGGGTTGTTCAACAGGATCTTAGATAGTGAGAAGATGCCTGAGGAATGGAGGAGAAGTGTGCTGGTGCCCATTTTTAAGAACAAGGGAGATGTGCAGAGTTGTGGCAACTACAGAGGAATAAAGCTGATGAGCCATACAATGAAGCTAAGGGAAAGAGTAGTTGAAGCTATACCAGTGGTTCTTAACCTGGGTTCGACCAAACCCTAGGGGTTCGGTGAGACACAATGTGTCGGGTGTTTTTGCCAAACATACACGAATCACTGTGTACGTTTGACACATCCTGTCAATTATTGATGACACGCCCCCCTTAGCCATTACTGGCTGCAAGTGATCATGTGACGCTACATCGATAAGCCTACCTGTGCTACATGAGATTTTGCCCACCCAGTAGTTCATTTATGGCTGTCATGATGGTACGTCATCTGATTGCTTTCTTAATATTTTAATTCATAGTAACTATGTTAAGCAAAAAAAGAAAGTGGTCAGACGAATATGTGCAACGTGAATTTACATGTACTGTATAACGGAACGTGATGGGAGTCAGCGTTCTGCATGATTTGCAATGTCAAGTTGAGCAACTGTAGTCTCACCCTGGCTAAAATAAAGGAACACTTCCTTAAGATGCATGGAAAACAAAAACAAAAAAGACTGAAGTGCTACTCTTGTGAAAATGACATCAGAGTAGCACTTGCCAAGGTGAAGCTACGCATACCTGAACTGGTCTCTCAATAACAACAACAGAAGTCACACTGATTTGCGGGTAGGTCATTCTATGTGAGTTCATGCACTGTCTTGGTTTTGTTCTTTGAAAAAGGTGACATCAATTCAAAATTCATTAAGAACACCAGTAAAATATATACTTATGTCTTGAATTTGAAAAAAAAAATTTTTATTTTTTTTTTACTAAAGAAGGGTTCGGTGAGTGAGCATATGAAACCAGCAGGGTTCGGTACCTCCAACAAGGTTAAGAACCACTGAGCTAGACTAAGGGCAGAAGTGGCCATTTGTGAGCAGAAGTATGGTTTCCTGCCAAAAAAGAGTACTACAGATGCAGTATTTGCTTTGAGGATGTTGATAGAGAAGTACAGAGAAGGCCAGAGGGAGCTGCATTGTGTTTTTGTAGATCTGGAGAAAGCTTATGACAGGGTGCCCAGAGAGGAACTGTGGTATTGTATGAGGAAGTCTGGAGTGGCAGAGAAGTATGTTAAAGCGGTGCAGGACATGTATGAGGACTGTAAGACAGTGGTGAGGTGTGCTGTAGGTGTGACAGAGGAGTTCAAGGTGGAGGTGGGACTGCATCAGGGATCAGTTCTGAGCCCCTTTTTGTTCGCAATGGTGCAGACTTTGTATGTTCTCCCTGTGTCTGTGTGGGCTTTTGTGGGTTCTCCAGTTACCTACCACCTGCAATAACATGCAACTTAGGCAAATTGATCATCAAATTGTCAGTAGGTGTGAGTGTGACTTGTTTGCCTTTCATGTGGCCCCTCGATGAGCTGGTGTCTCATCCAGGGTGTACCCCGCTTTTCACCCATGATTAATTTATTTTTATTTATTTAGTCATACTTATGAACAAAAATTTAAACTGTTGAAATGAAACTTCAGGGGATGCTGGTAAACAGATTTTTTAAAAAGTGCTTGCATTCAGAGTACGATGAGCTCTGAGGAGCAGTAGTTTATATACAGTGGCCACACTTTTAACTGCAGGCATTGCAGATCAGGTGATTGTTAGTCATCCGAAGATCCCTAAAAAAATCATTACAAAAAGAATGGCTAGAGGAAGATTAATTTATAAAGATATGATTCCCATTTTACTAATTTAATCTACAAATTCCTGCGACTTGTGAACACTAAATCATGACATTGAGTAATATAACTAATCGTAATTTGTCTTATACATTACTCGCAATTGCACATTAACATTTTCACACTTTTCTTTCTTGTTTCAACACTCAAAGTTCAAACCTTAGTAGAAAAATAAGTCCAACATTTTGTGGGATGATTAGCATCTTCTCCTGTCTTTTGGGTGCCACTTCAGATTCCTTTGACTATGCAGAATGTTTCATCAACATTGTAGGGTTTGTTAGCCTGATAACATATTGTAAAGCACTGCTAGCGATCAAATATTTAAGTAAAGTTGAGCAAGCTGAATGCATTCTGAACTGTACAGCAGACACAGCACTGAGGTTGATTTACAGTGGTCCACAGCCAATCAGGACGCTCAACACAATGTGTTTAGAAAAAAAAGTATGCTAAATTGAACTAAAACAGTCCACAAAACTGCAAGGCCGCAAAAGCTGAATTGAACCACTTTATAGTGACAGACCACTGTATGTGGTGAGTGTATTGTGGACATGTTAAGTCATGCAATTGCTCAGGTTTGGTACCTTAATGTACTGTAAATTTATGCCGTAAAGATCTGAAGAAATATAATACTCAATGCCATCAAATTCAAAAATATATGAAAAGACAATGTCATACCAAAAGACGACCAAGGCTAGAAAATTCTTTAGTGTATGATTGTAAATATTTTCACTGTCGCCTGATGACACTTGAGTGCAGTCTGTTCTGCAGTATAATGCTTGATGCCATACATCATCCTCTGTATTATTCTCTCTATTTGCTTGCCCCCTCCTCTCAGCCTGCTGTAGTTGAACTCTGGTCGCTTCGATGCATCATGGACACCGTTTGATCAACAGGGGGGTCGTGGGGAAAGGTTAGCCTGTGTTCAGACCCCGTCTTCTCAGGCTTTGGCCTCTGAGAACATCAGGGCGTTTAAGACAGTGATGAAGCCTTCCCTCTGGTGGATTGGGTCACATTGGCGTGTCTGTCACTTAGCCTGGCTAACTCTCCCCTCTCTATCTCTCCCTCAGTCTGCCTGTCAGGATGGCAGATGACAGCGGGGGCCGATGGGGGATCACTAGCTCCCGGTGAAGCTCCATTTGCTTCCCTCCATAGAGATTCCCCCCCACCAGCAGTATTTCAAAAACCGCTGCACCGCTGTCACGGCTAAGTCTTTGACAACACGACGAGGCGATTGCCCATAAAACATCAAAAGCATTCACTGCAATGAAAACACAAGTAAGGGGGGCCTTGTCAATCTTTACAGCTCTTCTTCTAAGTGACTGCAGCTCACCGGCGCTACGCACAGCCTCCACGCTATTCATTCATTTTTCATGCCGCACAGTCGGTGATCCAGAATGTGCCATCCAATCTACGACTGGCATGACCAATGTCTGACTTGTCATATAATACCCTACATACCAGAGCTGTCCATGAAAAGTTTTATGATATGGAAATATGTTAAGAGCCTCTGTGATGGATGTCCATTATGGGGCCAGAAGTAGCATAAACACAAGCTAATTTATTTAATTATTATTTTTTTGCAGGACATTCGTATTTGGACACCTTGCAGTGATGTTTCTTTGGCGGGACTCAGTAGTAGTCTTTTTATCTTGCAAAAATTTGAAATCAAGCAGACAAATGCAGTAAAGGTAAACAGGGGTTCAGAGTTTGAGTCCATGCCCAGCAGTTCTACCAAACACATGAGCTAATGTCGGTAAAACAGACTAAGCAGTTTCCCAAAAGTGTAAACTTGTTGCATAATATTTCAATGTGCTACAACCATGACAACATACCATCCTATGATGGACAGACATAGCTTTCATTGAAACAATGTACCTGTACTGATTTTTCTGCTTACCTCACCTACAGAGATATTTCCAAGACTATTTTTCTTGGCACTTTTTTTCACCAACTGTTGAATGGTACAACACTAGAAAACCAGTAGCTATTCCCCTGTTTGTACGAGGAACTATATGAACAAAACCTGGGACTATTCGTCACAACATTTCTTTATCGCACCACTAGTGGAGCGGTCTGTCCATCATATGATGTTAATCAGTGTTAAACAGTGTGTTGGTCCAAAACACAGTAAGGAAAAGGAATGAGAGACCAGATGCAGGGAAACGAGTTTGATTGGAAAAAACAGAGAAACCAAATGGCTTGAAAATACATAATAGCTGTGGGGTCCTCCTGCAAATTGAGGTGACATTGATCCAGGATGTTTATGTAGAGCAACACTCCATCAGCTCTATATTTACTAATCAATAACCCCTTCTAAAGATTATTCAAGATATCCTCTTCAAGCAGAAGTGTATTTGCTGTGAAGGTCTAGATCTCAAACTGCTTCTCATGTTGATAGCAGAACAAGACACACACACACACACACACACACACACACACACACACACACACACACACACACACACACACACACACACACACACACACACACACCGCCCCCACAGAGATGAATCCTGTATGCATTATGTCCAGACTGACACATAAAGAGGCCCTAGATTAACTGCTTCCCCCTCCAGACTTTTTTATCCCCTCCGTTCCAGGGGCCACGCTCATTTACATAAACAGATAATACTTGATAAAAATTTCCATTAGACAAAGGTGAAATGGATCAATTTCTGCTGCCAAGATAAATCTCACGTTTTACACCGACAGGGTCATTACACAAGCCACATTTCAGGAATAATGTATTTAAAAAGTCCGCCGATAGCGGCCATTTCCCGCTTTCCAATTACCTTAAAGAAAAGCTTATTCTGTGGACAATAAAGCACATTACGGCACAATATGATACAGTCCATAAAGATCAGCGTGTTTGATGAGAGGTTAGCGAAAGCTCAGCATATTTCGGAAGGGATGTCACAACCCCGTGGTTATCGCTGACACCTCGCCATGCTTGCGATGCAAATGTTCTATTACGCCCAGTCCAAATAGATTAACGGTACTGTTCAGAAATAAACACTTTTTTTTCCCTGCTTTCTTCTGTCTGTGATGAAGGTGGGAAGAAAGGAAGATGGGAGGGAGGCAGACAACTGTGGTTGGTGGGATTGGGGTGTGGAGGTGGATTGACAGGAGGGTGAGGTGATGCCAGTGGTCTGGGGCAGGGGGGAGAAGGGAAAAACTCATTAGTTTGCTTCCACCCCAATCCACCACTATGACTTTGACCTTGAGATATCCACTCCTCTCTCTGCCCTGCCCAATCACCCCCAGCATCCACTCCCCCATCCTCACCCCAAGTCTCCCATTTTAGAGGAATGACAACACAGAGGGGGTTGGGGGTCATCGACTGAATGAGGTTTCCTCTGCTGAATATTTCTTCTTTTTTCTTACAAAACATTTCTTGTTGTCTGTGTCCTAAATTGGAACGCGATGACTACTAGTAATACTTGTTAACTAATTGATGTGAAGTAACTGAACCGGAGGATTGAACATCAAAGTGGATTCTGTTGATTAAACCAAGGTTCCTGCTTTTTTTTTTTTTTTTAAAGCTCACAGTCTCATTTCAAAGCTTATTTGAGTTCATTAACTGATGATGTGGCTGAAAAAAGTTAAATTAATAATGTGTTGGTGAAAAAGCTGAAATATTTTTATGATATGATATTGACATGAAGTACGAGTACAGAAGATAATTGATATAAAAATTCTTTCTTAACTGAAGGGTTTTTGTGCAGAAATTCCAAACAACAAAAGTAGAAAAAACTATTGAAGCGCAGTCTATCTTTGATTTATATTGAAGAGTTAATACGCATGCTATAAACACGTAGATACAAAACTACGTCGTTAACATAAAATATTTTGTTTTATGAGACCTAATATTTTTCAGTGTACTTTGGAAGTAAATATACTCTTTAGTAGAGTAACTAGCTTCTTTGCGGATTTTTTTTTTCCACACACTAATCCTGAAGTTAAATAGTACAACAAGATCAAGTTAGAAAAAAACTGAAATGTTGGGACAACCATATATTAAAAGCTTTTTAATGAAGTCTGTCAGATATAACCAGAAATTACCATATAACTAGAGCCCCTGATGCAGATCCAACAGGACCTGTCCTGGAGTGACCAACCCACCGTCCTCTGAGACAAAACAACGGTCTGATAGAAGCAAAATGTCTCTATTTTCTTCCACCAGTTGAAAACCCATATCGTCTTCTCAGCCTCCTTTCTGAAGATGCTTACTTAACTGCATTAAGAAGAGCTGCAACAGTCTCTACATGGCAGACTCAGAAGGCAGAGACGCCCGCAGAAATGAATGACGATACAAAGGAAATCAGCAGCAGAGATATTTCCTGTCCCACCAACCACCTCCCCCAATGCCAGGAGACATGAAACCCATTATCTTGATGGGATCAGGCAGCATCCATCTTAATAGTGGGCTACATATGATGACAAAGATGATCCTTTGAGCAACATGCCACCAGCTCGAGAGCTTCACGGTGGCAGCTTTGGAGCAAATCCCATGAGAAAACTCTTTTTTTTTTAACACATACAAAAGATGGGCTTGTGTCTTAATCTGGTTTCATCCAATGGTGAAATAATTTAGCAAACCTGAACTGTCTCCTTGTGTGTGTGTCTGTCTATCAACACATCCATTTTTCATCATCCACTGGTCCCAATCCTGTCATTTTCTTAATCATAACTTCAATTATTCCCCTGATCTAATGCACTAACTTTGAATAAATCATACCAGTCGAAACAACCCCTATTGCTATGTTATTTATTACTGGTCTGTTTCAGGAGCCAGTATTGGGGGGGCCTCATACTCCTAAACTCATGCAGGGAGCTGATGTCTCTATGGAAGCCCGGACAGAGACACCATAGCACCACCTGCTGTTTGTGAAGGAAATCACTCGTATTCTTATTATCTGTGATTCATTGCTCTGCACTTGTCAGACTTCTGTTGAAGCCACAACCCTAAACAGGTCAAACCAACTGGGTTTACTGGTTTAGTAGAGGTGGTACTATTGAACTATTCATTCATGCACTTATTCTCATTGAGATGGATATTGTTTAGAGGTTTAGGTGTTGCTTTGTTTAATATAAAAGTCACAGAATAACTAAAATTCTAAAGACAAAACAAGGGAATTTCATGTTCTAGAATGCAATGATGAGTCCTACAGTTTGAATCTTTCATAAGAATAATTTCCCTTCTCTGTTCCCACTCATTCTGTTCCCTCTACTGTTAACTAAAATGTTTTAAGGAAGAAAGAAAATTGTAGCATAATAATAGACCAATAATAAAAACGAAGGCACAAAATAAATGTAAACATTGCAACTTAATGAAACACGGTTGAGTTGAATGAGTGATGGAAAAAAAAAAGTTTACATTTTTTGTAAATAATGTTTTTTGTTTTTAATTTTCTACACTATTGTTGAACTACAATAACTAAAGAATTTTATAATTTCATTTCAACAATCTTTGTTGTATTTATGGTTGAGTGTATTAAACACTGGCGTGTCTGACAACTGATTGAACGGAGTTACATCGACTAATGAGTATCGATGGTAATATTTAGAGAAATATTTCCACCCTCCGTGACCACACAGTCCACAGGAGCCGCAGTCTCCCCACTGAAGCCTGACTGCGGTCGGCGGGCGTTGTATTGGATGCAGTGCGTGGCCCTCCGCCGGTGTCTCCATGCGCTCCATGCGCACAGCAGGCACAGAGTGACCTCCACAGGACACAAACCTAACTGCAGCTGAAGAATGAGATGAAAATCAACAGCAGCTCATTTGTTTTTAAGTTTTTACTTTTCATTGAATGCAGCAACAAAATCATAATTGTCAAGGAGTTAATATTCAGGAAAAATCTCATGTATTTAGTGAATAAGATGGAGAGGCAGTAAATGAGGGTCTGTTAAGTTGAACAAGTTTCCCTCTTTGAAAAGATCCATCAGTTGAATTTTACATCCAAGTTAGATTTACAAAGCAGTTAATGTCTAATCTTTGATAAATGCTACTGAATTGGCTGCTGTTTATTGCCCACACTCAGAAAGTTTGATTTTCATGCTCATCAGGAATATGTGAATTATTTCTGTCTTCACCAGCTGAGTGATAAATAACATTACAAATTAACGCAGTATTTTTTCAAGAATTGTCTTGTATATTTTAATTAAACAGCTACAGAAGGCTTTAAACTGTGGAGGGTAGAGACTCTAGTGGTGGGGCTGAGACAGACTGTGATACATTTTTATTTCACTTTTTTTTTTAATTCAATACGCCTGTCAGTAAGACGTGAAATTGTTATCAGCATATTCCGTTTAATAATATCTGATTATAAAATGTAGGATTACAAAATCCTGTTCAGACATGACTCAATGCATTTTTGGTCATTTGCCAAATTTTAGGTGTCAGAATTGTTTCATTTTGTCTACAAATAAGTATGTGTCCACATGGTGTGTGTGTATATATATATATATATATATATATATATATATATATATATATATATATATGTGTGTGTGTGTGTGTGTGTGTGTGTGTGTGTGTGTGTGTGTCAAAATGCTGTTTTTATTCAAGAAGATAAGATATAGAAGCAGAAAGACAATTTGTTATATATAAAAATATGACCTTATTTCTTAGCCTCAGATAGATTTTTTATCTGCAGTGTTTGTTTCTTAACAATGAGGGTAACAGCCATGATCCCACACTAATTATGTCTTGTGTTATTTAGACATCCTGAGCAGAACATAGTGTGTTTAATCAGGTCCTCCATTCAGTGTCCATCTGCTGACAAATGGTCACAAAATGTGAAAATTTTCTGTCACATCTCACCAAACTTGTACCTATGAATATTCAAATAAAAATCCTAAAATGACGCTCATACATTATGTCAATAATCTGTCATTCCACAACCTGTATTACAAGTATTTAAGATGCCAGTATGTGACCTGAGGTGTTAAAAAAGAAACATGGAGTTTTGGGTGAGTTGTTATGAAAGGTTGAGCGGTACACATAAAATCACTTAAAACATTTTTGATCATGAAAATGAGACAATTACATCATTTTTGAATCTTAATCTTCTTTGTAAAACTCAAGGAAAGCAATCTGCATTCCATGTAACCCTGCAGAGCAATAATAACTCCATAGAGCTATAGATATGCAGGTCTAATGCAATCGGTTTTATTAAAGGCCTTATCTTAGTATTGTCCTAAAATAAAAATTAAAATCCCCTACATACATGCTCTTTTTGTCAAAAGCTTAAACCGTTTGTCTCAGAGATGAAGATGGGCTTACAACTTCTGATCCATTAAGGATTACAAGAAGTTTTGTCTGGTTGCAAAAAGTGCAACTCATCTCAGCAGTTGTTGCTGTTCAAAATATTAATCTTATTCCCAGCATCAGCTAAATGTCCTGAAACAACCATCCTGCTCTCCTCTTTAATCCCTCCATTGTTTTGAAAATTGATTTCGCTTTTCTCTTGAATCCGGTGGGAATTAGAAGATAGGGCAGATGTATCTTCTGAGACAAAAAAGTAAAAGGAAGGACAGAGATTAAGACTAATGCTTTTCAATATTGTTATGCTGATGAAACTTTCAGAAAAAATGTACAAGAAGCAGTAATGTCATTTCATTCCCAGAAAAGAGCTCAGCGCCCAGATGCTACAAGCGTAGATTGAGACATTAGGAAGAACATTTGTTAATACAACATTTCATTTCATTTTCACTTCTTTTTTTTCTAGTTTGTGATGGACTGCTCTCCTTATGGCAGCCGAGCCGGGTAATGATTGTTGTGTGATAGTTCTGGTTTATATTTGTTGTGTTGGTTGTTAAATTACTGACATAAACAATGCACATTATTCAAAAGGAGGACTTTCGGAAACATCATGTGTTAATATTTCTGAGCAGCAACTGATTTGCAACTGTGGTCCAAGATCAACAAAAAAAGAGGTGAAAAAACACAAAGATATTCAGGAGTTTTTTTGGTCAGGGTTTCATATAAATAAAAACAAGTCATTTGTGGAAAATCCATCAAAAGCCCCTGTGAAATTTATAATAGGGTTCCACAGGGAGACTAACTAGGCTCCATTACAATTTTCATTAGAGGTAACCCACATGATCACTTTCCACCTTTAATTTTGTGACCCCGTCTTGATACAGCAGCTGCATGTGTTGAAAATAAAATCATTTTCTCCCATTTTGGCTCAGTTTTAACCAAGTTAACAATCCCTGAATTGCAAAGCGCCGTGTGAACACAAATCTTACATTTAGTGACCGCTGTAGCAGAGATTAGCAAGCTTTTGCATGATGTTAGATACCGTTTCCACATGAAGGCTTGATTCTTTTGAGGAACATGTCAGCAGAGTATTTTCACACTCTCTCCCTCTCCGGCAGTCTGACTTTATCCCCCACTCTGTAGGAAGAGCAAAGAGCTGTCCCTAGCACTTTGTGTCAAGGCCTGAAGCACGGTCAGCCAGAGACATCCAGATGTCCTTGGTGTGAAGAGAAGAGAACAGGAGAGGAAAAGAAACTCTGTGTGACACTGAAAAGGAAGAGGAGGAATAGGGGAACGACAAAGCAAGGCCTCATCACACGACTGCCGAGCTGCATCCAAGTGTCACTGTCCCAAAATAGCGGAGAGCAATGATCAGACTGAAGACACCAAACAAACAACAGCTCTCAGTTCGAGTAAACATCGGCTAACACACGAGAAGTGACACACTGTGAATCCTCCCTCTGTCTTCCGGTCTCATTAATCAGAACTGCGGAGAAAACAATCGAAGAGGACACCCATCCCATTAGAGGAGGCTGCAGCCGTCTTTCCCCTCCTCTGACCGAGGTCCTCGCAAACACTTTGCCTTCGAAAAAATGTTGACAAGCTCCCTCTGTGTGGTGCTGTATGGACACAGAGGACGGAGCCTTGTCTCCAGCAGATGTCTTGTGGCGCCGACTATAAATAAAGCCAATGAGACCAGCCGGCTGCTGACGAGCACAAGGCGCCGCAAGGCCGTGTTAGCTTTGCAAAGGGCCTGTCTAGTCTTGGCATGGAAGGCGGGCTAACATTTGGCGGGCCCCGTGTCGAAGCCTGTGATGCCTGTAAGCTTTGTGTTCAGGGTTTGAGAGAAAAATAAAGATTTTAGCCCCTAGATTTAAGGTTTAATCAGAGTTGCTTACCACGTGGGGCAAGCTGAGGTGCACAAAGAAGGTTTGGTAGCAAGACGCCTGAGGAAATAAAAACACTTTTTCGTCAGACAGCATGTCATTCAGTTTTTCTTCTGCTGTATACAGCAGCGTACAGTCTGTACAGTCAATTTAGCATGCATTTAACATCAAATAGGAAAAACACTGCAAGGAACAAATTTACCCTCACATAATGTGTCTTAAATGCAGAGACAGAAAAGAGTGTGCCAGTGTAGTCTTGTGTTTCATCCATGACCCTGACAATCCCAAAGGACATTGGTAGCCCAGGGGCCTGTCTGGCTCTATTTAACCCAGTCTAGCAGTGCCACGTTTGGAAAGGAGACACTTCAACTTGCCAACATGGGGTAGGCATTGTCAATTAAAATGTAAGGCAGAGCCATTTTATTGAAAAAATCATCGAAGGATGCATCCCCAGATAGCTTTTTATGAAAGCAAATATCCGTAGTCACCCCTAACATGGAACACTTAGAGTACCGCTGTTATAATCATCACAAATGTGAAATTTCAACACTCATAAAATGGCCGATACACAAATCAACCAGTGCTTTTATAAGAAACATTCAGAGTATAAGTAGGATCACTTTAATTTCATGTTCCATTACACGCCGCCAAAGTGCACAATTACACCGTGGCACATTTTTCTGTGTTACCTCTGGCAGAAAAATGGAGGACAGAAGTAAAAGACAAAGATTCATTAAAAAGGGCAGAGGACAGGTTGTCACAGTGAATCACTGAGGAGTCAGGAAGAAGGTGGCGAGGCCATGGAAATGGGAGATATCCTTATTAAATACCTCCCTCAGAGTTCAGTGGATGTGGGGGAGGGGGGGTACCTTCAATCCTGAATGTACAGAGGCCAAATCTCAAGTCATTCAATTTTTTAAAATCATATAAAACCACTTTTACAAGTTTTTCAAAGGTGATGTGACCTCAGAACTTTGTCCTTATACTTGTAACCAGAGACTGCACAAAGGCACTGAGAGAACAGATAAGCTGCATATTTCAAGTTTGTAACACATGCTGAACAAAACACATTTCCCATAATGCAATAATTAATCCCATTTTAACTTTGACAAAAACGTTTTGAATAAAGTTAATGTCCTAACTTGTGTTTGATGTTATTTTTCTTAATTCACTTGGATAGTTTGACCCTTGACTGATGGAGTTCTGTGGGCTTCATAACCTGACAAATATAACAGAGTAACAAGCAAACATATTTAATTGTCAGTGTTTGTGTGTTCGTCCGTCCGTAAGGACCTTGAGAAAACTAGGTCAAGGTCAAATTTCAACTTTTGTACTCATCAAGGAATTTTGGAAGGCAGTCACATGATACCGCACATTCATTCTATTGGCTGATGGCATCCGGAAGTGCGCTACGTTCTGTGAGTCTCGGACTTCCGTGAGACACAAAAGTGCTTTAACCAGTTGATAAGAGTGTGTGAAAAGGTAATACAGATAGAAGGTGGTTTAATATCAGTATTGGGAGGGTTCATAAATGTTAACATTACTGTAAATAATCATATAAATAGTTGGTCAGTCTATCGCGGAATTCTTTAATAGCCTGTGGTTCCTGGAACAAATTAACCACGAGGAATGACTGCGCACTGTAAACCTTTTTAGATACACATCTCTAAAACCTGTTGAGATATAATCACGAAACAAAAAGCAACATTTTCAGGAAGCCAAAGGCACAAAAATGTGTAGGTCAGGGTAAAATGTTGAATTCACAGGATGTTGCAGTCTCGACTGCCTTGTTTTTCTTTGGAACTGTAACGTTTGTAACTTGAATAAGTAATAAATTCAAAGTTATTTAACATTAAGGAGTGGTTACATTTATTTTACATTTATTTTACATTACATTGAGTTACATTTAGTTACATTTACTAGTTACATCCGGCCCTTTGAGGACAGCCATTATGCTGATGGGCTCTTGGTGAAAATGAGTTTGACACTGTAAATAATAAGATAAATATCATTTACGGTGTCTTTAGTGCTTCAGTTTGTAACAAAGAACATATAACATATTTAAGTATTTTCAGAGACTCCCAATTACAGCCTGATCAATTAAAATTACCTCTGATCCTCCAGTACAGGTTGCTGCAGAGTAACAAAGCTAGGTATTAGCTGAGGGAAACACTTGGCAATTATAATGTGTTTACAGTCAGATCAGTAGCAGCACACTGAAATCACCTGTAGAGATCTGGAGAGGTGGTGTGGGGGTTTTTTTTTTCACTTGGGCTTATGCTAAATTAGTGTTACTGCTTTCTGGCTGTGATATTACACTAGACAAACACAAACATATGAAATGAGTATACAAGTGACATTTTGTTTTCTTTTACTCCAAGCTTTATAATAAATACATATTTAATGTTGAACATTTCTTATAAATACACCAATTCAGTCAATGTGATGAACCGTAATTAATTATTGTTATCATTGGCTTCTTGTTGATTTCAGGGTTGATTATAAGCTCATTATTATCGGCTATTTGATTTTTATTGTCATTTTATAATGTATTAACAATTAAGGGAAAAACAAATTAGAAGGAAGGACATTTATGTTTTCAGCTTCTCTTAGTATTGAAATAGTGTCTACTAAAACACTACCTACCACAAAATCAATTAACTCTGAACAGAGACGGCAGCAGCAGGAGATTCTTGGTGTTTGCCCTTGCTTGCATGAGTTAGTGTCTTAACTTGGCAGCTGACACTTTGCAACAGTAGATGTGCTGAGAGGTGTATTAGAAGTGATAATGAAGAACACACTTCTAGTTGAGAATGAGGCAATTAAAGTGGGGTGTAAAACAGCAGAGGGAGGAGTGGGTATGACATCCCTCCTGAGGGAATCTTCCAGCATCTCTCACACCTGAGAGGTCTGTGGAGATTACTCACTCTGATGAGGATCCTCCATGACAGTTAGCGACAGGAGGATGTAACACAGTGGCACAGGCCAGAAGGATGACAGCCAGGCCAGCTGTACTAAACTGTCTATGTTATCGGCAGCACTGTCAACACCTGCTTATACCTTCACATATTTTAAGTTTTGATTTTTTACGTTTGTAAATTAGACGACATTGCAAGAAAACTGCAGAATAGAAATCTATTATTATATAATTGTTTTCGCAGTTCCATTACTATGGAGTCAGATTACTTAATACTAAAACTACATGATTAAGTTTCTAGTTTATTTACTTTTGTATTGCCCAGATTCACAAAAAATGCCTCAAAAGGCTTTACAATCTGCACATGGACGACATCCCTCTGACCTTTGTGTACTGCAAGCAGTACGACCCTCACATTGGATAAGGAACAACTCCCCCCAAAAACCTTTTAACAGGGAAGAAATTGATGGGAGATACCTCAGGAAGACTACAAAGGAGGGACTCCTCTTCTAGGAGCGAACAGACAAACTGTAAGCAAGCTTACACAACAAGTTAGAAATGATTTCATAGACAACAAAGACTAGTAATGCTATCACCTGAATATTAGAAATAAAAAAAAATGATAATGAGCTCATGCTGTGATTGTTACCACATTTAATGGTAATATACAGTCAATGGACCATGAAATTAAATATTAGTGAAGTAAATTTAAAGTAAATTTAAAGAATAATATGGTAAATATAGTATAATAAAGTAAATAAAATAATTCACCAAATTACACAAATAATAGAGGAAATGAATTAAGTTGGTTTTGAAAAGAAATATATGTGACCAATGCATTATCTGAACTTAGTACGTACTACTTACCATTATGTTTTTGCAGATTAAAACATAAAGGTAAGAAAAATTGGAATCACAGAGTTCACTTTCTATCTTAGAAATTGGGAGAGCAAGAATCAAGAATCAAATTTGTTCTAGTCTTCATTGCGTTTGACATGTTTTTTTTGTTGGTTTTTTTTTTTTACTCAGGCAGTCCTTGGTCGCAGTGAAGGGGTCCATTATTGATGACGTATGTGGTGACTTGGAAGATGTAATACTGTAGCTGAAACTTATTGATCACAGCGTTGTGTTATATGTTTACAAATGCGTACATATCATAAACTTACAAATGGCTCAAACTACTTCTATACAAAGTTAAACGGTGAGTTTTTCCTCTCATTTCATGTGTTCATTTAAAATAGCAGCTTGTTAGCTCAGCTGTAGCCTGTTCACAGTCTCAAGCAGTAAAATGGCTTTCAGAATCGTATTATTTTGAAATTGATTGAGTCAAACACATTCTCATTTACATATTAGGATATTAGTTGTGGTGCCGCTGAGTACTCCGGTGTTGTGAGCTTCTCATCACTTACACAGAAATCACGTTATGTAAACAAAAACATACCATACATTTTTCACGTATTATAAACTGATAAGTGCCCCCCGACCTACCAGGTACCTTAATTCCAGCTGTTTCTATTTCCCATGAGGGTAGTAGGTGGGAAATAATGAGACTGGGGTCGTTCCTGGAAATTAAACCATTTGATGAATATCGCTTGATGTCTGGTGAGCTGAATGGACCCAAGTCTCCATTCAAAGGCTTCTTTAAAACCTTTTGAGCCGTGTTATAGAAGCATTAACACTTACACGTGTCAAAATAGCTGAATTGTTAAGTGGAGTTTGGTATTGGACTAGTGCTAATAGAGAATGTCCACAATAAGGCGGTGGCTGCAACTTTAAAGCTACCAGCTAATGCTAGCTGGTAGGTGTTAGCAGTAGTGGCTACTCTGGAAAATAATGCTGTAGAACTATTCCCTCTGAAACACTGTCTGATGAACATTCAGAATGCAGCCACCATTCTCTGCTCCAGGCCTCATGTTGCTCTGGTTTTCTGTTCTCAGCTTCAGGTGTAGCTAAATCAAGCTACTCAGACTCAGCCATGCCTCAGAAACTCCAGAAGAGCGGCCAGACCTCTCACTACATCGAGCTGGGGGGGTATCAGTATTGGCCCGTGCTGGTTCCTCGAGGTATCAGGCTGTACACCTACGAACAGATCCCAGGGTTTCTGAGGGAGAACCCCTACATCACAGATGGGTACAGAGCCTACCTGCCCTCCAGACTGTGTATCAAAAGGTAAGGAACAGAGAAGGAGCTGGGGAAAAGATGCTGATGTAGGATTATTTATCGGTGGCGAAGACTATGAGCCTTCCTGCTGCTTGTTTATTTCTGCAAATTGATAGCTACCGGTATTTCTACTTGATTCATTATATCATACTTCACAGGAGCAAAGAGATTGACAGTTTACTTCATCATAAAGCATATAGATGCTGAATTGTAAATACTGCAGGCTGTGTGGTTGACATTCCTGATCTCAGTCTGTAGTAAAATATGATTCTTAGAGCAGAATGATATTTTTATCTGAGGGATCGTTGTAAAGTTTCAAAATCCTCTGTGCAGCCTTTTCATTCTGTCCAATGAGACGGTGAATATCTGGAGCCATCTGTTGGGCTTCCTACTCTTCTTCTGTGTCGGGGTATACAACATGGCCTCTGTTTTGCCAGCCGTCGGCGCCTCCAAAGAAGACTACGTCATCTACTCTATCGGACTGTTCTGCTTCCAGGTACAGGACTAGTTTTCTAGTTATATCATCTCTGAGAGTTGGATAAAATGTCTACTGAAATGGTTGTAATAACAGCCTAATGTTATTGGCCGTACGTTTGCTCTGTTGATTGAATAAAAAAATGAAACTAAATTGTTTTTAGAAATTTAGTAACTATTAATAGTTTGCTCTGTATGGTGGAAGATTTGTAAATTTTAAATTTATTAAATTTATTATGTTAAATGCATCTCTCTAAGGACAAAACATGAAGTTATGTATGGTCACTTATTGAAGCCAAATTCAATGATGTTACAGTAAAGAAACAAAATAATGAGGATATCTCCTGGATGTATTTCTGGTTTCATCTTTATGTGGAATAAAGTTTTCTTCAGGGTTCATTTTATGCTGTAAACCATTCCAGACTAAATTACAACAAGCTTCCTCCTTGTGTTGAGCAGCCTGCTGATTTCAAATTAGTCAAATATCTTGGAACCTCATTGTGTAGCAATTTCATGGTGTTACCTTAATCTGAGTAGCTACAGAAGGACGTCAGACCTGATCCAAAATATTGGCAGATATAGTCAACGAATGAAAAATAATCAGTCCAGCCGTTGGCTGGTCTTGGCCTGACAGCGAATTGGTTTTATTAAAAGAAACTGAATTTTGAAATGAAATGGTGGATCACATCTCTGCTGTTGTAATGCCCTTCTCTCCTCTTTTCTTCAGCTGTGTATGCTGTGTTCAGTGGGGTATCACCTGTTCTGTTGCCACCGCTCAGAGAAGACCAGCCGCCGCTGGATGGCGCTGGACTATGCTGGGATTTCCATAGGCATCCTGGGCTGCTACGTCCCCGGAGTATTCTACACCTTCTACTGCAATGATGTAAGTTAAACTTCAGGCAGAATTTAACTTTTATGATTAGTATGTAAGCTGCCTGTCCAAATATGGATGTAAATTTCTGTATGTTGACCATGGTCAAACAGAAAATGGTCTTCTTTTCCTAAATTCTTTCTTGATCATATTTGACCAGACACTGTGGATACCCAATGAAACAGACTTTTCAGGCGGTGCACACAGACGACAACATTTTTCACACATCATGTCTTTGCTCACATCGTCTGTGATCACATAAGAAGCTTATTTTACCTCGACACCCATCACAGCCTCCTGTACATTATAGACAAATATGTTCGTGTGAACTCCACTGCTCGCAACACGACACTCCTCCCCAGAGATTTCCAGCTCAAACCTTCACCTGTAATTGAATCAAGCTGAGGTGGAACCAACACCTTTGCCGCGCTTGCTGTTTTGGAAGCATCCTCTGATGACATGAGCCTGTTCATTTCCTTATTCCATCCGCCCACCAGCATGTTATTTTTTTTCTCTGGTGAGTGCTTCTCTTTCCCTTTTTTTATTTATTTTTTCTTTACTCCTGAAGTATTTGGCTGTGGTCCTTACGGTTCTCTTTCTCCTGCATCTTGGAAGCACTTGGTTATTTTGCCCCCAGAACGCAGCTCAAATCTGCTCCAGCCCAAACCAGATGGCTGTGTTCTCTAAGCGGTCCGTCACTCCTGTTCCCCACCATATGACGTTCGCAAGTCTGGGAGCTGTCTCAGCAAAGGGGCCCCCCTGTTCCTGCCAAGACTAGGGCTCCGCTTCGGGGTGGCTCCACTCTTATGGCACGCCAAGTCGACGAAGAAAAACTGGTTTTTATATTTAGCCACGTCTCGTCCGAGTGTTGTGGGCATGGTTTGGAGGAAAAGAACATGGTGTCTGTTCGAAGAAGAGCTTAAAAATTGGCTAGAGCCAAGCGGGGCCTTGTTTCTGGTGTAAATTTATTCACTGTGAAATTCAGCAGGACTCATTACATGAGGACGTGTGACTGGATGGAGGCCTGCAACCACACAAATGGACAGAAGGGACTGACACGACTGTCCAGACTGTGCTCAGCGACTTACAGAAGTTTAAGTAACACGGAAGACTGTAGGTCCACTTTATCGTCAGGAGGATGTTCAGTGAAAACAGCCCATTTTACAGACGTGTTCATCTTCTTTGTTTTATCAGCGATTTGTGTTGTGTTGTCTTGACCATAATCCTGTGCCTGAAATATCAGATGTCAGATCTGAGGAGTGAATTTACAACATAGGAAAACGAGGAACCTCAGCAGTAACTAGTTAATCAATGAACTGATATTCCCATCTTTATATTTGGACATTTTTTAATTTGTTTATGCATTTTTTTAAAAATCCATGTTCCTTTTATCAATACTACCACATGAAATAAAAAAGTTAGCAGTGTCTCAGGACACACTTTCATGCACCAGACTTTAATTCAAAGAAAAGCAACTATTTCAAGTTTTCTGAGATTGAAGTAAAGAATTTAATTTTACTTTCATCTGACCAGCAGTCTAAAACCAGAACAGGGGATGTTTACACTGATACAGACTAATTCCTCACATCTGACAGACTGAAACACTTCAACTGGCAGAACTGACTAAAAAAAGCTGTCGCCTTTGCTCTGGAAGGTTCTGTTTGGTTTCTCTGCCTGTGAAAGCCCTTTGAAATGTCTGTTGTGATTAAGCGCTTTACAAATGAATTGATCACTGTTGGGTTCAGAGTGGAAAAAGATCAGGTTATAGTTTTAGTTTAGATGGGCTGATTTGACCTTTGGCCTTCCTCTGTCTGCAGTACTGGCGGCAGGTGTACCTTGTGACGGTCCTTGCCATGATCCTGGCCGTGTTCTTCGCTCAGATCCACCCTCATTACCTCAGCAAGCAGTGGAAGCAGCTGCGCTCGCTCATCTTCTGCTCGGTGGCCGGATACGGCCTCATCCCCACCATCCACTGGATCTGCATCACAGGAGGCTTCTCCTCGCAGCTCGTCCAGGTGAGCAGGCTCAGTCCAGCCGCCGTGACCACAGTGTACTCCGCCTTTGGAGTGACAGTGTTTGCAGGCGTCAAGCGGAAATCTGCAATAAGGAGTGAAGTAGTCGTACGAAAAGGAGAAGGTGTTTTATATGCTGTAGTGTTTCCTCTGAGGGATGTCTGCTGAGAGAAGTCATGTCCTCTACTGTCTTGTCTCAGTCAGGGCCGTACATTTTTGTCTTAATTTTTATGCATTTCTGGAATTGCTGTTCTTAGGTTTACTTCCCAGATACATAACGTTACGGTCTTTGAGGGATACGTAGTTTCTATGCCTAGAGGTCAACTAAGATGACGGGTTACTACATCAGGGAATCTGTGGATTGTACACACATCACTTAAATCATGTTCACCTCTCCAGGCTTTTGTTCCTCGAGTCCTGGGAATGTACTTCCTCGCTGCGTTAGCTGTCATTTTCTACGTATCTAAAGTTCCTGAACGCTACTTTCCAGGTGAGACCACAAACTGAAATATTTAAAGTGACTTTTAGAGCATCTTTAAAGTGTGTCTGTGTGTATAATTACATAAATTATCACACACCCTCATCACCAAAACCCTTTTCTGTGAGTCCAGATGTTAGTAGGTTATATACCAAACCACAGATGATTTTATATCTTTGTGTCGTTGTTGCAGGTCAGCTGAACTACCTGGGTTCCAGCCACCAGGTGTGGCACCTGCTGCTGGTGCTGATGTTTTACTGGTGGCACCAGTCAGCAGGCTTCATCATGGCGTACAGGCACAGCGAGCCCTGCCCCAACAGCCCCCAGCATGCCTAAATACAGGCTCTGTTAGACTGTAAGCACTATTATTAATAGTAATATTATTTTACAAGACTTTAAGAAGAAATCTCCTTTTCCTTTATACCACTTGTCACCTACAGTAGACAAGTCAAGTGGACAAACGATGGCTTGAAACCTACTCCCAAATAAAATTGAAGGATGAAAAAACAGATTCTGGTCCCAAAACCATTGACGTACAGTATATTATTCAACTATCAGTACTTTTTAGTTTCTACTTCCTCGAAGTTGTTTTCTCCAGCGTCTGCTTGTTAGGGTGATACAAAAACATATTGATGATTTAACTTGGTAGAAGAGTTCAGCAGATAGCAAAGAACTAAAATGCCAGTGGATGCAGATAAAGGGGCGAGTTTGGGGAGGCTGTTATTTAATTTTTTTACTTGTTCCTTGATGTTGTTTTTATATTTTGTTACAATCCCCACTAAATGGTAGATGATTCTCTTTTCTGTTTTTACTTTGCAATGAACAGGAGGGCGGCTGTTCAGATTGATGACACACAAATACTGTCGTTTGTTAATCCCCTCATTAATTCTTCCTGTTTTGCCTCCTCAGTTGGATGAATGGCTGCTGTGTGTTCCGACGTGCACCAGTGGACGGATGTTTCACCACAGATTGACACGTCCCTAATTTCCATCGTCTGTGGTCCGTCTGATGACCCATGAGTCTCAGAACAAGAAATGGACCTGTGACCTTAAGGTGTGAGGTGATGCACTTTGATTCTTCAATTCTGTGGATAAAGCAGAATCTCCTGGTTGTGTTTTCTCCTCAACAAAACACAGCAATGGACAACGAACAAAATCTTCAGAATACGAGGAAACTTTTTATAACAAAGCTCAAATCAATTAGAATTTTCTTTTTGTAAGTGCCTACAGAGGAACCATCATTGACCCTCAAAGGAAGGTTAACAACAGTTCCTCTAAATATAGGTTCTACAGAGACTGATGTGTTGGTATCTGATGCTCCAGGATTGACTGTTTTCTTCACAGCTTCTTGTGTTGTGCTGGACTGAATCATATTTAGATCCACTTACAGTTGAACAACTTTGAGAATCCCTCGCTACCTATCAGATGAATCTATTGTTTTATTACCAGTAACATCTTATATTATTTTTCAGCCCTCAACACTGGAAGTTTGGGCTTATGAGTATTGTAGTAGTTTTAGGATGTAATGGAGCAGCTCGCCCTCTGGGGGGTGCTAGTGAGACTTTAAGGCCTTAAAGCTTTGCCGGTTCTAAATTTGAATCTTACCTGAAAGTGAGAAGTAGTCTGAAAACGGGACACACTTTTTACAGCACTGAATTAACTTTCTTTCATTTGTGTTAGCGTGTATTAAACTAACATTTTTCTGTACTGTTATCTGCTGTACATTCAGGTGATTGTTAGTGTTTGCAGTTTCTCTGGTCATAATAGTTGGAACTACATTAGATTTGAGAACCATTTTTCTCTGTATGAACCATATGTAAGTATAGGGTGATGTGCAATGTTAGAAGTAAGCTGTTTTGGCTTCATTCTAAAAAACAACGTACATGGAGCTGAAAATTCTGCTCAATTTAAAAATACTTACATTTAAATTCTGTTACTATGTAAGACAGTCTTAATGCTTTAGCCATTCATGCATCTCTCATAAGAATTGTAATGTAGTATAATGTCCAGTTAAATGCTAGCTGTCTCATCTGGGGGTGAACATCATTTGTTTCCTGTGTGATATTTTATGTTTGACTTGTCTTCTGTGTGATATTGAATGTTGTAGATGGAAACAAATGTTCTCTGGTGTCATTTCGAATTCTTTTCATTCTACATTTAAATTATTTTGTTAGTAATGGTTTCTCAAACATTTTGTTTGATAAACTCTGAGACATCACCTTTGTGTCCTGTTGTCATTTTGTATCTTGACTTTTCATATCAGAAAAATCAAACAGCGGAACTTGACTTTGAACATACTAAAATTTTAAAATGTGTTTTGCTGACAATTAGCATTAACCTCAAACTGAATTGAAATTACACTTTATTTCAACAAACAGCAGTGTAGCAGGATAAATACAAGATTTACCCTTGGAAAAAAAAAAAGATGGAAAGTTGTATCAAATAATTCCACGGGTGACTACACAATGTGCACATTTTAATTTACTGTTTCAATGGTTCCATAGTTGCAGTGTTTAAGGCCGTCAGAGTTAAGTGCTAAAAACAACATTCATAAACATTGATTTCATGTCACAGATTTATCTATCGACCTTCAATGATTTTGACTCCTTCAAATCACATCCTGCAGTGGACAGCCATGTGTTCAACAAAACCGCAAACAAACATAAAAAGACTCAAACCAATAATGAACGGATCCTACCAACACGTATGACGTCACTCAATGTGTTGACATTTTGAGAGAACTATTCACTTTCTCACTAAGACAAGTCTCAGATTTCCAGTACAAAGCTGAAGCTAATTAGCATAACAGCATAAAGACTGGAAGCACGAGGAAAGCTAGACGGACTGCATTCAATGCTAGCATGTTACACCTCCTTTGTTTCAGGGCACTGTACCATTTCTTTTCTGGACAAAGTAAATTCCCTTGCTACCACCAGGAGTCCCTCATAAAAATATCATCTTCACTAACCCTTACAGGTGTCAAACAATCAAGTCAGTCCTTTCCCTACTTCTTCACTCGATACACTACACTGCCAGTTTTCTAAAATATCTCTTAGCAAGAAAGCGAATAAGTTCATCTCAAAAAATGAAAATCCTTTGAAAATGAAGTGTCACAGGAAACTAAATGGGCTCGTGACGAAGAGCAGCACAGGAAGCAGGAAGCATCGAGTGGACTTTCATTTAGTTTTGGTTTTTCATGGAGTTTTTGACGTGTGGAATACCATCATCCTCTTCTTGTCTTTGTATTCCCATGTCTTTTTTAAACATAATTCAATTTTTTCTGGCATCTAATGTCAGTAATATGTATTCTTCTGAGAAAATAGTTGTACATTTATCAGTGTTCTGAAAAAAAGACAAACCTTGACTAATGATCTAATGCAGTTGTGTTTTATTTCTCCCTAATTAATAACAGAATGTGATGTAAATTCGTACAAAAGAAGTATAACAGTACTTACACAGAAGTTTACTGCTAAAACAAGAAGACAGGAAAGGACCTTAAGTTAAACTTGACCTAATGAACAAATTCAACCTTTTTTTTTTTTTCAGGAAGTACAACACAATTCGATCCCTTCTAGTATTCAAAGTGTAATGCAACACAAACAACGGCCACATCTGGCTGTGTAAAGACTACTGTCAACTTATGCATAGAGGAAAGTCTAAGAAAGACAAAACAAAGTGGTTAAGGTCAACTCCCAAAGGATTTCAACTACATGACAGGCCAAAGCTTTGCCAATATTGTAGTTCCGAGGTACTGTGCAGCAAGGCAGAGCCCGGCTCAAGTAAGGCTTTGTGGTGCTAAAAACATATTGGTAGTTTAGAAGGCCATGGAGCTTTTTGCAGCGAGTCAAGCAGTCAAAAACTAAGCTTACAATAACAGTTCATTTTTCGAGTGGAGTTTCTATTCCTCCCAGGTCTTTACGAGCATTAGAATGCAGCATTACAGGCTTCTCAGCAAACAGATACAGCTGAAAGATATGTGGAAACATCACTCACACTCCACAGGATTTAGGTATGATAAAATATTCCTAAAAAAAGGTGAGTACTGAGTTTCTGAATTTTTTTAAACTTTTTTTTCATGATTGGTTGAAGCTCAAGGGTTATTTAACAGCAACTGGTAGAATGGGAAGAAAGTCACTGCTTTGAAGGAAATGGTGCAGCTCCAAACGGGTCAAGCTCCCCTGGCTGTGAGGGTGGGGCCTGCTGCTGCTGCTGCTGCTGACATCCACTGTGGTCGACCATTTCTGTGAAGGGCACTGCCCCAAAGTCATCCATAATTCTGCTTTCTCCAAGAGCACTGTGAAGAGAACCAGTCCAGGCCTTGCCATTTGCAGTCCCCATGTCGCACTTGGTATCAGTGAGGCCTTGATAGTGGCCATGCCTGCTACCATCCTGAGGATGGAACGGTTTCGCCCCAAATGGGTCTAGTAGGGCCTCGTCCACCGGCCGAGAAGCTCCTTTGTCTTTCCCTTCAGCCATGGTTATATCAACACTGATGTTCTCTTTGGAGTCTGAGGTGCTCAGGAACTCGTTGCTGCTCTGTGAGTCTCTCCGGCCGACCTTCTTGTGTCTGCGGACACGCTCAGGCGTGCGGTAAGTTGGCTTGTTAGTCTTGCGACCTCCCGTTGGTGTACCATGGTGGCGTTTGCCGTTGCTGCCACCTGCCGTGGTCTCCTGCTTGGTTTTTCTCTGGCGTGACGACAGCTTTTGGAGGCTGCGTTGCTTCAGCCTCTGTTGCTGAGGGCTGGCTGACTCCTCAAAAGATGTCTGAAAGATGTCCTCTGCACTTCTAGATGTGGTGGGAGGCAGTTCAGTGGTGCCTGGGTGGAAAGGAGAGAAGCCAAAAACGTCAATGCCCTCAGGGGAAATGGGTGGCGTCTGGCCCATGGGAACATCACTCCCACTCTTGCCTGACTTGGAGAGGTTTCGGTTGAAAGGGGCTTTGGTAAAAACGTCAAACTCATCAGCAACTTTCTCCTCGTGGCTGGCTTGCCTGAAAGGCGCTTTGGCAAAGATGTCTAAACTTTCTGGGGGCCCGACGGGCGTGGCTCCCCCGAGGAATGGAGCAGCACCAAAAACATCCACAGCTCTCGTAGCTCGTGGTCTGCTGGGCGACTCAGGAGGGGTGATCAGAGTCGTGCCAGAATCCTTCAGAGGACTCCTGGCGGCGGCTTTAACTCCTGGAGATTTCTTTGTGCGGGTCTTGACCCTGCTGGGATTGTAGTCCGAGTCAGAGCTGTGCTTGTCTTCATCCTCCTCTCCATCTTCCTCAGAATCCATAAGCAGAGGCCTCTGACCTAAATTCTCCGGCTCTGTGTCTTCACCATGCTCACTGTTCAGACCTTCCTCCTCTTCTGGCTCTTCATCCTCGCTACTTTTTGGCGAGGGCGGATCAGACTCAAAGTCACTTTCAGACTCTTCACCTGGTCTGCAGCTGCTCTTTTTGCTTTGCTTGTTCTCCTTGACCCCTGCGAGCGTCAGACCGTCTGGAGTTACTGAGATGGGGGCAGGGAGATTCACTTCATTTGTCTGCTCAGTCTTTATCACAGTGGGACCTAAAGAAAGACCACACGAACCAAACGTTAAAAAAAGTTTCCAGTCTTCTTTTGTGTTTAATATTTTTCTGAATTTAACCTTAGACCATTCCAGATTTTTTTAGTGTATTAAAAAAGTACAAAACCAGATTTTAGTAAGGTCGTTTTGATGCCAGCAGAACAAGTTTCATTTCTGAAAGGACATTTGGCCTCTTCGATAACATTATTAAAAAAATATTTAAATACAGATTACAAAGCTTTTGTTTGAAAGTCCTCAAAAAATCGCAACTGTTTATCTAATTTTGGAGAAGGAAAACAAACAAAAGTCAGTTTGGTACGAAAGCTAACTCTGACCTACTGAAGTCTACAAGCAGAAGAAAGCAGACACCCAGCTTTCCAAGATTTAAAGATAACTGTCCATTTCTTTCATACTGGACAAACATAAAGCTTTGTCCTGCAGTTATTATTCCTCAGTTCTGCATTTATATAAAAATCTAAGATGTGAAAAGTTAGTTCATGTAAATTTATTTCCAAATAATGGCAACTTAGCCTAATTAGCAAGTGGACAGCCTCCAATTATATTGAAAAAAAATTGCGCCATTCACAACGGGCCAATTTATTGTTAATCAAAAGCTCTACATTTGATAGCAGAGAAAGGCCCCCCACTGTGAACATGAAAATGGAAATCTCTCCACATCTTCAACCGTCCAAACTGGCAGGGATTGGAGACAGATTAGCCAAAATCTTTGTTTTTGATAAATGAAACAAGGCAGTGATAAATGAATAAAAGTATTTTGAATACAATAACTCGGGGAACAAAATGCTCAGCTTCGGTTCTCTCCACTGATGTGACTCGGGGTTTACAAGCTGTAATCACCTCTCACCTCTCAGAGCATGACAATCATTTCTTCAATCACAAAAGACATCGGATTGATCTGTTTTCAGCGTGACAGTTTGAGTGTAGGTTGAAAGATTACACAGTTTGATATCTAAAAGATACAAATAGGTGGTGGAAAAAATGCATGCCACTGTTGTCTGGTAGAAGATAAAACCTGTTGGAGAAACCGAGCAGGAGCTCAGACAACTTTTCCACCAAGCAGTAGATAATGCAGAGCTGTGGTTGATTTGATGAAGGGGAACGTTTAGGAAATTAAGTTTTCGAAGAGAGCCCACTGATCAGCAATTCAAGATATTTAATAAAATGAAATTCAATAGAGCATTGCTGTCACCTGAAATAATTTAGTGGGGTTTTTTCTTCTGATACTGCAAATTTTGAATGTTAAATACCAGCGATGACCGACACGAGGGTCACGTAAAAAATGTCAGAAGACAACTTTTCTTTTGGACATTAATACATTAAACACTCTATATCAATTCTATATTCAGCAAAAGCCAGGGTTAGATGGAGGCAACTGATTTGCTGTGGCGACCCCTGAGGGGAAAAGACGAAAAAGAAGATATATCAATTCTAAAATAGGATTTGAGGCACGAAGGATTAGTTCTTTACAAATAAAGAAATGTTGAAAAGTGTATAATGTATATAATCAGTGAGAAATCATTTAATAAAAGGTTCTAGATTTGTTCAG